>NC_090446.1:49624781-49951727 GCF_031143425.1 Pleurodeles waltl | reverse complement strand
TTTACACTACCAGGACATATAAACTACACAGGTACATGTCCTGCCTTTTACACACACAGCACCCTGCTCTAGGCGTTACCTAGGGCACACATTAGGGGTGACTTTTATGTAGAAAAAGGGGAGTTCTAGGCTTGCCAAGTACTTTTAAATGCCAAGTCGAAGTGGCAGTGAAACTGCACACACAGGCCTGGCAATGGTAGGCCGGAGACAAGGTTAAGGGGCTACTGAAGTGGGTGGCACAACCAGTGCTGTAGGCCCACTAGTAGCATTTAATCTACAGGCCCTAGGCACATACAGTGCACTCTACTAGGGACTTACAAGTAAATTAAATAGCCAATCATGGATAAACCAATCAATAGTACAATTTACACAGAGAGCATATGCACTTTAGCACTGGTTAGCAGTGTTAAAGTGCCCAGAGGTCAAAAGCCAATAACAACAGGTCAGAAAAAATAGGAAGAAGGAGGCAAAAAGTTTGGGGATGACCCTGTCAAAAATCCAGGTCCAACAATATCATTACCTGAGGTTGACAGGGGCATACATCTGTTTCTGCTGCCAGCCTCTGCAACCGCTTGCTAGCACATGCAGCAACGTTAGAGCTCACAGCATGTGCACGAGCTGACTGGGGATGAAGTCACGTCTGCAGCACCACCTAGCGGCCATGTGCTGCACCTTGCTGAGGCACAGAGGATTGGTGTGAGCAATTTTTTAATCCTGCTTTGAAAGAAGGAACAAATTGATGAGGCCAAAAGCGTATTTGGGCAAGGCAAGCCCCAGATGACAAGAGAAGTGAGTGAGAAACCTCCCTGAGTGACAGACAGACTGTTGAGGAAAGTGCAAGAGGTGAGGGCTGAGGATACAGCATGCTCTCTAGTGGATGCCTGCCATTGACCCAAGGAGGATCACAGGTTGTTAGCCTCCCTCCACAGAAGAAACTGGAATCTCCCACAAAGGCCCTCATTATGACAGTGGCGGTAAAAAACACCTACCGCCACAGCGACGGCTGCCAAAACACTGTCACCGTGGCTACCAGCCGATCGCCATATTATGACCGCAGCTGGAATTCCGCCAGAAGGATAGCGGAATTCCGGCGACGGTCATGGCGGTGGACAGCGGTAAGGTGGCGCTTGTGCCAGCAGCAGCGCCATGGCAGTAGACCACCACAGACCGTATCATGACCCATGATACGGCCTGGCGGTGTTCTGTTGGCGAACGCTGCTTCTGGCAGCAGCACCTTGTCCCGTCTCCTGCTGGAGGACCTGCTGCAATTAGGTAAGTTGGGTGCTCCGACAGGGGAGAGGGAGGGGGGGGTGTTGTGTGTGTGTGTGGGGTGTATGTGTGTGCATGTGTAGATGTGAGTGTGCGTTTGTTGTGTTGTGTGAATGCGTGGGTGCTTGTATGAATATAAGTGTGTGTGAATGGATGTATGCATGCGTGAGTGAATGTGGGTATGAGTGTGTGTATGCATGTGTATGATGGTGCATGAATGTGCATGTTTGTTGGGGGTCGGGAGGGGGCGAGGAAAGGTGGAGGAGGACTCTGGGGAGGGGGAGGGTGCAGGGAAGACCTCTATCAGTGACAGGGAAGGAATTCCCCTGTCACTGATAGTGCCTACTGGCATGGTTTTCGTGGAGGTAAGGAAGCCACCAAAACCATGGCGGTAGGCAGGGTCATAATCCCGTGGGTGGGATAGTGACAGCCACCTGGTGCCCTGGCGGATGGAGTGATGGAGCCAAGCAGCAAAGCCTATGAAAGCTGCAAGCCTTAGGTGGGGCACGAAGAGAACGTGTGCTGAATGCATAGCCCCTAATGGCTATCTGCTGCCAACACGAGCAAGAAGATTGCACTACATGCCCCTAGCAGTAAATGGCCATCAATGCAGGCCCGGAGAACAGGCATGACCAAGAGCCAGCAAAGGGCGCCCATTAAGGAAGAGACAATGTCAGAGGTGCACAGAGGGCCGCACCTGCAAACCTGACAGCACGGGCCACAGCACAAGAGAAAGACTGGGCCCTCTGAGAGTGAGGTGCAACACCAGAGAGAAAAGGCCACGCCAGATGGTCACACTGCAGCACCAGATGGCCCCAGGTAGCTCATCATTAAGCAGGTCACAATGAGTGACTGACCATGCCAAGTAAACCCAGAGGAGGCAGGAGCAAGTGCTGCAACCGCGCAGTCTTGAGGTGCAAGTGCTGTGCCCTCGAGTGAAGAAAGGAAGAAGTGAACTATGAGCCTCCAGTCAGGGAGCGAACCATCAAGAAGATCCCAGAAGGGACCAGACCTGCGAGAGGTCTGCGAGGTGAAGGAATCAAGTCCTACTTACAGGACTAAGCCTGCGAGAGGCTGCAATGGAAGAAGATGCACCATCCGAGGTGCAGCACACAAGCCAGTGAGAGGTCCATGTGGTGCAATATGCAACCTGTGGCGCAATGCCACATCAAGAAGGGAAGTGGAGAGGAGAGAGGAACGTGGCACAATGCCATGACATGAAGGTTTGAAGAAGAAAGGGTGTGACAGACCTGTCACACAGAAGATCCGGAACACCACAGGTGTGCAAGAGAAAGGGAGAAGAACGATAGGACTGAAAATTCATACGAGTAACAGAGAGGGCATCCTTCAACACAAGCCAGCCACCAGAGTGAGAAGACGTCACTGGAGACAGCTCTGCGATGGACTAACTATAAACCGACAGCACACGCGAACCGCGTCCAGGCCCCACGCTTCTCAGTGCAGCTGTCCTGCCACCTGTCACCGGCTGCATGACATCGATGGCATTCTTGTTTCCAACTGGACATGTCATGCAAGAACCCCACGTGGCCACGAAGTCCCTCAAGTCAATCATTCTTCAAGAAAGACACCGCCACCTGTTGATCTGAACAAATAGATCATAAGATCGTCAACATTACCAGGTGCATCACCTGAACCACCCAAGGAGCACTGCACCACCAGAGTAGAGCCAAAGTCAGCATAGAGACCAGAAGTTGACAAGGAATCCCTGGGCTGACCACCCAGAAACCTGCTGTGAGGCCCAGTGAACCTGAGACCTGCTGAAGAGAGCATACTTGACCATTTGGATCATCCACCCTTGGGGTTGCATGAGGCTTGGATGTGGCCCTGTTGGGTGTTCTGCAGTGACCCCCTTGGCATGGCCTATGAGAGGTCTTTACAGCCTGTGCAGTCCCATGGCAATCCAGGGACAAGGGTCTCAAGAGAATTCATGTGAGAGGGGAATCCCGCCAAGACAGATGTGTGCGAGGCATCTCCACGATGGCCATCGAGAAGCACAGGGGTCATGGACAGAAACTGGATACCCAAAGACTATCGGACAAAGGCCAGTGCACATGAGTCCTGACGGCGAGAGCACACGGACCCAGTGACAACCACCCTTGTGACTAAGAGTGCAACTTGAATGTGGTCCTGTTAGCTGTTCCTCAGCAACGCCTTTACTTGGCCTGCGTTAGGCCCTGCACGGTCCACACGGCCTCGAGTCGACTCCTGTGCGAGAGGAAATTTGGAAGCTGCTCTACCAATGGACATTAGGATGCACCAAGGCCTTCAAGGACGACCCCTTTTCATCCAGGTCATCCTTAGTCTTTGGAGGTTCGCTATCCCTGGAGCATGAATGCCTTCCAAGAGATCTTTGAAGTGGTCTCCCCACTGCTCTTGATGCACCGGCATCAAACTTTGTAAATAGACTTCCCCCCTGCTCAGGTTGTGATATCCCAGTGGCCCTTGTAAATAGACTCCAACACTGTGAGCCCAGGTGGGACAGGACCTACAGTGCTCGAGTGCAATGTGATGTCATGGACAGGTGATTGAGGGATCCAGACTTCGCCACCACTGCCATTTGTACCCAGAGTAGTCTGGTTAAAATACGGAGGCGTGTCATGAGTGTCTCCAGTAGCACATGTCCGCGCAGCATGCCCAGTCGTCCACCTGAAGAGACTCAGTGGTGTTTATTTTAGTGTTTATGTTTTTCTCCCACAGGTCGGACTTGTTTGTTTCTTTGAAATAAAGTTTATGAGGGATGTAGAGTCTGGCTGGACTCATTCTAGTGTTTCCACCAGCTACTCTGCTGAGGGATGGCTTCCATACTCACCCAACACCCAACGATCACATGCATCACCAGTCAGGTGACCCTGCAATTGAAAAGAGGCTGGGCGCACATGCCCTGCGCAAGTTTGTATAACCACTAGGTGTCCGAGTCTCTTATTTAAGTTGCATGAGGGCCTAGGGCCCCCAACACCACAAGATAATTTGCCCACAAAGAGAGCACCAGCACTATGGTGCACACTCTTTAGTTGAAAGGTTTTGCAGCTTCTGCTGCTGGCGTGGGTGACGCTTCTCTGCCCTAATGGAGGAGCCGCCACTGCAAAGCTCTTGATTAGGTCTGTGATGGGGTTGGGTCTCCATGCACTCTCCAAGCTCCCTTTTTGTCCCCAAATTTTGTTATGCCACTGGGCATAGACCAATATCAGATTAAAGCACAGTACCACTGGGGTGGTCCTCTCTTACAGGACATAAAGGCAGATTACTGCCAGGTGACCCTGAGAACATGGGGCAGGCTCTGCGGGGGTAATCTCTTATGACATAAAGGCAGGCTCTGTGGGGGTAATCTCTCATGACATATTGGCAGGCTCTTCTGGGGGTAATCTCTCATGACACCTGGGCAGGCTCTGCAGGGGTAATCTTTCATAACATAAGGGCAGGCTCTGAGGCTGTTATCTCTCAAGACACAAGGGCAGGCACTGAGAGATAACCTCTCATGATACAAGGGCAGGCACTATGGGGGCAATCTTTCAAGACACAAGGGCAGTCACTGCAGGGGTAACCTCTCATGACCTAAGGGCAGGCTCTGCAGAGTTAATTTCTCATGATACAAGGGCAGACTCTGTGAAGGTAATCTCTCACTACACAAGGGCATTATCTGCAGGGGTAATCTATCATGACATAAGTGCAGGCTCTGTGGGGGTAATTTCTCATGACACAAGGAGAGGCTCTGCAGGGTTAATCTCTCACAATACAAGGGCAGGCTCATTGGGGGTAATCTCTCATGACACAAGGGCAGTATCTGCAGGGGTAATCTATCACAACACAAGGGCAGCCTCTGCAGGGGTAATCTCACACAACACAAGGCCAGTCTCTGAAGGGGTAATCTCTCATGACACAAGGGCAGTATCTGCAGGGGTAATCTATCACAACACAAGGGCAGGCTCTGCAGGGATAATATCTCACAACACAAGGCCAGTCTCTGAAGGGGTAATCTATTATGACATACGGGCAGGCTCTGCAGGGTTAATCTCACAAAATACACACTCTTAGGCATCAACTCCTCCCCCACCGGCCACCATCCCCTGTGTCCCCCACACTTCCTACACCTATGGTGAGGGGGTGGTGGTATTGTGTGTGAGCAAGGAGAGCACCAGCACCTTGGTGCAGGCATCACCCCCGCCATCAGTACCTTTGCTCCACCACATCTGTATCAGCACAGTTTACAGATGTGATGAGAGTGCCAACATACTTGTGCACACACAGCTGTGGCAGCAGAATTTGCAGTGCACACTTGGCCACAGTGACCAACACTTCATGTACATTCAAGCGCACTTGCCCTGATGCACGCTTGTGTACGGACATCCATTGACAGGTGAGTATTCAACCTTGATGCAAACAGGTCCATCAAAGATGGATCCCACCAAAGATTCAAGTTGTGAATCATCTGCAGGCTGAGTTTCCAATCGTTGCCATCCTTCAGGGAGAAAGAGTTCAAGTCTGCCACCAGATTGGCGCGTCAAGGAATAAATTCTGCCGTTCCTGATATATGATGTCAGAGGCAAAATTGCCAAAATTCCTTCCTAATCTCCACCAGGACTCAAGACCTGGTGCCACCCAGGTGGTTTATATGACGAATTGCAGATATGTTGTCCATGCCTAATAGGATGCAACATTTCACCTGGCGAGGAGAAAGAGAGCAAATCGCAAATGTCCCCGCTAGAAGTTCCAGGCAATTGATATGGAGCGTCAACTCCTCCGTTGACCTCCGGCCCCCTGTCGGTACCGAGCCACAATGAGCTCCCCAGCCCCAGACAAGGGCTCTCCTCAATTCTTTCTTGATAGAACTCCTCTTTGCCAGAGACAATAAAAGTTGGGCTTTGATAGAATCTACTTAAAAACCTGAGAATTCTATGACCTTTTACAGAGTCAAGATCGACTTGTCCAAATCGATAAGGAAACCCAGATCCTGCAGAAGCTGGACAGTCCATGACAGGTCCATCAACACTAAATCCTCGGTTTGAGCTATGATCAAAATATTGTTGAATTATATAATGAGTTCAATGCCTCTTTCCCTGAGGAACTGTAACACTTGATGTAAATGCTTGGTGAAGCACCAAGGAGCAGACGAAAGACCGAAGGGGAGAACGGAGAATTCGTACCATTGGTCTCGCCAACAGAACTTTAGATATCAACAGAGCAGTTAAAAATAGGCACCATGAGATACATGTCTTTGAGATCTAGATATGTTAGAAAGGCCCTCTCTTGCAGAAGGTCTCTTAAGAGATGGATACCCTCAATCTTGAATTGATGGTAGACTATCCCAGGAATTGAACTCCTTCAAATTGAGCACTAGACAGGAGCCCTGCCTTTTTTGTGTACCAAGAACACCGAAGTGACTAATCCAGAAGCGTGAGGGCTCATTGTGACTATGGCCCCTATGTGCAGAAGTGTGTCAATCTCTCCGTCCATCAAAAATCTCTCTACTTGGGAAAAATGAATGGAACAAGGAGGGGCTCTCTGTTGGGGGGAAGCATAAAACTCCAGTATGTACCCTTGCAGTGTCTGCAATGCCCACAGATCTTGAGAAATGTGTTCCCAAGCCTGAATATGCTCTTTTGATCTTCCCTCTAGAATATCTTCTGAGTATGGAATGATTCTTACCTGTTGATGTCCCATCAGAGGCAAAGAAATCACCTCCGTTATTGGTTCTGAAGCCCCGGCCTCTCCAGTATCTGGTAGGGTAGAATCCAGACGTAGAATAGGAGGTACTCTGACCCAGCTGGTTGTAGCCTCCTGAGACCTGGTAAAATCTGTGGCCTGGAGCTCTGCCCCTGTAGCATCCTGCCTGGACAAAAAGGCACCCACTGAACATCTTTTTCATAGACGATTGGGCCTTATCCTATGCAGAGAAAGTAGCCACATACTTTCCCAAGTCTTTGATGAATTTGTCGCCAAGTAGCATACCATTCACCATGGAGTCTGCTTCGTTAGGGGCTAATTCTGCCAGCTTAGGGCCAATGCATATTAAAAAGGACTGTGTGTGCTCGGTGGACATCTCACAATTTGCATTGCCCAAAAGACACATGGCTCGCTGAGCCCTTTCTAATACGGTCTGTGGATCCAGGGGAACACTGGTTTCTTTAGCCTGAACCGCCAGTTCCAAGATTTTTGTGATGGGACCTGAGATGTCCAGTAGTTTATCCTGGCAACCTGCCCAATATAGGCCTTTGTTAGTATCTTTGGAGAATCTTTTAATGAAAGTCTCGATATTCGGATCAAGATCAGGCGTATCCTCTACTTTGTCCAAAAGGGAGGGGCGAGGACATTCAGAGCGCAGGGTGCTGCGCACATCATGGTCAAACCCCTTCAATCTTTTGTGCACTTAATGTGCCACCTGAAGACAAGGAATCCACTCAGTGGAACAAGGGTGGATGATATTTTGCGGGTCAAAAGACAAGGCGGATGGAACCTGGTCGTCCTGTTGCAAATTGCAGGTCTTATGCATACGTTTGCCTGAAGGTTTAGGGTCGTCATGTACCCGGCCAGAGTCTGAAGATTGAGAGGCGGAGGATGAGGATACTTCCGCCTGCGTAGAAGACCCCATTAAGGAGTCAGAAGCCTCCAAAGCTGTGAAGGAGCCATATTCATTGTCCTTAATAACTGGCACAGCCATTTGCACCAGAATTTCACAGAAGAGGCTGGCCCCATTGAGGCTCTCTGGGCAAAGCCCAATCAGTAGTCTGGTCATCTCTGGCTCCAGTCTAGAGGAGGGCCCGCCCTCTCAATTCACAGTGGCCAAACCTCATAAGGGGCTGCGTAAAAGGCGTCAATGCTTAAATGAGAACCTGATTAACAGAGTCCTGGACATGGTGCCCCAGGGCCTCAATTAATCTCTCCTCCATGAGATGTTTGTCTGCTATCTCAGGGAGTTCCCGATAATAGTTGACCTCTTAGGCATAGTATGCCATGCTTCTGAGCAAGAGGAAAGAAAGAGTTCAAAGGGGGGTATCCCCAGCAGGAGTTACCTCACATAGATTGAGCTGGACTGAAGGCAGTCCAATATACAAGTGATAAGCAGCAAGATCAAAGGTGGAGGGAGCTCCTGCACTCAAAACCCCTAAGGTAGAGCCCTGCAACGTTTATGTGCCACATCGGGCATTCAGGGGATCAGAAGGAACTGTCTCCAAATGTGCGCTGTGCTTGGTCCCATCTCCTGTCTAAAACTGAGAAAATCGGATCAGAGCACATGCACAACTTGCAGAGAAGAAAGAGGATTGCTGTCCTTTCAAGACAAGCGGTCGCGGTCTAGGCATCCGATCGGACCCTAAACTTCATTTTCAGATAGGGCCATGCCTTAAACACATACTCACCCCATCGAACATTCGGGTATGCCCGAAAGCAGGCAAAAAAGTGGATCCAAAGGTCACGAGCAATTAACGTGAGCCAATCGTGAAAAACGATCGGGATGCGCAATAGCGCCATCGTAACAGAGCACCACGACACACTAAATATCCCCACTCCACGCTGGTAATTTATTAAAGTAAACACTTTATATTACGATTGAGTAAAATAGGGGAAAGAACTTATCTGCTGTCTGCAAGCAGGAAAGAAAGAGAAAGGGCTGTGTTTGCAGGGAAAGATATACATGGGGCAGATATGTGTTTGGTCGAAAGTATGGTCTAAGAGTGCGCTTGGGAAAATTATTTTTTTGTTTTTAAAGATCTGATTGGCTGCTGTTAATTGTTCAGTAAAGAGAGAGAAGCATAATCCAAAACCTTCGGTCCTGACATAAAAATGGTTTCTGTTCAACAAGTTGTTCCGTATTAAAGGAATAAATGTCACAGAGTTAAAAACCCAGAATTCTTCCGTTGCTTTAAGTTGCCACCCTTTAAATGTTGCATGCCTGGGTAAAACCAGATTCAAAGCGAACATGCACAGGCACCCGAGCTCGCCTCTACACCCACTGTGCATGTGCAGACAACTCAACCGCCCCCAAGAGAGCTCGACTGACATTTGAGAATAAACATACAACACGCAAGCGCTTGGTATCGTAGTTTCGTGCACCGAGAAGTCTATATAACAGGGACAGCGACGGTTCTCTCCATCTTAGACAAACCATTTTACTTTATGTTGTTTCTGTGGACACGTTTATTCGCGCCACTGTCCGCTGCGCCCACCAGAGGCCCCTTTATACACGGGGAAGGGGGGTGGTGGCATCGTGCGCGTGCACGGAGAGCACCCGCACCCTGGTGCACACACTGTGGGCATTGCCCCCCGCCATCAATACCTGTGCACACATCTGGGGCAGCAGAGCTCGCTCCGCGCACTTGGACACAGTGGCCAACACTTCATATACATTCCCGCACCTGCCCTGGTGCACGCTCGTGTACGGCGACCAATGCTCGTGTGCACATGTGTGTACCCGTACCCCTTACTCACAGATAAGGGCAGTAGCATCCTATTGTGCACTTGTCTACCCCGCTCACCTCCCTCACAAACACACACCCGGTGGGAGTGCCCCAAAAGTCCCTCACCAAAAAAGACAGGACTCACCGGGAAACTGTGGCTTTGATTAGAAATACTCCTGAAAGAGTTGGCTATTTTTAACCAGTTTCCGATTCCACGGATTTCCCCGTGTGTGAGTAGTCTAACACGGTGCACATTCATTGTTGTGTGTGCTGCACTGGAAGATCAGCCATTTACAATAATATGTAAGTGCCCGCCGGAGGGAGACGCGCTCTCCTGGACGATGACTCGTAAAGTGACACCCTGGTACCCCGGGCAAGGGCTGGGGCCCGTGTGGGTGGTCCATATTTGTTGATGATGGTGTCACAGTGACAGTTTCCAGGGTGGGGCCACTTCTACATATAACAACGTGTCCGGGACGCGCACTCGGAAGTCGGCGGAGGCTGTGGTGCCAGACCCCCTCGCCCCGTGAGAGGTTTCACGCGCCTCGAGGCCCCGGCACAGGGTCTGGCAGAAGGAGCCGCCTCTCACCGTTGAAGGGAGAGCTTATTATCTCATGGGCGACAGCGCCTCTGAGGGCTTCTGTCCGTCCCTCTCTCTTCAGCCGCCCCACACTTGTGAAGAGTGAGTGAACCTGACACCTCCCGGCATGGGGCCCCCCGAAGAGCGCGCACTCGCTGAAGCCCCGGAGCTCGTGCCAGGGGGCGACACTGAGGAGACACACTACGTTGTGCCAGGTGAGCTAATGACCCCCCTACACTAATCAGTACCAACCTTTCACCCTCCCCCACCCGCGCGCAGACCCTCAGCACTAGTGCACAGCCAAACAATGCCAAGAGACCCCCTTCAGGCGGGAGACTCGCGATTTTAAAGCGAAAATGGCTTTACTGTTGCTCTCAGCCGCCTGTATCTGTCGCTCCTCCAATAGGAATCAATGGGAGAAATACATTTTCAGAATTTGTCTTCCCAAGATCCCAATTTCCTCAGCACACCTTGGCACACCTCAGCCCACCTAGGCGGCACACCTTAGTCCTCCTTGGCACCCCTCAGTCCACCTTGGCATATCTCAGCACTCCTCGGCACACCCTGGCGCACCTCTGCACACCCTGGCATAGCCTGACACACCTTGGCACGCCTCGGCACTCCTCAGCACACCCTGTCACACCCTGGCACGCCTCGGCACTCCTCAGCACACCCTGGCACACCCTGGCACGCCTCGGCACTCCTCAGCACACCCTGGCACACCCTGGCACGCCACGGCACTCCTCAGCACACCCTGGCACACCCTGGCACGCCTCGACACTCCTCAGCACACCCTGGCACACCCTGGCACGCCTCAGCACACCCTGGCACACCCTGGCACGCCTCGGCACTCCTCAGCACACCCTGGCACACCCTGGCACGCCTCGGCACTCCTCAGCACACCCTGGCACGCCTCGGCACTCCTCAGCACACCCTGTCACACCTTGGCACGCCTCGGCACTCCTCAGCACACCCTGTCACACCCTGGCACGCCTCGGCACTCCTCAGCACACCCTGTCACACCCTGGCACGCCTCGGCACTCCTCAGCACACCCTGTCACACCCTGGCACGCCTCGGCACTCCTCAGCACACCCTGGCACACCCTGGCGCACCTCTGCACAGCCTGGCATAGCCTGACACACCTTGGCACGCCTCGGCACTCCTCAGCACACCCTGGCACACCCTGGCACGCCTCGGCACTCCTCAGCACACCCTGGCACGCCTCGGCACTCCTCAGCACACCCTGGCACACCCTGGCACGCCTCGGCACTCCTCAGCACACCCTGTCACGCCTTGGCACGCCTCGGCACTCCTCAGCACACCCTGGCACGCCTCGGCACTCCTCAGCACACCCTGGCACGCCTCGGCACTCCTCAGCACACCCTGGCACACCTTGGCACGCCTCGACACTCCTCAGCACACCCTGTCACACCTTGGCACGCCTCGACACTCCTCAGCACACCCTGTCACACCTTGGCACGCCTCGGCACTCCTCAGCACACCCTGGCACGCCTCGGCACTCCTCAGCACACCCTGTCACACCTTGGCACGCCTCAGCACTCCTCAGCACACCCTGGCACACCCTGGCACGCCTCGGCACTCCTCAGCACACCCTGTCACACCCTGGCACGCCTCGGCACTCCTCAGCACACCCTGGCACACCCTGGCACGCCTCGGCACTCCTCAGCACACCCTGGCACGCCTCGGCACTCCTCAGCACACACTGGCACACCTTGGCACGCCTCGACACTCCTCAGCACACCCTGTCACACCTTGGCACGCCTCGACACTCCTCAGCACACCCTGTCACACCTTGGCACGCCTCGGCACTCCTCAGCACACCCTGGCACGCCTCGGCACTCCTCAGCACACCCTGTCACACCTTGGCACGCCTCGGCACTCCTCAGCACACCCTGGCACACCCTGGCACGCCTCGGCACTCCTCAGCACACCCTGGCACACCTTGGCACGCCTCGACACTCCTCAGCACACCCTGGCACACCTTGGCACGCCTCGACACTCCTCAGCACACCCTGTCACACCTTGGCACGCCTCGACACTCCTCAGCACACCCTGTCACACCTTGGCACGCCTCGGCACTCCTCAGCACACCCTGGCACGCCTCGGCACTCCTCAGCACACCCTGTCACACCTTGGCACCCCTCGGCACTCCTCAGCACACCCTGGCACAACCTGGCACGCCTCGGCACTCCTCAGCACACCCTGTCACACCCTGGCACGCCTCGGCACTCCTCAGCACACCCTGGCACACCTTGGCACGCCTCGACACTCCTCTGCACACCCTGGCACACCTTGGCACGCCTCGACACTCCTCAGCACACCC
The DNA here is from genome assembly GCF_031143425.1 of Pleurodeles waltl. Lineage (NCBI taxonomy): Eukaryota > Metazoa > Chordata > Amphibia > Caudata > Salamandridae > Pleurodeles > Pleurodeles waltl. The sequence goes on along the minus strand of NC_090446.1, from coordinate 49,939,122 downwards.
TGTCACACCTTGGCACGCCTCGGCACTCCTCAGCACACCATGGCACACCTTGGCACGCCTCGGCACTCCTCAGCACACCCTGGCACACCTTGGCACGCCTCGGCACTCCTCAGCACACCCTGGCACACCTTGGCACACCTCGGCACTCCTCAGCACACCCTGGCACACCTTGGCACACCTTGCTCCCGACAGATTTTCAGAAGTCACCGTTTTAAGCGGGGGAGGACCCAGGTCCTCTTGTGTTTTTAGGGCTTTCAGAGGCCCCTGGAGACTCGGGCAGCTCTTCCTTTCAGAACAGAGGTGGAGGCGGCGTTGGGAAGTAGCATTTCAGGGCGTGGCCATTTAGGGGGCTAGAAGTACCCCTCCAAAGAGGCGCCAGGGGTGTGCGATTGGCACGGATAAGTAATACTACAATTGTTTTTGTTTTGACCGTGAGGCTGAATTAAAGATCACCGAGGCCTGTGGGGGGAGCAGTCTCGGAGTTTCCCAATAACCCGTCATTATTTTCACTCCATGATAGACGTGTTCACCTTTTTTTCTCTGCACATCTCGTCAATCTGCATCTTACACCTCATCTCTCTCCTCTTCAGCGCCCCCTTTTCACTGTGAAGGGGCAAGAGTGTGGGGGCGGGGAGGGAGAGAGGGAGTATCTCAAACATGTTTGGGAAGTGCTTAATTTGTAAATAAAAAGATGCCGGTGCCCAAAGCTCTCCTCCTAAACACGCGGCTGCTGTAATTAAATGTGCGAGCACAGAATACAGAGGCAGCTTCCTTCCTCTTTCCCATATGTGTCTTTTGCTCGCAATAAATGCTTGAGGCACAAAAATAAGTGCCGGCCCTCAAAAATGAGTGTTGGTGCTCTGCACCGGAAACAAAAAGCACAAATTAAGCACTGTGTTTGGGGCAGTGAATAGGCATTGATTACTTTGAATCTGTCTGTGCATGGTTCCTGCACAACAGAAGTGATGCTTCGCTTGCACTAGCCAATTAAGGAGACTGCAAGGAAGATTGATGCAGAAGCGAACAAATGCTAAGCAATGGGCGGGCTCAATGCCATTTTTGTAAACAGTAGTGTCTTGAAAGCTAGACGCCAGGGCATACTCTTGCAAGCTCGCCCCTAATAATGAATGACCTTGTGTAATGTAACTGGTGCTCATTTAATATACTCCAGTACCTTCGAGTTGAGTCTGAGCTGTATGCAATCTCTTGATCATTGAGTGATTTATCTAGATTTACAGGACTTTGAGCCCAAGTCAACACTTGCACCTGGGTCCCCAGTTCCAAAGTTGGCAGCTCCGGAGGTAATGCCACAATATTTTTTGCAGCAGCTTTTCTATGGCGTGAACTCGATCCAAAGGTATTGAGAACTTTAATTTACATAGGCACCAGTTACATTACAAAATGACACCATATATATTTTTGGCACTGAGAGATTATGTGATTTGGCAACAATCACAGGAGGTTGAGCCGAGGCCAAGACTCCCTTGGTTTTCCGGTTCTAAAGCTGACGTCAGCGGCCGCAGCGCCGCATCCTCTCTTCACTGCTCATCTTTTGCATAAATAAGCGTATTTCACTCTTGCAGGCAGCTTTGGGCACAATATTTTAGAAACTGCATTTTATCAATGACATTAAGGATAAAAAGTGAACTATATGCTAAACAATGCTGTTCAAATCAATGTTCATATATATGTTTAAATATAAAATACATGAACTACTGCAGTGGTTCCCAACCTGTGGTCCGGGGACCCCTGGGGGTCCGCGAAGCCTCCTCAGGGGATCCGTGGCTGCTTAAATAATAAATAATATTAATAGATTAGGTCCCCAACATTCAGTGCTCAGTGGGGGGGTCCCCGGATTCCAATAAACAGTAAGTGGGGGTCCCCGGGCTCCAGTAATGATAAAGTGGGGGTCCACAGAAGTGAAAAGGTTGGGAACCACTGAACTACTGCATATGATAGTTTTTAAAGGCCTGACTCGTGTGTTATGCTGGCATTTTATAATTTCATGTTGTGGTTTACTGGCGCTGTGCGCCCAATTAAAGGACACCACAGAGTTTATCCGGAACAGCTCAGAAGTGTTGAATCAAGGAGTAGAAGGAAAGATTTGGGGTCGCGGGGGGAGAAGGCAATGTCTGCCCCATGTGGTACAGTACACTCCTTAGGTGCAGCACTCTGAAAGTGTCAGAACGAGTTCTACATGTCTGCGAGCTTTAGGTTCCATCAAGGTGGCTTGTGGGGCGCCTAGAGGTGGAGACCCTTTGCAGACCACGCAGCACAGTCCTTAAACCACAGACCTTGTGCAGCTCTCGGGCCGCACCTGAAAATGATTGAAAATAACCTATTGGCTGATTTACAAGCCCCTCGCGCAGCCGGTGCGTCTTTTACCCTTAGATAAGGTAACACCTCGGCGGCGCGAGCCCCTCAGTGTTGCGTTAACCGGACAGAGATCTGTTTCTTTCCTAGATCCCGGGTGTCCCGGCCGTGAGAGGACCGCGCTGACCCGAGTGCGCAGACTCCGTGCGGCCCTGGCGGCCGCTCTGTCCATCACTGTAGAGGGGCTCGCATCACGGGTGAGTAGCATCACTTCAGTCCATGATTCACCCCTTACAAGCAGACCTCGTTCATGGAGGACGTGCGACACCCAGCGGCCGTGACTGGCTCTGCTTTCAATTAATGGAATGCAAGCTCTTTTAATAAACATTGTGCCCCGAAAAATATTTACAGATTCTTAAAGGAAAGTGACGTGTGTACATTTTGTGTGGACAATGTGTTTTTAAATAATAGCTAAAGGCACCTTTTCTGCCTCGTCCCCCAAAGAGGAAGTATAACAGTATACGAATAGAAAAATATTTGTGAATTGTGATCGGAGTGTAAACCCAATCGGACGACCTTTACTGCTGCTTTGATGTAACTATTAAAGTATTTGTAGCACAGCAAACGTGATTTCACATTTTGTTGTGTTTCTGTACGGGAATCCAATTCATGTACTCTAACTTTTTAATTTAAAAGTTGTCAGCGTGAAAAGCAAAATCAGCTTGGTTAAAGTGTTCTTATTACATTAGTGACAAAATAGTAAAAAAAAAAAAAAACACTTTATTATATTTGTAAAGGTAATTTATAATTCAGTATTCCTTGTTTAAATCTGTATTTTAATTGTTAAATGTTGTGTATTCATTAAATGATACATTTGGTTTCACAAACCCCCTTTTCCATTATTCTCCTGGTGCAGACGTCTTTCTGCGAGGAGAGCCCCCTCAGTTTTACAATAAAGGATGCCAATAGATGGTGGCTTGGATTCCGCCCAGCGCGCGGGGTTCGCGGTACCTTCTGTGCCCCGTTCTCCGCCCCTCACGGGGTCATTGCAGCACATTCATCAGCTCCTGTCATTCCGTTTACACCAGACCTGGAGCACAGACCCCACAACCCAGAACATGGCCGCGGCCGTAACCGGTGATGTGGAGCCGGCGGTGGTTTGAGTACCCAGACCCGTTGTAGTAAGAGGCGTCTAGGGCCAACCGCTCCTTAAACACAACCGCAGCGCTTTGAGAAATGGTAAATTAGCGCAGTTAGTAGTGTTGTGAGAGATTACCTCCGCAGAGCCTGCCCTTGTGTCGTGAAAATTAACCCTGCAGAGCCTGTCCTTATATAATTAGAGATTACCCCCGTAGAGCCTGCCCTTGTGTCGTGAGAGATTACCCCCGTAGAGCCTGCCCTTGTGTCGTGAGAGATTACCCCTGCAGAGCCTGTCCTTGTGTCATGAGAGATTACCCCTTCAGAGACTGGCCTTGTGTTGTGTGAGATTACCCCTGCAGAGCCTGTCCTTGTGTCGTGAGAGATTACCCCCGCAGAGCCTGCCCTTGTGTCGTGAGAGATTACCCCAGCAGAGCCTGCCCTTGTGTTGTGAGATTGCCCCCATAGTGCCTGCCCCTGTGTCGTGAGAGATTACCCCTGCAGAGCCTGTCCTTGTGTCGTGAGAGATTACCCCTGCAGAGCCTGCCCTTGTGTCGTGAGAGATTACCCCTGCAGAGCCTGTCCTTGTGTCGTGAGAGATTACCCCAGCAGAGCCTGCCCTTGTGTCGTGAGATTGCCCCCATAGTGCCTGCCCTTGTCTCATGAGAGATTACTCCAGCAGAGCCTGCCCTTGTGTCGTGAGAGATTACCCTGCAGAGCCTGTCCTTGTGTCGTGAGAGATTACCCCTGCAGAGCCTGCCCTTGTGTCGTGAGATTGCCCCCATAGTGCTTGCCCTTGTGTCGTGAGAGATTACCCTGCAGAGCCTGCCTTTGTGTCGTGAGAGATTACCCCCCCCCTCCAGAGCCTGACCATGCGTTTTGAGAGATTACCCCCTAGAGCCTGCCCCTGTGTTCTCAGTGAAACCTGGCAGTGATCTGCCTTTATGTCACGAAAGACAGGACCACCCCAAAAATACGCCACTGCTTATGCTCCTATACTGAGAATGCCACCCGAGAATTAAGGAAACCTTATGCGACCCAGAAGCAGCCGGTCAACTGTTGAGAGAACCAGCCTCGTACCAGCCCTTCTAACACTGCCTCATTAACCTATAGGCCAGTCCGATCCTGCCCACCCCAGACAATCTCAGTGCACCGTCCTTGCCACGTTTTATAGCAGTGCTCACTGTATTCCATCACACATGGTTTTAGGCTTATCTACAATTCACTTTCTGCTTTGCAAGTTCTGAAGGGGAGACAGTGCTCCGAAGAGCCCCAGACAAAAGGCGCCCAAAGCAGCGCTGCAGAGACTGGAGAGGACAGTGAGGCGCTGCCCCCTTGTGGCGATGGCTGGATCTGGTACCTGAACAAGTGTTTCTATTTCTCTAAAAGTCACGTAAACTGGACGGAGGCCAAAGACTCCTGCGCTGCTCTGAACTCCTCCCTGTCTCTGGTTGACACCCAGCAGGAACTGGTAAGAGCCGTGAAACTCTCAATGTCTCTTTTACTTTCTTTTACCCAGGAAACCATGATTTGTCAGCCCTCCCTTTCTTCATATCCCTCACTGATCACACCTAGTCCCTCGCCGCCTCCTTTGACCTGTCACATCTTCTGTGTCTGATGTTTATGTCACATAAATGTGCTGCCATTACCAGTCGCCTTTTATTTTATACTCGTGGAAAAGGAGTATAAACAAACTGTGTCATTCACTAACTTGGCGTAGCAGTTTTTTGGAGGCGGCCGGTGGGAGCGGGAAGCGCAGGTCATGTGCGTCCATTGGAGTGTATCCAGGGGACTGTGCGGCTGTGAAGGGGAAGAGGCACAGGGGGCAGCAGGGACAGGATGGAGAGGAGAAGGGGGGGACATCCGTCTACTGCCAGCGAGTGACAGAAGATCTGTGTGTCTAGCAGTGGCAGATCCTCCACCATGACAGAGGAGCATCCCCTCTCCCCCGCCAGCAGCAACCACTGTAGATCCTTTAGCAATGAAAGGATAATATACTATGGATATTATCTTTTAATTGTTAAAGGGGCGGGACATTGGAGGTGACGAGCAGTGAGGGGAGTGCTTTATACACTGCCCTCAGCGTTCATGTATGTTTGGCCAGCTGTCTCGGGCTGGCAAAACACACATGCGCACAGGGGTCTCTCCAGCCCGGCACTGTGTTACCGGGTGGAGAGAGCCTGCACAGGCTCCCAGTCTGCCTAGGAGCGCCCTGTAGATACTTTTTTTTAAATATTAATATTCCCAAATCCCCCCACCCACATGCCACCTCGCATCCGGTGACCCCCGCAAGGCACGACTGGTGTCTAGTGTTTATTTTCAAGAGAAATCTAGCAAAACAAATTAAATACGTTAAATCCAAAATGATTGAAGCAGAAAATTTAAATAGCGCCCAATATATTTTTGCCAGCTTTCCACAGTTACACAAAAGGAACCTATGCGTACTGCACACATCACTACCTTGCACTCATTAGACTATTTCTCTCCCCCTCTGTTTCTAGGCAGTGTTACTCGCAGCCCATTGGCAGTGGATGTTCACATCTGCACTCGAAACACAATATCTGCCCTCTCCCTAAGTGGGCTGTTTAACCCTTGATTCTCTACTAGGAACAACTGCAGAAAGTCACAAATTAAGTTTATTTCCCTTTTCTCAAAGGTGCCAAGCAGCTCCATGACCCGAGGCCCTCAGCCATTCATGGATTTTTTGAAAAAACAGTGGCTTTCTTGGACTTGTGGTCTTTCCTAGAACTGGCTGAAGGTGTCGCACATGACTCTAGGTAGCCCTGCTTTGAAATTTTACAAGTTCGCTAGCCATTTGACAAATTCTGCTGGTTTCCCCCGCAAAAGCAGAAGTAAGTTTGGCTCACATATTGTCTAGCTTTAAAAAAGCACTGGCAATGCCAATCATTTTTTTTTTTTTGGTAACAAAATATTTTACCTCAATCTTCAGCACTGGACGCTAAGATTAAATAAAAAATAGGTGTGAACAGCAAGCGGAGCTGAACAAGGTTTTTACACCCATAACGGGTAGTAATAGCTCAAGCTTCCTTTCCTCACAGAGTATGCACGACTGGAACATATGCGGTGCACACGTGTCTCTGTCTTAAAATGCACTGAAGGCGATGGCAGGGAATAGGTTACTTCTTTATCTAAACAGGTGCAGCAGTGTAAGCATCCCTCTCTCACCAAAGGGGCACAGCTCGGGGAGCAGCAGTGCAAGCTTCCTTTCCTTACACAATATGCACAACTGGAGCAGATATAGTGCACACATATCTCCCTCAGGGAGGATGTTCCTTCTTTGTATAGCTGCACTGGTAGAGCCTGGGGAGCAGCAGTGGAAGAGCCCAGTCTTCATAGGACAGCTGCAGTATGGCAGCAGCAAACCAAGCTTTCCTCTCACGGACAGGTAACTGCAGTGCAAGCTTCTCTTCCCTGCAGAACAGATCAGCTCTGCAGGAGTGGAAGTGCAAGCTTCAGCCGCTCACAGTACACGTACAGTCACGGTATGAGCGGCATGTAGGCTACAGAGCTCACTGGAGCAGGTGCTTGAGCCTCCAGAGTTGTGTGTAGGGGTGGTTTAGTGAGTCAGTTTGTGAGCGCTTCTGTCTAGTCAGATGTCTGCACACTTTCTGTTGCTCCTGCTTTTGGTGCGATACTCTGCAATGCTTCTGTCACATGCTGAGTGTACAGCTACAACTCCTGATGTCACATCCTGTAGCCTTGCTGCTGTCTCATCATATGGATCCTCCCACTGCCAGTCACTTGGACTCATGTCAGTGAACCTTGAGCTACGATGCCCATTGCAGGCATCTTGTGTGTTATAACATATGCCATAGAGAAACCGACATTGATGCTTCAAGTTATTCCTACGTCTAAAACAAATGGATACAGAAATGCTGAATCCATAGTACTGGCTATCATACCATTTCCTGGATTGGCAATAGATTCCTGGTCCCATTTTGTTCTTCTCCTGAGGGTGTCCTGGAAAGCGGGATAAAAGCTTGGCGTAACAACTGGAGACCTGAAGGATGGTGGTCCCTTTAAAGCGTTCTGCCACTGTCCTATTAACAACAAGGTACCAACTAGAAATATCAATCACAATAGTCTATGATGCTCTTGCACTGACGACTAGCAGAGGTGTGATGTCAACATGGGAGGAAGGCATCCAATGACCAGCATTAATGTGTTTCAGTTTTGAATGTTATTAGCAGTTGTCGGATATACATATGATTTGTGGTGATTTGCACTGAAGTGAAGGCCAGACTGGTGTGTACCCATATTTAAAACACAAGGACTAAGGCACACGTAATTAAATTATTGTCTATATAGTCAGTAAATTACTAATATTCAAATTCGAAATTTCAATAGTCCAATTCACATAAAACCTATATGCAAATAGAAATCCGATGGAGTCCTTGAAGTGAAGAATTCATCTTTAATAAAAGACAAAGACAGCCAACACGTGTTTCGTCATGGAAGTGAATACTCCCCGTGACTTTTTCAAGGCTGAAAAGAATATTAAACACATAAGAACCACATATAATATACATAGAACAAAACATACATCACATATAAAAGACAAAACTTACATATACATCTCAAATTCCAATCAAGATAACCCATAATAACACAAATACCATGTCCCCCATTACATCAAAATACCTATTATACAATCCAAACTGTAATTTTAATTATCTAGTGAGCATAAAGTCAACCATATCTGGTTTGGAAATGAAAGGGAGGAACCAAGATACAAAACGCGAGGAAAATATAAAATATAACTAATACTGGGTGGAGAAAATTCAGAAGTGCCAACAAGAACCTCAAGATTTAGATCCGCAAATGACCCTGACAGAAAGAAAGGGGGGAAAGGGCAGTATTACACACATATTCTACTTAATACAAATACTATAGCCACATAAACCCAGTGTGAGCAAAAACACCAAATCTAACCAACGTGATCCCAAGTCAAACAAAACATACCTTAATTGGGTATAACGCAAACTAACTTTGTTGGCACAGTAAATTATTGCTGTCAGTAACAGAGCACAAAATTAAACCCGTGAGAAAGATAATAAATTAGGTTAAAAAACCTTATGAATACATCCACGATTAGCCATAAAAACACCTACCAATCACTGACCACGTATAAGTAGGTCCGTTTACTGTAATGATATGTGAATAATACCTAAAACAATAAAAATAATATAAAATTATAAATATTAAGGAAAATAAATCCCGTAGTGTCCACCAGCAAAACAGAGCTCACCGCGCTGACAGCGCGAGAACATACTGCATACTCACCTCTCGTTATGTCCTATTTTACATAGAGAAAACCCATATTTAACCCTTACTGCAGGGAAACTGAATGCCCTGGTCCCAAATGTAAACCGGATTAGAAGGGCTTCCTGAGAGACCCCCCCCCTGTAAATCTAACACAAAGGCACACTAATCGGCAAATCTGAGTTTCTGTCCATAGCCGACTACTTTTCATTTTAAGATTTTTAGGGGCTGCTGGGTATTCACACTCTCCCCTGCCCAAGGGTGGCTTTGGGACTGCTGCCACTACGTATAAAGTCATGGTGTGGCCAGGACTATCTTTAATCACATCTGATGTCCTAATGGTGGCTCTGTGTGGTGTGAGGGCTGTACTAGACGATATAGAAGAGTCTCTGATGCATCCACGAGGGATGGCGCGGGCGTGTTCCTAGCAAGCAATGACCACCCAATCCCCTTCTTCTTGGGAGTCTTGTTCTATTGTCCTTCTAGTAGCCTAATGTGGGCTGAGACTAGCCGGGTCATCCCCAAGACCCCTTAGACTGATGAACCTGCTGCTGACTTCGCTCCCACTTCTGTGATGTGAATTAAAATAGTCAAATACAGAACTATTCTGGGAGCTCCTTGGTACAAGTAAAGGGCTCTTTCTGAGGGACACCTTGTTACCCTTCGTGCCTGGGTTTAGTAGGTATTCTCTGTGATCCCGCAAGGTTTTACACTCTTCCCCGGTGCCCAGCTTATCCTGATTTTCTCCTCATTGCCTGCATTGGCGCACATAAGAATTTCCACATAATAGATATCCTTTGAGATCATACCATGGAGTCACTCCAGTGATTTAAATTAACTTAAGTGCCCATATTCAAGATGTCACAGGGCCCTTTTGAGATGTATCTTGGAATCAGTTTGAGTTCCTTGGAAGCACCTCTCATGTCACACATCTTCCCACAAGATAGTCCTGTATTTTTTGATTGGAAACTTCAGCATCAGCATTGAGCCCTGTGGCTGACTTCTGGAATTCCACGTGAGTGGAGTTTTCTGGGTTGCCCTCCATATAAGGGCTTACGATGGACTGCCTGATGTTGAGTGGTGACTTCTTAGCCTGCCCTGTGGGGAGATGTGGGTGCAACAGGTTCTGTGGAATATCTCCTGCTTCATTTTTCTGACACTACCACCTTGGTCAGCACGAGTGTGGACAGTGGAATTCCCAGGGGTTGGTCATTATGGGGATTAACATGATTGTTGCTTGCCTTTCCTAAGACTTTTCTGTCCTAGCACCTTCACAGTGCAATAATCTTCCCTCTTGTTGACTGTTCATCTTTCCTTCAGAAAACTGCTACAAACACTGATAATGACTTTAATATACAATTGTTGGGAATTAGCCTTTTTGAGGAGCCTGTTTTTCCTACACAGCTTTCTAACACATTAAATGAAGAACCTGAACAGCAGAAACACAGCAACTACTCTAAGTGAAGTGCCCCAGAGATGGCTCTAAAGAATATGCCAGTCAGCTAAAGGAGTTTTTTTTTTTTTTTTTTTTTTGCATAGGTAACTTTTTTTTAAATGGGTTATTAAAGAACAGGACGAGTTGTGTGTGCAGAGGTTGTATACGTCCTCGATATTTCATCTAAACGCAGAAATAAAAGTGAGCAACCTGGACTGGTGACGTGTTTATAGTCTAACCCTTGGCGTCATCTGGTCAGCTGAATGTTGCATTTCACGCAGAGCACTGGGGTTGGTTTGTCCACCTCGGTGTGAAGTGGTTCCAGTCGTGGGGATGGTTATTAATGAGGTTGCAGTAGCTGAAACAGACTCGGAAAATCTAGGTGGAAGGAAATATTTATTATTCAGTGCTAAGAATGTGTCAAATCCTGAATCATAGAGTGGATAAATGGATGGTAATCCTAAATATTCAATTTAGGGCACTCATGGGGTCTTTGCTTGGAGAGTATAAGATGGGTGTTAGTGTTCATTTTTCGATGCTGCTTTGTCTGCGCACTTTTTGAGAGAAATTGACATTTTTCCAACAGCAAGTAAGAGTCCTGCCTGCTTGGCTTACACCAACTAATTTGCTTATGTTTTTAATTTAGAGAGGATGCTCATTGTATCCCCCTCTAGCGCCAATTCATATTCAGTTCTAAGCCCTTCACACAAGAACCCCCAACTATCAAAAGCCCTGGTGCTCACGATAATGGGTTCTTTTAACATGAACAACTTCTTATTTATTTTAATTAGTTAGGTGAGTCACAAACCAGACCTGCGACCAGAGCACAGATTAAGGACTGAAAATGTCCTTGAGGTGAAGGCAGATGTGCTGCTCATACTTGAGGTTGTTGTAAACACTCCATGCCACTATGGTTTATACACTGGAAAGATCAGTCTTGGCAGAGATTTGGTGCTCCCACGGTGCCTACTGTACCAGAGGAGGTCTACTGAAGAGGAACTGACTATTCAAACTATGATAATTATTTATAGGTGATAGGAAAGATATATTTTTTATGGTCCCCAAAAGTTCATGTTGTTTTTCTTTAGAAGTGTGTGTATTGTGGCTGTTACACCGAGAAATTCCTGTGCGTGTATAAAAGGATCTTAGTATGATTTTTTTTCCATCTGATTGGCCAGGTTACAAGAGGATCTCCAGCATTGGACTCATCTCTGCGCTCCTCGAACTCCTCTCTCAATTTTCCAGTATGCACACTGATTTTCCTTCTAAGAAGGGCACTTCTTTTATCTTCTCCACCCTTCTGCATGTCAATAATAGATGTCCTTCCTACCGCAGGATTGTTTAGGTCTCGGCTCTAGACAGCACACATGCGCAGTCTCGAACCGAGACATGCTGTATGTACATCGTGGGCTTCAGCCCTCCCGTAGCCTTCTCATTTGCTGCCACCTTTGTCACTCTTTTTTGCTGCATCCCTATTCGTGAAGGGCATGGGTACGTCATGCCTTTTCTGGTGTTTAGCCCTCTGAAGGCACTGGCCAACTATTAACATACCAGTGGCAATTTTTTAGCCATTGATTGGGACTACTTTTTTATTCTGTTTTCAATGGGTGACCGGTCCTATCACACATTGGGAGCACTATTGGCCCTGTCGATTGGTTTGGTTCATAAGGCTGCTTTCTTTTCCGTGCCTCTCTTCCTGTTTTCTGTTCAGTTCTTGTCTTCTGTTTGTGCCTTTCTGCTTGTTGTTTTGTCTTGTTTGTGCCTTTCTGCTTCTTTTATGCTAGTCTCTTGCCCTCTGTTACTGTCTTTCTGCTCATTTCTTGCCCTCTGATTCTGCCTTTATGCTTGTTTTATGCTCATTTTTGCCCCCTGTTTCTGCCATTCTGCTAGTTTCTTGATCGCTGTGTCTTTCTGCTCACTTCTTGACTTCTGTTTGTGCCTTTCTGCTCATTTCTTGCTGTCTATTTGTCCCTTTCTGCTTGTTTCTTGCCCTGTTTGTGCCTCTCTGCTCCTTATAAGCTGATTTCCTGCCCTCTGTTTCTGAAATCCTGCTCATGTCTTGACCTCTGTCTCTGACTTTCTGTTCTTTTCTTGCCCTTTGTTTCTGCCTCTATTCTAGTTTCTTGAACTGTTTCTGCCTTTCTGCTTGTTTCTTGGCCTCTGTTTCTGCCTTTCTCTTGTTTCTTCGCCTCTTTGTGCCTTTCTATTGTTTCTTGACCTCTGTTTCAGCCTTTCTGCTCATTTCTTGACTTCTCTTTGTGCCTTTCTCCTCGTTTCTTGACTTCTGTTTGTCTCTTTCTGCTTGTTTCTTTCCCTCTGTTTCTTCCTTTCTGCTCGTGTCTTGTCCTGTTTGTGCCTCTCTGTCCATTTTCTGCTTGTTTCTTGCCCTATTTGTGCCTTTCTGCTCCTTTTATGCTTGTTTCTTGCCCTCTGTTTGTGCCTTTTATGCTTGTTTCCTGACTACTGTTCGTGCCTTTCTGCTCCTTTTCTGCTCTGTTTCTTTTTTTTGCTCCTTTCCTGACCTGTGTTTCTGCCTTTCTGCTCATTTATTGCCCTCTGTTTTTGCCTTTCTACTCGTTTCCTGATCTGTTTGTGCCTTTCTGCTTGTTTCTTGACCTCTGTTTGTGCCTTTCTGCTTGTTTCTTGACTTCTGTTTGTGCCTTTCTGCTTGTTTCTTGCCCTTTGTGCCTTTCTGCTAGTTTCTTGTCTTCTGTTTGTGCCTTTCTGCTCATTTCTTTGGGTTGTGCCTTTCCGCCTATGTTCTGCTTGTCTCTTGCTCTGTTTGTGCCTTTCTGCTAATTTCTTGTTACTATTATGCTGTGTGCCATATCCACCTCCCTTGTTCCCTGCCACTCACCCACCCCATCCTTTCTTCTTCACCCCAACCCGCCCTTGTCTCTGTTTCATCTCACCCCCATTCCCATCTGCCCTCCTTCATGTCTGGATTTTACAACTCTTTCGGTGGCTTCTCAGTGCCCCGAGAGCACTTACTCTCACAGTGCGACTATCGTTAGGGCCCAGATACAAGCACGGTCTCTTTGTCGCTCAGCCCCATCCATACTCTGCCCTCAGCACTGCAGCAGACATAACCACCCGCCCTTAGGTTCACCACCTTCCCGTTCACCACCCCCACCCCATTGCCAAAGACAATAGATCACACACTGCAAGGACCCAATGGCTTTGCCAATGCTTGTTCCTATTCTTTAATTATTTGGGGTTTTTGAAAAGGGTTTGCATTGCCCAACTCATCGGTTGTATTCTGTATTTTTTATGAGGATGTACGTGATTCTTTATGATCCTGGGTTATGAAACTTTGTGGTCTTGCAGAAGATCATAGGAGATTTGGTTAGATTTTTACTAGTTAGAAGTACTGTGGAAATACAAATGTGGCATTGTCACGATGGGGACTAAAGCATCTCATCCCAATGGCAAGCAAGAGGTCAATTGATTCTTTTGAGGGTTGTTTTTACAAGTGGGCCATGAGAGTTTGGCTAACTCCCAGTAGCGTCCCACTTACAATTGTGAACAGCTGCACTTTTTTTGGGCTTGGGTAGGCTGCCAGCTAGCAAAACCTACCAGACCCAGACAGTTCTGAAAACTGGACAGCTGGGGCAGTCTATGGTGTGCTTTGCATCCATCCCACACCATTGTCTTACCCATAATGTCCTGCAAACCTCAAATGTTGACTAAAAACATACATTTTTCCTCATATTTCTGTAAGGGAAACTTCCGGAATCTGCAGAAATCCACAAAACTCCTATCACCCGGCATTGCCCCACTTCTGCTGATAAAAATGCTGCACCACTTGTGTGGTTGGGCCTAGTGCCAGACACAGGAATGTATCCAACCAATGCTGTTAGGAGTCCCCAAACAAGGACTCCCAGTGCCCTTGGTTTATAGGTTGCTGTCACTAGGCCCAGCCACAGAAGTGAGGTACCATTTTTATCAGAAGACTTATAAGAATGCTAGGTGGAAGGAAGTTTGTGGCTCTGGGCAGATTCCAGAACTTTCCATCACAGAAATGTGAGGAAAATGTGTTTTTTTTTTAGTCAAAGTTTGAGGTTTGCAAGGCATTCTGGGTAACACAACCTGGTGAGAGCCATGCAAGTCACCCCATTCTGGATTCCCCTAAGTCTTTTGTTTTTAAAAATATGCAGGTTTGCTAGGTTTCACTAGATACCAGATGAGCTAGGGCCCCAAAATCACAGCTGCATTGCTCCCCCCACTCAAAGCCTTTTTGGGGTAGGCTACGCTTATGCCCCCATAAATTTTTGTCCACAAACGTTATCCACTCCAAATGTGCGCCATTTTTTTCCAACGTCCTGGGGGTTCTAAAGGTACCCAGGGTTTCTGAATTTTCCTGGAGGGGACTGAGAAAATGGCAAAATGTAGCTAAATTGTGAGTTATTTGTGGACAAATGGGAGAAAAGTGCTGCAGAAGACTGTATTTTTGGGGGGTGGGTGGGGGCATGCCATGACAATGTTGGGCAGCCCCCACCCCTACAAATAAAAAGAAAACATAATCCCTGGTGCCTACTGGGTTTCTGCTTCACCTGAGGGGCAAATTAGCATAAAAATAAGGCCAATCAGTTCTCAGGGGTTGCAGAAAATGGCCAAAATCATCCCCATAATGGGGAGCAGACCTTGACTACGGGTCACTCCCCAACTTATATTTTTTAAATCCCTGGTGTCTAGTGGTATTCTGCTCCCCCCGGGGGCAGATTGGCCTAAAATTAAGGCCAATCTGCCCCGTGGGGGGGAGGGGGGGAGCAGAAAACAGAGAAAATATATTCGTAATTATTAGGAGCAGCTCTTGCCTAAGGGGCTGCTTCCTGCTCCCACCAAAAATACCTGGTGTCTAGTAAGGTTGATCCCTGCTTTGGGATCACCTTCCTGGGGGCTTGGGACTTGTGCCAAGTACCATTGGAAAGGGGCTAATTTCACTTTCATTTTCAATGTAATGACGTCTGCGCCCATGCACACGATCTTCATTACATCAGCACAGGAGCACCGTGGCTGAAGATGGAACAGTTCAATCCTCAGCACTGAACTGGTTAATTTAAGGTAAACCTAGCCCCTAATACTTACGTCATTTCTGATTTTGTCTATCATTTCTCCGTTTAATTGCCTCAAGATTATTGCCCCCATAAATAAACTGGAAAAAATTGTCACTATAACTGCCAGCGCTTAACCTTTCAGAGGTATGGACAGACATGGTAATGCTACTAAAGTGTCTTGGATAACTAGATAATTTATGTTTTTTTTCTCTAGTGGGAGCACACATGGGAGGAGGGCAGTCGTGGGTTTTTAGGTCTGACTCCACAGTGTAATTGTCATTTGACCTTTAAACGTAAACTTTACACCAATATTACTCTACAGTTCTTTGCTTACACCGAAATACATTTTCATTCTCATGCTATTTACTTGTAATGCTTCACATAACCATCCAACATACTTTTAAAGCCAGACCTATTAGCATTGCCCATACTTTCTTGCAGTAAGCTGCTGCATCTATGTAACAAAGTGGCTGCCCTACAGTTTTGTAGTTGTGAACTTTGACATTTACCCCCCCAACACCTCTCCACAGTTCCTTCATGGCAAATGCATATCAAATGAGTTGATCATTCTTTTGCAGAGAATATAAACAATGTAGAACAGTTATGTGAATCAAGTTAGCTAGTTTTTTAAGCAACAAACTAACATTTTGTACGCATCAAGTTGGTCAAATGAGTGCGTCAAACAATGAATGCCCTAGTTCAGGTTGCAGTCTTGTTTTAGTCTTTGCAGGTCACAGCTGTCTCCTAAATTAATTCTTTATCAATTGTGGAAATCAGTCAGTCTGCACACTGCAACTCCACAAACTATTGCGAGTAACCCTAATCTGTGCATTTCCAGGATTTCATGTTTCGCTACAAAGGGGAGCACGACTACTGGATTGGTCTACAGAGAGAGCCTGATCAACCTTGGAAATGGGTCAATGGCACCGAATTCAACAACTGGCAAGTCCTCAGTCTTTTCCTTAACACACTGCTGACATGTTCAAATCACTAAGGATATGCTATTAATTGATCACAGAATCAACGGTTTGTTCGGTTATTTTAGGACTCAAATTATGAGCTTTTTGATGGCGGAGTCACTAGTTACAGGTGGACTGCCTGCAAGAAAGAGACCAGTAGCTGTCTTGAATAAAGAGACTAGGAATGCATTTGTATTTAAAATTGACTTAATAAAACCAGGGAGAGGCCATTAGTGACATTTGTGCGCCAAAGCATCCATCTATCTTACCTAGAGCACTAGAGCAATTAACGTTTGGCAAAACCATGAAAAGGGTATGTCATTGCCTGAACCCCTTCAGGCTGGTGTTACTGGGCCGACCCATGGTGATTGAGTCCTTTGACTCCTGTTGTCCCAGGGCCCAACCTACTATGGGATCATGAGCAACTGGGCCAAGTGTCCCTTCAACACTTGACTCTCAGTTGTAGCGTGAGTCAAGCAGTTCTAGACTCAACACCAAAAACTTGGGGCCGTATTTATACTTTTTGACGCAAAACTGCGCTAACGCAGTTTTGCGTCAAAAAAATTAGCGCCGGCTAACGCCATTCTGAAGCGCCATGCGGGCGCCGTATTTATTGAATGGCGTTAGCCGGCGCTAGCAGACCGGCGCTGCCTGGTGTGCGTGGAAAAAAACCACGTACACCAGACAGCGCCGGCGTAGGGGGAAAATGGCGTATGGGCGTCTTAAAATGGGGCAAGTCAGGTTGCGTCGAAAAAATCGTCGTAACCCGACTTGCGCCATTTTTTTTCGACGCCCATCCCCCATCAACATGACTCCTATCATTGTAAAGATAGGAGTCATGCCCCCTTGCCCAATGGCCATGCCCAGGGGACTTATGTCCCCTGGGCATGGTCATTGGGCATAGTGGCATGTAGGGGGGCACAAATAAGGCCCCCCTATGCCACAAAAAAAAAAAAAAAAAAATACTTACCTGAACTTACCTTAATGTCCATGGGATGGGTCCCTCCGTCCTTGGGTGTCCTCCTGGGGTGGGCAAGGGTGGCAGGGGGGGTCCCTGGGGGCAGGGGAGGGCACTCTGGGCTCATTTTGAGCCCACTTGTCCCTTAACGCCATCCCTGACCCAGGCGTTAAAAAGCGGCGCAAATGCGCCGTTTTTGGCCACGCCCACTCCCGGGCGTCTCTTTTGCCCGGGAGTATAAATACCATGTAAAGGCCTGGGAGTCATTTTTTAAGACGGGAACGCCTCCCTTGCATATCATTAACGCAAGGAAGGGGTTCACGCTAAAAAATGACGCACACTCCGGGCACTTTGGCGCCCGAAGCGTCTAACGCCAGAGTATAAATATGGCGTTAGTTGGCGTTAGTTCTGCGTCGAATTTGCGTTGAAAAAAACGACGCAAATTCGGCGCAACCAGAGTATAAATATGGCCCTTGATTCTTTTAATAAAAAGTAGTATTTATGCACACACACAGCGAAATACAGTACTCACTAAATAATAACACACTTCTTAGAATCTGTAGTCTAATGCTCTCTGTGCGGATATTTAGTTTCTCGCTCTTTTAACCCCTTCCGTGCCACAGCGCTTCTGTGCCGCGGACGTAACCATAACGTCCTGGCCCCGGTCCATGTTGGGAGCGCTAGCGCTCCCCACCCCATTGGGTTCCCACCCACCCCCTCTGGGCAGGGATGGCAGGGAATCTTTTCCCCACCACCCCCGAATCCCCCCCAGTGATGTCTGATGACGTCAGCACACGATCTCGCGCTGATCTCATCAGAGGTCGCCCCATCATGCTGGAAGCTCAGCTTCCAGTGCATCTAAAGAGAAACGGTTTTGCTTCTCTTCTGATCGGGGGAAGGTCAGAGAGGTATGAAATGAAAGGCTTTTCCTTTCCTTTCATGTCTCTCGGAGCATTACTGCAGGAATGTCCCCTAGACACCAGGGATTTTTTTTTCTTCTTTTTTTAACGTAAACAATGAAGGGGAGGGACCCCTTGGGCAAGGGTCACTCCCCTGGGGGCGGGGGGGGCATTTTTTAATGGCATTTTCCACCCCCTTTGGGGCAGATGGGCCTGGTTTAATTAGGACAATCTGCCCCCAAGGGGGCAGAAACTTCTAGGCACCAGGGATCTTTAAAAAAATTTTGTTTTAGAGATGTGGAGCTACCACTTAGGCAAGGGTCGCTCCCCTGGGGGGCAGTTTTATTTTAGGCTATTTCTGCCCCCCTTGTGGGCAGATGGGCCTTCTTTTATTAGGCCAATCTGCCTCCAAGGGGGGGCGGAAACCACTAGACACCAGGGATTTTTTTTTTGTGC
The DNA here is from genome assembly GCF_031143425.1 of Pleurodeles waltl. Taxonomy (NCBI): domain Eukaryota; kingdom Metazoa; phylum Chordata; class Amphibia; order Caudata; family Salamandridae; genus Pleurodeles; species Pleurodeles waltl. The sequence continues at coordinate 49,920,625 of NC_090446.1, read as the reverse complement.
CAGTTTCATGCAAGGGTCGCTCCCCTGGCGGGCAGTTTTATTTTAGGCCATTTCTGCCCCCCTTGGGGGCAGATCAGCCTACTTTTATTAGGCCAGTCTGCCCCCAAGGGGGGGGAGCAGAAACCACTGGACGCCAGGGATTCTTTTTTATTTACTATTTTATGTAAGGGAAGCGGTCCCTTGGGCAAGGGCCATTCCCCATGAGGGCAGATTATTTTAGGCCATTTCTGACCCCCTTGGGAGCAAATTGGCCTATTTCTATTAGGCCCATCTGCCCTCAAGGGGAGCAGAAACCACTTGGGCACCAGGGCTTGGTGTATGTGTGTTTTGTTTGGGGGGCAGCCGGTTGGGCATTGGGTTGCTCCCCATGGGGCCACATTACTTTAGGCCATTTCTGCCCTCCCTGGGAGCAGAGCGGCCTATTTTTGTAACACCCATCTGCCCCCACTGGGGCAGAAAGCACTCTAGATACCAGGGAAGATTTTTTTTTTTTTAAAAGAGGGTGGGAGTATGGCCATACCCCCCCAAATAAATGAGGACAAAGTTGTTCTGCCCACCAGTGGGTAGATGGGGCAATTACCCCCAATCCACTACGGGGGGCAGAAAGCCTACTGGATGCCAGGGAATTTTAAAAAAAATAGTGGGGTGGGAGCTACCAACCAGTATGAGCATGGTTATGCCCCCACCCCATCTGAAGGGGTAACTGTCTTTCAGCCCCCCCCCTGCAAACTAAAGGATCTTATCCCAAGCAAGACGACATTTGATTATTTTGGTTTTGATTTTACATTTAGGCCATGGGAGCTATGCGAAATCGAAAAATGGTGTGGTGAGGGCTGCACTTTTTGGACTTTGGGATGCTGTTTGGACTTTGGGATGCTGCCACCTTGAAAAATCTACCAGACCTAGAAACGTCTGAAAGCTAAACATCTGGGTGAGTCCAGGGTGGTGTGCTTCACATGCACACTGCACCATTTTCCTACCCAAAATGCCCTGCAAACCTCCAACTTAGCTTGAAATCACGCATTTTCCCCACATTTTTGTGATGGAACCTTCCGGAATCTGCAGGAATCCACAAAATTCCTACCACCCAGCATTGTTGCGTCTATACCAATAAAAATTCTGCCCCACTTGTCTTTCAAACTGCCCTTTTGGACCTGCTTTGGCTCCCCCTCAATTTCAACATGTTTTGGCTCTACCCTGTCACAGGCACTTGCCCCACCTACACAAATGAGGTATCATTTTTATCAGGAGACTAAGGGGAACGTTGGGTGGTAGGAAATTTGTGCTGGTGCGGTGATCCTACACAGAAATGTGGGGAAATGTGATTTATTTTAGCTAAATTTGAGGTTTGCTGAGGCTTCTGGATAATAAAACACTGGGGGATCCATACAAGTCACAGCCTTGGGTGACTAGTTTTCAGAAATGTCTGGGTTTTGTAAGTTTCCCTAGATGACTACAGAGCCCAGGACCGAAGCCGCAAGTGCCCCCCTTGCAAAAACAGGTAGTTTTGTAATAGATAATTTTGATGTGTCCATGTTGTGTTTTGGGGCAATTCCAGTTGCGGGCACTAGGCCTACCCACGCAAGTGAGGTACCATTTTTATCGGGAGATGTGGAGAAATTCTGGGTTAGAAGGAAGTTTGTGGCTCCCCTCAGATTCCAGAACTTTGCAACAACAAAATGTAAGGAAAGTGTTTTTAAGCCACATTTTTATGTTTGCAAAGGATTCTGTGTAAAAGAACCCAATGAGAACCCCATGAGTCACCCTATAATGGATTCCCCTAAGTGTCTAGTTTTCAGAAATGTCCATGTTTGCTAGATTTCCGTAGGTGCCAGGTGAGGTAGAGGCCAAAATCCACAGCTAGGCACTTTGCAAAAAACAGGTCAGTTTCATTAGAAAAAAGTTGATGTGTCCATGTTGCGTTTTGAGGTGTTTTCTGTTGTGGGCACTAGGCCTACAAACACAAGTGAGGTACCCTTTTTATCAGGAGACTTGGGGGAATGCTGGGTGGAAGGAATTGTGTGGCTCTTCTCAGATTCCAGAACATTGCAGCACCGCCATGTGAGGGAAACGTTTTTTTTCAGACAAATTGTGAGGTTTGCAAAGGATTCTTGGTGCTAGAACCTGATAAGAACCCCACAAGTCTGCATATTCTGAATTCCCTAGGTGTCTAGTTTTCAAAATTCCCCAGGTTTGCTAGGTTTTGGTAGGTGCCTGCTGAGCTAGAGGCCAAAATCCACAGCTAGGCACTTTCCAAAAATCACATCAGATTGCAATGTACAAATTGGATGTGTCCATGTTTTGTTTGGGGCGTTTCCTGTCACGGGCACTAGGCCCACCCACACAAGTGAGGTACCATTTTTATCGGGGGAACACAGAATGGAAGAACAAGTGTTATCGCCCCTTGTCTTTATCTACATTTTTTCTCTTCCAAATGTAAGACAGTTCTAATCCACCCCACTCCAGTCCAATCCAACATAACCCACTCCACTCCAATCCACCCTACTCCAATCAAGTTCTCTGCTACTCACTCCAATCCAATCCAATACAATCCACCCCACTTGAATACAATCCACATAAATCCACCCCAATCCAGTTCAGTTCAGCCTATATTAATCCGCCCTACTTCATTCCAATCCAGCCCACTCTAATCCACCCCACCCCAGTGCAAACCACCCCAATCCAAACTAGCCCACCCCATCTTAATCACCCCACCCCATTTCAATCCACTCCACCCCAGAAGGCATTACAGATAAGTGGACCGCCTTGCACATTACTGTGGGTAGACCGCCTGCTTTGAGGTGGCAGAAGTGCTTTACACTCCTGTCTCCTAAGTTAGACCTGTCTGCTCGCACTGAGGTCACTGTCACTGAGGTCAAATTGTTATGAGGACGAACAGCCATTTTAAGCTAATTTAAAATATTCCTTTTAAAAGTAATCCATTCAATACATGAAATTCGCAGATCAAAAAAGACAAGTTGTGAGGTAGTTACTGAAAAGCAGTCCAAGTTAAAAAGATATTATGACATGAAGAGAGCCGTAACAAACAGTAACATAGCTGAAAGTGACATGGTAAGGTCAAAGGATCTACTGTTAAAAAAAAGAGGGGAAGAAATGTTTGGAGAACCCCTACGAGTGGTTAAAACATTTGGGTCAGTCATTAGTTTGGAAAATGAGAGATGCTGGAATGTGCTGCGAGCTGTTCATATTTCTCCTAATGTGACAGAAAATATTCAACAGTCTACCTTTAGGGACAGTAACAGGACCAATCTAGAAGACTCTGCCAATGAGTCTGATTCACATTCATGCCTTCAAAGGCCTGACAGTGAAACCCATCATTCACATGGCCTGTTAGACCTATCATTAGGGTGACCTTCCCCACAACTTGTTTGTCTGCTTTCCTCCTGTTTCTATTGATTCTTTTTGTTGGCTTTAGGACTCTGACCACTTTACCACTGCTGACCAGTGCTAAAGTTCATGTGCCTCTCCCCTAAACATGGTAACATTGTTGTATACACAGGTGGCATATTTAATTTACTTGTAAGTCCCTTCTAAAGTGGTATATTATATACCCAGGACCTGTAAATTGAATGCTACTAGTGGGTCTGCAGCACTCCTCATGCCACTGACACAAGTAGCCCTTTAAACATGTCTCAGGGCTGCCACTGCAGAGTCTGTGTGCAGTTTTACCAGCACTTCGACTTGACATTTAAAACCCTTTGCCAAGCCTTTAACTCCCCTCCTTATTATACATTTCACCCCAAGATAGGCCCTAGGTAGCCCATAGGGCAAAGTGTTGTGTAAGTAAAAGAAAGAACATGTACTTTTGAGTTTTGCATGTTATGGTAGTGACAAACGGATATATTAATTTTTCACTACTGAGAGGCCTTCTCCTCCCACAGGCTAACATTGGGAATTCCTATTACACATTTGAGCTTAAATTCCTGAAGGAGTATCTGTGTCATATTTCATATCATTGGAAGGGTAATGATAAATCCTCTTTACTGGTAAAGTTGGATTTAAAATTAGTATTTCAGAAATTACACTTTTAGAAAGTGGACATTTCTCTGATGGTACAGCTCTGTGTGCCTGCAGCCTGTCTCAGATACACTTCTGGGATTGGTGACAGCTACACTCTGTACATTCCCTCTAGACAGTCACAAACACAGAAAAGTTACTTGTGTTCATAGCACACTTCTGTGTTCTGATGGCTCTTCCTGGACAGAAAGGGAGGAAGGGGCTGACACTTATACCTGAATAGGCAGTGCTGTGTCCTCACACGAGGGGCTGATTATGCCCTAATGATAGTCTAGAGCCAGGGCGGGAAGAAAGGGACTCTGTGCACTACAAATACCCTTCTTTGAAGTCGCCCCCACTTCAGAGGCACTACTGTGTATAAGTACTGGGTCTCTGGCCCCACCAAATCAGACACTCCTGGACCTAAAACTGGACTCTGTGAGTATAATTGCTGTGCTGACTGTTATTCTGCTGTACTGCTGACCTGGAAGGACATCTTTTCTGCTGTGCTTGCCTGCTGCTTCATGACCATGCTGAGGGAGAGCAGAACTCTGCTTTGCAACCCAAAGAGATCTCTGGGGCTTGTTGGTTTGACTCCTGTTGCTAGAGACTTGGGGATATCAAAGTCTGTACCCCTTATCCTGTTCCTGGTTCACTGGGAATGGACCTATATCCTTGCACCAGTAGAACTGATGCATCTCTTACCTGCTGGAAGCAGCAACGAATGCATCTACCCTGTTGCGGGGGTAAAATCTGAGCATCACACTGGGGGCCTGAGCAAGACTTTGGGAACTGCCTCATCGACTGATGCATTCCCTTCCTTCAGGAAGCAGCACCCAGTGCATCAGCATTGACACATCACTGAAACCACTGCATCGCTGTCATCACTGACGGACGATCAACGCATCTCTTTGACAGAGTGTAGAATCCCGGTGCATCAGATTTGGAATCAACTCATCATGGCTTCAACGTCCTTCTTCAGAAACCAATGCATCTCCATTAACACGTGTGAAAAATCAACGTATCCCTCAAATGCGGGAGTAACATTGATGCATCAACCATGCATCTTGCATTTGCCTCCAGGATTAGAGTACTGTCTTTACTGGGCCTGCATGGTTTTTGTCCCCTCGCTGTGTTTCACAGCAGTCAGACTGATTTTTTGACTTTGCCCTGGTCCAGTGCGACCTCAAGAAACCCCTAGACTGCTAATTGCTTCTAAGTGCTTATTTAACACTTAGGGGGTCATTCCGAAACTGCCCAAACACCACCCCGCGGTCAAATGACCGCGGGGACCATTCTAACTTTCCCGCTGGGCCGGCGGGCGATCTTCAAAAGGTCGCCCGCCGGCCCAGCGGGAAAGCCCCAGCAAAGATGAAGCCGGCTCCGAATGGAGCTGGCGGATTTGCTGGGGTGCGACAGGTGCAGTTGCACCCGTCGCGATTTTCAGTGTCTGCCAAGCAGACACTGAAAATCTTAATGGGGCCCTGTTAGGGGGCCCCTGCACTGCCCATGCCAGTGGCCCCCAGGGGCCCCACGACACCCACCGCCAGGAACAGGTTGGCAGGAAGGGGGTCGGAATCCCCATGGCGGCGCTGCTTGCAGCGCCGCCATGGAGGATTCCTTTGGCCAGGGGAAAACCGCCGGGAAACCGCCGGTTTACCTTTTCTGACCGCGGCTTTACCGCCGTGGTCAGAATTGGCCAGGAAGCACCGCCAACCTGTTGGCGGTGCTTCCGTGGTTGTTGGCCCTGGCGGTCAATGACTACCAGGGTCAGAATGACCCCCCTATTCTTCAAAAATTCATATCTCGACTTATGCTTATTGGATTTTTGTATTTTTGGTATTGTTTTGTTCAGATTATTATAATCTATATTTCTAAACCTGTGTGGTGTTTACTTTGTGTTATAATGTGTGTGTTTTGCATAAATACTTTACACATTGCCTCTTTAGATTAGCCTGACTGCTCTGTACCAAGATACCATAGGGCAAGCACAGGTAATCTTTAAATGTGTATGTTACATACTCTGACTAGGATTGTGGTTCCTGCTTGTACAGGGTGCATACTCTGACAACCAGAAACCCAATTTCTAACATGGCCCCTATGACGTGGGCAAGAGTAGTCCGACACAAGCTAATAGCGTCAAGATAGTATGCAGTGCCAACTGTTACTCAATATGGGAATGCTTTCAAAATTTAAAGATTTCATGATATTGTAACTTTTCAAAAGAGGAGAGGAGATGTAGTGTCTGTTATGTTATTTATAATACTGTACAGGGAGTGCAGAATTATTAGGCAAATGAGTATTTTGACCACATCATCCTCTTTATGCATGTTGTCTGACTCCAAGCTGTATAGGCTCGAAAGCCTACTACCAATTAAGCATATTAGGTGATGTGCATCTCTGTAATGAGAAGGGGTGTGGTCTAATGACATCAACACCCTATATCAGGTGTGCATAATTATTAGGCAACTTCCTTTCCTTTGGCAAAATGGGTCAAAAGAAGGACTTGACAGGCTCAGAAAAGTCAAAAATAGTGAGATATCTTGCAGAGGGATGCAGCACTCTTAAAATTGCAAAGCTTCTGAAGCGTGATCATCGAACAATCAAGCGTTTCATTCAAAATAGTCAACAGGGTCGCAAGAAGCGTGTGGAAATACCAAGGCGCAAAATAACTGCCCATGAACTGAGAAAAGTCAAGCGTGCAGCTGCCACGATGCCACTTACCACCAGTTTGGCCATATTTCAGAGCTGCAACATCACTGGAGTGCCCAAAAGCACAAGGTGTGCAATACTCAGAGACATGGCCAAGGTAAGAAAGGCTGAAAGACGACCACCACTGAACAAGACACACAAGCTGAAACGTCAAGACTGGGCCAAGAAATATCTCAAGACTGATTTTTCTAAGGTTTTATGGACTGATGAAATGAGAGTGAGTCTTGATGGGCCAGATGGATGGGCCCGTGGCTGGATTGGTAAAGGGCAGAGAGCTCCAGTCCGACTCAGACGCCAGCAAGGTGGAGGTGGAGTACTGGTTTGGGCTGGTATCATCAAAGATGAGCTTGTGGGGCCTTTTCGGGTTGAGGATGGAGTCAAGCTCAACTCCCAGTCCTACTGCCAGTTCCTGGAAGACACCTTCTTCAAGCAGTGGTACAGGAAGAAGTCTGCATCCTTCAAGAAAAACATGATTTTCATGCAGGACAATGCTCCATCACACGCGTCCAAGTACTCCACAGCGTGGCTGGCAAGAAAGGGTATAAAAGAAGGAAATCTAATGACATGGCCTCCTTGTTCACCTGATCTGAACCCCATTGAGAACCTGTGGTCCATCATCAAATGTGAGATTTACAAGGAGGGAAAACAGTACACCTCTCTGAACAGTGTCTGGGAGGCTGTGGTTGCTGCTGCACGCAATGTTGATGGTGAACAGATCAAAACACTGACAGAATCCATGGATGGCAGGCTTTTGAGTGTCCTTGCAAAGAAAGGTGGCTATATTGGTCACTGATTTGTTTTTGTTTTGTTTTTGAATGTCAGAAAAGTATATTTGTGAATGTTGAGATGTTATATTGGTTTCACTGGTAATAATAAATAATTGAAATGGGTATATATTTTTTTTTGTGAAGTTGCCTAATAATTATGCACAGTAATAGTCACCTGCACACACAGATATCCCCCTAACGTAGCTAAAACTAAAAACAAACTAAAAACTACTTCCAAAAATATTCAGCTTTGATATTAATGAGTTTTTTGGGTTCATTGAGAACATGGTTGTTGTTCAATAATAAAATTAATCCTCAAAAATACAACTTGCCTAATAATTCTGCACTCCCTGTATGTACTCATGTTAGTTAATGTTTTATTTACCTTGTCCCTTTTCATTTTCCACCTTTATATTAGGCTTGTGGGGCCCACGCGCCACGGTTAGAATGTTGGGGTGGTTTTGACAGTTGTGGGCGGGGTGAGATTATTCAGTAGAGATGCTGAAGATGGAATAAAGGTATTCTGCGCTACCTGGCGCCCAGTTGTTTCTACAGTTGTCAGACCCCTCCTGCTCTCGACAGTGTTTTCAAACACCCACTCTCTTCATTGTGTTTTCAAAATCCCCATCCCCTCCCGCTCTCCTCTGTGCTTTTCAGCAGAATAAAACGTGCACTAGATCTGCGTTTTCCCTCACGTGTGCCTCCCACATTAACACTCATAGTATAATGAAGTGTGTATGCAAGAGTTTCAGTTTTGACTGATTTCAGTATTTGTACCTGGATCTCTGACACTGGAGCATTCACCCAGTGCAAGTGCAGCTGAACTCTCCCTGAATTCTTACATTCTGGACCAGCGCTACTGAACTTGCTGGCTTCTGAGGATATTGATGCTCTATACCTTCTGTTTGTTGCATTCTTTTATTTCCAATTAAAATTTGGGACTCACCGTGTGTAATTTAATTTCTATTTTTTGCCTTTCGTTCACTTTAGTTGATGTAATTCAGTTGGACTTCTTTTCTTGAGTCTTTTTGCCAGTTTGTTGGAGAGTTGTGAGAAGAATCATTACTTTAATTTCTCCTTTACTTGGCTTTGAGCCATCTGCAGATTCTTGAAAGGTTATTTGGAATAGCCTTGTATGTCACAGGACCTCGTTGAATCTCTTCCCCCATGCCTTGTTGTTTGTACCTGCAGTTTAAGTGCTCAGGTATTTATTAACAGACCCCAGCTCTTCACTCTTGCTGCTGTCTTCTCCTTGCTTTAGCCCCCGTTTTTTGGGTGCCTTCTCCTTGCTTTTTCCTCATTTTCACTGAGTTCTGCTTGCCTTTTCCCTAGTTTGCTGGGTTCTTTATTCTTACTTTTCCCTCGTTTTCATTACTTTCTTCTTGCTTTCCCTTGCTACTCCCGCATCCCACCTTTATTTCCCGCCTTTTGTGTCGGCTTGCCCACCGCCTCCCAGACCCCTCCCTCCTCCCAGGACATACTTAATGGAGGCCACAGCACAACCCCATTGAGCAGGTCTCAGGCCCAGCTCTCCCCATGCTGCTGCATCGCTCTTGCTTCTGTCTTCTCCTTGCTTCTTCAGCACCTTGAGACCCTGATGGGTCATTTGCTGCACTTTATAAATCCTTGATTGATTGATTACTTTAATTTCTCTGTTCCCTAGTTTTGAACCATATGCAGATTCTTGAAAGAAGTAATTTGGAAAGCCTTATATGTCACAGGACCTTGTTGAATCTCTTTACCCTGTGCCTTGTCATTTGTACCTGCAGTTTTAAGTGCTCAAGTATTCATTAAAAGAACTGGGGGCTTATTTACAAGTTCCTTGCACCGCCGTTGCTTTACCTTTTGCCATATAAAAAGTGGCACACCTTCGGCGCAAGGAGCTTGTAAATAAGCCCCTTGGTGTTCTATCACTGCTGTGTGTTTGAGTTTTTGCACATTCTGGGGGTCATTACGACCCTGGCGGTTGGTGGTAAAGCGGCAGTAGGACCGCAAACAGGCCGGTGGAAAAAAAAATGGAATTATGACCGCAGCGGTTACCGCTGCTGTCATCCGCCACTTGCGGTCTTCAGCCCGGCGGTCGTCACAAGACCGCCGACGGTATTAGGACCCTGCATACCGCCATCGATCTTGGGTGGTTGGGAACCGCCATGAGATCCATGGCGGTAGGCACTATCAGTGCCATGGAATTCCTTCCCTCGCACTGATAGGGGTCTCCCCCACCCCCGCTACCCCTCACGAATCCTCCCCCCAAACCCCCCACCCCCCTGCCACCCCCCAAAGGTGGCACAACCCCCTCCCCACCCCGACCCCGAACATGCTCATATACACACCCCTACACGCACACATACACCCCTACAACACATACCTGCACACATACAGACATGCATACCGTCTGACCCTCACACATTTCCCATACACACAACACCCCCCGCACGCATACACTCACTCACACACCCCCTCTACACTCTCACACGCACACCCCCATGCACGCACACAACACACAACACCCCCCACCCCCTTCCCTAACGGATGATCAACTTACCTTGTCCGTTGATCCTCCGGGAGGGAACGGGATCCATGGGGGCAGCTCCGCCACCAGCACACCGTTACCAGAACACTGCCACACCGAATCATGGGACGTGATTCAGTGGGCGGTGTTCTGTTGATGTGGCGGTGGAGGTTGAGAAACCTCCACTTTCCCGCCGTCCACCAGTATGGCTGCTGGCGGCTTTCCATACGAAAAAGGACGGCGGCTGCCAGTGGTCATAATACACGGCGCAGAAGACCACCACCACTGGCGGTCTTCAGCACGGCAGAACCTCAGCGGTCATGCGAAAAGACTGCTGAGGTCGTAATGACCCCCTCTGTCTTTGTATGATGCAGTCTATCCTACATTGACTCTGGAGCTGTCTTATCTTTTATTCGCCTATTAATCTCCAGAATTTATTTATCACTGGTGTATTTGTGTTTCTTTCTTTGTTGCTCCAGGCTATGAAAATGAGCATTTGTATCAGTGCCAGACCTTATAGTGGCTTTCTTGTGGAGCTTTGTTTAGGCTGTTGTTTGGACTTGACTCCAAGATGTATTCCACATTTTACAAGGCTTCTCTTCATTTAGATTTAAGGACTGCACCGAAGATTTCTAAATCCTGTTTGTCACCAAATGTCATGTTATGTAGTATATGCCAGATAAGTAAACACCAATACTATGAGATACTTCTAAATATTGTAATTCCCTCACCAATTACATGATGCTAGTCATGAACAGAACTTGTCCCTGCACTTCCTCACCGTCCCTGTTCTTGTCCACCCTTTCCCTAGGAGCAGGAAGTGGTGTCCAGTGTCCACATTCTCTTTCTTTCTGCTGCAGGGTCCTGGCATCCAGTCTTGACAGTCCAACAAACATGGCTTTACCAACTATAAGATTTTGGTCTTATTGTGGCAGCAGGTTTGATGATCAGCTTCAGTAGGGTCCAGGGAGATGCTTTGCTCTTTGATGTGTGTTGGACCTAGTCATTTTTGCAGGGTCACCCACAAATGTTTTGCCTCCTTCCTCCTATTTTTTCTGACCTCTCGCTGTTTTCTCTAGGACTCTAAGCACTTTATCACTGCTGATCAGTGCAAATGTGCAGGTTCTCTCCCTTCTAAAGTTGGTATGATTGGCTTACACCTAACTGGCACATTTAATTTACATACCTTGTACAGCGGTATCTCTATACCTAGGGTCTGTAAATTAAATGCTACTAGTGGGCCTGCAGCGCTGCTTGCGCCACCCACAGAAGTAGACTTTCAAACCTGTCTCAAGCCTTCTAGCGGAGTTAATGCCACATGGACCTGTCATCTAAATGTATTTGCCAGGCCCAGAACTCCCCTTTTACTACATGTAAGTCACCCCTATGGTAGGCCCTAGCTAGCCCTTTGGGCAGGGGGCTACGTATGTAGAAGGCAGGACATGTGCCTGGTTGCATGGCCTGTCCTGGTAGTGACAAAATGGTTTCTCACTGTTGTGAGTACTGCCTTCTCATAGGATTACATTGGAAATGCCCTGCCTTATGTCTAGGTGGTATTTTCTGATCTATGAGGGGTAGGGTAGGCCTGTTTGGTATGGTTGTAATAGTAGTGAGAAATGCTGCTTACTGGTGTAGGTGGACTTTTTATTACCATTATAGAAATGCCACTTCTAGAAAGAGAGCATTTCTCTGTGCTTATGACTCTGGTGTTTTGCAGCTTGACTCCAATCCACGTCTGGGACAGAGTGACAGCTGGGCTTTGTGCATACTTTTCAGACAGCCTGTACACAGGGAGGGGGAATGTATCACAGGGGTGCATCTGCCTATTCAATGGTCTTCCTGGGCTGAGAGAAGGAGAGGCATTTGAAAAGGCTGTGCCCTGGTCTCACACAAAGGGCTCGTTTACCCCCAATTGATGTCTAGAGCCTGTGCTGGAGGAGAGAGGAGGCCCTCCTAGAACCAGCTGGAACTGGCTGGAACCTCTTCTACTCCTCTTTTTGAAAGCTTGTGCAAAATTGAGTATAAGTACAGGGGGTTTTCCCCTTGTTGGGATAGACACTTTTGAACTATCAGCTTAGACACAGGAGGGTGCTGGAGGGACTCAGCTGGAACCAACTTGGACTGCTGCCATTGTGCTGACTTGTGACCTGCTGGGTCACTAGGAGGAACTGCCTCTGCTTGCAACCCTGGCCTGTTTGCTTGAGTTTTGCTGCCCTGTGCTCCTTTTCATCATCTTCAGGGGCTGGATGGTGTGCCCCTTGCTCCCCTGCAACCTTTTGCCCTGCGTTGAGGTGGTGCCAGAGGACCTCTTAATTGAAGAAGAGGAAAGCGCATCCTGAGCGCTTCCCTGGATAAGCATTTCAAGCGCTTTATGCAGGAATATTATAACGCTTTATGCAGGAATATTATAACGCGGCCTGAGCGCTTTGATTCTGGGCCTCAGAGTGCACCTGGAGAAGCTCTGCTGTTTTGTGAGTGAAAATTCACTGCTGCAACCCAGGCGGGGCTAGCGCATCGGAACATGCTTTATGTTGTGCCCCGGGGGTACTGGAGCACTATAAGGAGTGCCCCTGGGGAACAGGCACAAACTATTGGCAAGAATTCACTGCAATGGCCTGGGGATTCGAAAAACACTCACACACCATAGCAAGCGAGTGCGTTTATGGAGGAGTGGTACCAGGAGGGACGGAGACCTCATCAGCAGTCCCTCCTGCTCCCTGGGCCGCCCCAGGGCCCACGACACTGGTGTAGCACGCTTGGAGGGGGAACACCTGGTCTCCGAGGTGCGAGAGGCTGCAAGATCCTTTCTCCTCTTACCGGGCAGCAAGGAAGCCTCATCGGAGGCTCCGCCCTGGAGAGAGGGTGTGCATGGTGCCCCCAGATGAGGAGGGGCACCCAAGGAGCAGGACGCGGGAGGCAAGGGTAAGTCCCTCTTCCCCAGTCGCTGCGACAGGAGCACAATTGCTCCAAAACATTAATTAGAGTTTTCTTATCTTTTTTGCCCCTGCGAGAGCTGGTTGTGGCTTTTGGGGGTCATTGAGGCAATTTGTGCCCCTTCATGGCAGTTCTTCTTGCGAGAGGGAAGTGGCCTCCTCAAGGGATAGGAGGGAGTGCATGCCACCCCCCTCCTTCACCCGTGATCAGACGGAGGCCCCGTCCCCACAAAGCCGGCTTTGGGACCCCCCTGTGTGCTGAAGGAGCGCTGGAGTCCTTCCTTCTGGCCTCAGGAACTTGGCCTATGAGAAAGCAGGAAATGCTTCATTGTTCTGGGTTTTCCTGGTGTTCCAGTGACATTTTCTCAGGATAAAGCTTACTGTACATTTCAGGATACTGCTTTGACCTTGTTGGTAACCTGTGTTTTCCATGGTATGTGCAGTGCTGATGTTATGGGGATTTTTGGCAGTATGATTGCTACTGTGTATTCATGATGCAGTTTGACATTGTAGGTTGTAATTGTAATTCATGGTATGTGCCTTTCCAGTGATAGTGTTTTAATGACTGCTGCTTATGTTGCAGAATAACCTGTAACCTATGTGTTTCATGTGACTTCTGCTGTCTTTCACAGAGTACCAGTTCTTAGTATTGTTCTGACAATGGCTTGTGTAGCAGGGTATAACTGACATGTTGTGTTTGGTCTGATAAGGTTGCATAGAATACAGTTTATTTTTATATAACTTGGTGTTGTGGTGGGGATAATGCATTACATGTGTAGTGCATGTTGTGCAGTTGCTTTATACATTGCCTCCGGGTTAGGCCTGACTACTCGTGCCAAGCTACCAAGAGGTGAGCAGGGATTATCCTGGGTGTGTAATTCTCTCACCCTGACTAGAGTGGGTGTGTTCTGCTGGCTTAGGTGCATACTCTAGCCAACCAGAAACCCCATTTCTCAAAATGTGACATTACATACATTCTCCAGTGCATTTTAATACTGTTGGTGTACAAGAATAAACACTGCCTAGGCTCAGATATCAGAAACTGAAATCCAGATATATTCTGCCAGGTTCCTATCTTCTTCCAATTAATTGATGTTGTTGGTAGATCGTTAAATGCCAACAGTACACTCTTATTACACCAAATAAAACATTCCAATGATAGGATATTTGAGGGTAAGTAAAATTATTCTCAAGCCAACATCTTCAAACAAAAGGCGACCGAGGTACTTGTTGCAAGAACCTTCAAGCAACAAAGACTGTAGAACACTATTTGAGTGTCCGCCCATCTTAGTAAAACAGCCTCTAGACATTGCCAACATACTCTTCTCAGTGACAGTGTCTACAAATCTACATATAATAACGTCTAACAAAACATTGATAAAAACAATACATCTCGCAATTGCCAGCTTTAGTGCTGGTGACGTCTGGTGCGACATTAATTTTTTGTTGCACCTCCCTCCACATGACCTCCTTACTACTACTACACAAGTACCCCTCATATCTCCATAGCCCCTCTCTCACATGTATTTGATTGGTTTTAAAGCGCTGGTAAATGCTGGCTTTACTAACCTAGTAAACTACCACATGAAATACAGATCTGTCCTTCTCAGCAGGCGTATTAACCCTCTGCGCTGCTTTATGGTGAGTCAAAGCTGCCCCTGGATACAACTCCAATCTCTCTCCCAGGCAGGAACATTAATCACAAGAAGTATCTTGATATTTTTATTGTTGCCTGAAAGCTGGACGCTCTAAGGACTCTGCAACAGGAGCCTTTAAATCATAGGTTATTGCTCAACACAGCGCCCTCCCTGAGAGCAGAACCCCCCCCATCCAGGTCGGCACTCAGTACAGCCACACCGGTCCTAAATCCGGCCCTTGATCTCGCATAGGAAAGTCAAAACCTTTTGGCTTTGCCAATGCTTTTTCATGTAGCCATCCTTTTGAAGAGCAGCATGGAGGACGCCTCCCGAACAGCAGGAGTCAAGTGTTTTCCACAGTATTGCCTTTATTCACAGCCCTTTAGATTTCTAATTTTACAGATGCAGTTAATGAGCCGCAGCGGGATGCACGGGGCGCTTGGGAGGATTGCCCGTGATCCATATGCACATAAATCCTACACAGGATGGATCAAAATTCAGACGTTTCCCACGTGTATGTGAAATGCGTCTGACATCTGAAAGGTGACCTAATCAGCCATTCTTTGCACTGTTCTCATCTGCCCACCAGGGCAAACTCAAAACTAAGACTGACCCGAGGCATGGATTTCTATATTAATGTTAAAGGTGCGAATGATAATGGTTCATGTTATTTTCCACCTTACAGGATGTGAAACCTGCACCTGTGTTTTTTAGTTTAGTGTTCATTTTGCTAGTTCACAAGTTGCCATGTTTCAAATCGTGCTTTTTATGTTTTTAGGTCTCTGTGTCGCCCCTTCTCTTAGTTGTTATTGTCGGTTTCCCAGGATCCCTTTGGCCATTTTCTTATTGTCCCACATGCCCTCAGTTGTCCATGTTCTTCCCCAGACCCTCCCACCACCCTCCGTTGTCAACTTTCTTCACCCGGACATACCTGTCCTCAGTTTGCAGCTCGATTCACCTACCCCTCCTGTCGCCCTTGCACTGACAGCTGGCTTTCAGGGCCGGCTCCTTTGCTATGGCGCAGGAGTGTCACCCCGCCAACAGTAGCAGCAGCAGCTGCAAACCTTTAAAAATAAAGCGATCATAAACAATGGGGCGGGCCATGGGGTGATGAGCACTGAGGGGAGTACGCAGTGCGCATGTATGTGTGGCCAGTTGTCTCGGGCTGGCCAAATACACATGTTCACAAAGACTCTCTCCAACGCGGCTCTGTGTGGCGGGGTTAGAGAGAGCAAGCCTAGGCTCTGTCTGCCTCAGCCCTTCCTGCCGTCCCTCCGTTGGCAGCTTGCTTTTTTAGCCTCTCCCATCTGCCCGCCATTACAAGCTTGCTTTCCCAGCCCTCAGTTATCGTCTTCCTGCCCCATCCCCTACCTCCTGCCCTCTTTTGTCAGCTTGTTACCCCAGCCCTGTCTACCCTCAATTGACAGTTGGCTTCCCAGCCCCTCTAACCCTCAGCTTTCTCCATGCTTTCCCAACCCCTCCCACCTGCCCTCTGATGTCACCTTGGTTACCTAACCTCTCCCACCTGCCCGCCATTGTAAAAATGTTTTCCAAGCCCTTCCCTTCCCCTTGTTATCACCTTGCTGCCCCAGCCCTGCCTTTCCTCCATTGAGAGCTAACTTCCCCAGCTCCTCCCTTCCACCCACCTCTGTCAGCTTGCTGCCCCAGTGGCTCCAACCTGTCAACTAACTTCTCCAGCCTGCCCATCTGCCCACCCACCTCTGTCAGCTTGCAGCACCATTTCTCCCCTTCCGTTGTCAACTTGTGGCCACAGCCTTTTCCGGCCCTCCTCCTTGTCGCCCAGTGGCCACAGCCTCTTCCACCTCTGTTGGCTTGCTTCCCCAGCTGTCCTAGCCTTCTCATTGCACTTTTTTAGCCATGGTGCACCGCAGCCACTCTGCTGTACAATCTGGCTAAAAATCATTACCAAAGTCAATAGCTGGTGTAGGTGAGACCTATTGGCTTTACCAGAGCTTGCTCCATTAAGTAACTGTGCAGTTCTTGCCCACTGTTACATATGAGGGGCTCGAGGCTAACCAGGCTGAGACCTGGTTCCCTGGGAGATCACTTGTCACTTATATTAACCAGCAGAACATCCAGTCCCTCCATCACTGACCAGTGTCTGTTCGGCCAGGCTCCCATTCCTTGCACTTGTATATTGTTTTTGCGTATTATATTGTATTTCAAATATGTATGTGTCCAAGCCTTCCAGCAGTATCGAATCTGAACCAATGGAAACTTTCAGAAAATGGAAATCTGAACTTGTTTTCTTTATATTGTAGGTTTGTGGTGGAAGATTATTCAGAATGCGCCTACCTGGGTCATGGGAGAGTTAAGAGTCTAGAAGACCACAGCAGACACAATTGGATCTGCACCCAAGTGGCCACATATGGACGAAAACGCAAAAATAAAGGACACTTATCTGCAGTTATTTGTGACTCTGTCCATCCCAAAAGCTTTCTTTGGAGAGTGGGCGGATCTCTTACAAGTTGCACTGTGCTGATGAGACTCAAGAAAGTCGAAATAGGTGTGCTGCTTTTAATTTGTACATTAATTTTATATCGCCACTCCACTTCACAATTGTTAAATGCGTTTTCGGTCACATTCACAGGAAATCCCAGGAGTGGGGTGAAGGTGAATTTAAGCTGCTCGATTTTCTTTTTCTTTTACCTATTTAAGTCCATAATAAAGAGAATTGTTTTACCCTAAATTACCTTTGTGTTTTTAATTATTCTTCAAGGTTTTAAACCAATATATTTTTCACCACAAGTTTTGTAAACAAAAACAGGATTGTGCCCTAACATTTTGAAAAGTCCTTTATGTTCACAATATAACTCTAACAAAAGTTGCACATAACTTAAACAAAAAAATTTACTCTTTCCTCAAATTGTTTGATCAGCAAGGGTAGTAGTTCTAAACCTGTGATCCTAAACATCTGAGGTCTGTGACACCTACTTAGGGAATCTGTAACTGCTGAGAAAATTAAATAATATTAGCAGATTAATGAAGTGTAAGCAAAATGTAAAACACTAGGGGGCATATTTATACTCCATGTGTGCCAAATTTGCGTCTTTTTTTTTTACGCAACTTCGTCGCAAAACTAACTCCATATTTATATTTTGACATTAGACATGTCTAGGGTCAAAATATTGGAGTTTGCACCATTTTTTTTAGATGTGTGAACCTACCTTGTGTCAATGAGATGCAAGGTAGGTGTTCCCATCTAAAAAATTGTGCTAACCCCATAGCCCCATATTTATCTCCCCATGCTAAAATGACGCACGGGTGGAAGGAGGAGCTAAATATGGTGCAATGCAAGGTTTGCATCATTATTTAACATCTGGGTCAGACCAGGCGTTAGGGGACCTGTGAACCCATTTCCATGGTTAAACACTATGGAATGCGTCCACAGGTGCCCTCCTCAAGCCCCAGGGACACCCACACCAGAGGGACACCGGAAGATTGGGGACCCCATCCCAGGTAAGTAGGGTAAGTAGAGGTAAGTATTTATTTATTTTTAAAGGAAAGTGCCATCGGGGGCCCAACTTGGGGCCCCCTGCATGGCACGGGGTGCAATGGCCATGCCCAGGAGGCACTAGTCCCATGTACTGGCCATTTGGGTGGTGGGCATGACTCCTGTCTTTTCTAAGAGAGTCATGTGGTATGGATGGTTTTACGTCAGAAAATGATGCTAGGCTGGTTGGAGGCATCTTTTTGCCTCTAACCAGCCTAACGTCATTTTTTGGTGCAAACCCCCCTTCTCCCACCTGGCTAACGTCATTTTTTGTTTTTGTTTACGCTAGCCCACCCTTTGCATTGGCTTGCTCCATTCCATAAATATGGCGCCCGGCTGGTGTTCAGGAATGGCGCACGCCATTGCTAAACTTTATGAAGCAAAACTGAGTTAGTGCAGTCTTGCATCAAAAAGTATAATAATGCCCCAAAATTTTAAAACGCTCTGTAAATATAAAGGAATTTTAAATTGTAGGCTAAAAATTAACTTGGTCTCCTCCAGCTTTGTTGCAGCAGTAGTGCAAGTGCATCATCTAGAAAGCTCCAAACTTCCCATTAAAGTCATTTTTTTGAATTGTTTTGTGAATTAAATAAGTGCATCATTTGTGTGTTTGATAAATGCTTGTTTCTGTATGTTTGTGTATTGTTTTGCAATTCAAATTATTGAAATTCCTTAGGCTGTGGGCGCCAGATTCAAATAAAGACACAGTGGGATCACTGAAAAGGTAAAAACCATTGACAAAGGGTATAATAGCAAGAGTATTATTTTGATGTATTCTTTTTGGTGACCCTTATTATTTTCCAGTGTCAAAACCAAAATTCTGGATCAGGTAATATTTTGCCAGCATCTGCTGGTCCACTCTGGATATTACTCGCCGCGTTAAATGTACTTAGGCCCGTATTTATACTTTTTTTGCGCCGCATTTGCGTCGTTTTTTGGACGCAAAAACGGCGCAAACTTGCAAAATGCCATTGTATTTTGTAGGTTTGCGCCGTTTTGCGTCAAAAAGCGGCGCAAATGCGGCGCTAAAAAAAGTATAAATACGGCCCTTAATCTCCTCCTTGCTTTTACCCGAAGGCTCATCAGACATCTTTATGCTTCACCTTTATGTATTTCCCTACCCCTGAAGTGGCATTGGATCTGAGTCTGTTCGATGGTTGACCTTGTGGTTGACAAATTACTGAACTATGAATCAAGGTTCTTGTCTGTCAATGGTGGGGTTCCAGTAAAGCTTCAGAAAGCCCCCCCCCTACATCACAAATTACTGCTCATTGCTGATATGTCTTTTCCTTGGAGGATGAAAACCATATGGGATGCATCAGACAGTGGAAGATTGCACTTTCAAGTCTGAGAAATGATCCAGAGAAGCCTGTTCTTATCTGTGCCTGCAGCGTCAACCAAAAAAAGTACATTTCACCATAGTATATATATATATAAAGTATGAAGACTATACAATAAATTGAAGCCTGTGCATCAGCAAAATTGGTTTGGTATTCTAAAATAGAAACAGCGTAATGCCTGTCTTGCCCCATATCCATGCAGTGTAATCATAACACCCCCCATGATCTTTGTTAGCTGTCCTCAGATCCAATCCTTGCATGGTTCCCCAGTTTCCAACCCCTCACCTTCTTTTTAGTGCTTACCACCAGCAAATAGTCCAACTTCTATGCATATGCTAGTGCACCATCCATGAGCCCTCTGCCCCTCTCAGACTTCTGCACTTGCAAGCAAAGTGGAAAGAGGGAGGCACTGTCTCCATACCTAACCCCCTCTCCAGCTGCCTCTCTCCACGTCGTCCATTTCTGCATCCAGGTCCTGGTGATCAGTTGGTAACTTGTTCTGGGCTGTACCTGCCTTCCTGCGGGCTATGAATTGTTGGGGTCAGTGAAGAAGTGATTTCCCATCCAGCATCACCCTTAGCCGGGTGGGGTAAAGCATACTGTAGTCCATCTGTAGCTCTCGCGATCTTCACTTCCCTTGTTGGGATAGTTGTCGCGCCTCCTGCACTTGTTGCATGAAATCCGGGTAGAGTACTATCACAGCACCTTCATAGCGCAGGGAGCCCAATTCACGTTCCATCCGCAGAGTTGTGTCTCTATTCCTATAGTTAAGGAGCCTCGCAAGGATCAGGAATGGGGGCACCCGGGACTGGGTGCAGCCCCAAAGTGCTGTGTGCTCGTTTGCCCACAAACATAGTTGGAAATGTTTCAGGGCCTAGGACTTCAGCGAGTAACTGTTCCACATAGGACTCCATATTGTCTATATTGGTCGACTCCGCAACTCCCACGATTCTTACACCATTCTTACATTACTGCACTGTGACCAGGCATTCAGCTTTGGCTTGTACCGTGTGCAAACGTTTGTCCATTTGTGCTTGCTCAGAGGCCATCATGGTCTGTTCATCTTCCATCTCCGATGTTCGCCGCTCTACTTGATCCAGGCGTTCTGCATGTTTGTCAATAGGTTCTGTCATGCGGTCCATGCAAAAAGTTAATGTAACGATTTTCCCTTGATTTTTGTCAAACTCTGTTGCATGGTCAATAATATCTGTTTTATGTCCGCTTCTGCCTCCATCTCCACATTCCCCTTATCTCGTGCGGGGTCCTGCACCGATGACCCCCCCTTTCTCTAGTCCTTGGGGTCTTCCTCTTGTTGAATTGTAGTTTTGACTGCACTTTATCCCTTTTCCCCAAATTGTCACAGTCCTATTTCTCACAGTGCCAGGCCCCCAAGTTAGGACTTGTCTCATTCTGGACCGAGTCACTCTTAGCCTCCTCTGTATTCTCCCGGCGTAATCCACCAAGTCAGGGTTCAGGGCCACCAGTCTTACTCTTGGTGCCAATTGGGTCCTGCAGAAATCCCATTAACATGAGTCATAGTCTGAACCCCGCTGATCATGGGGCACACCTCGTGGCCGCCGTCCGCTGCATGATGATCTGTCTTGTGTACAGTTTGAGACCCCAGTTCATGCTCTATTTCAATCTCTGCACCTGCCCAGCTGATGAACAGCACGTTTGCCACCCTTTTGCGTGCCAGGGAACAAAATACTGCTCCTCCCGCTGTCAGGGGCCCATGCATGCCTCAGTTCATGTCATCCTCAGAGTCAACCATAACTTTGCTCAGAGTTGCTCCTCCTAAATTAATTTCTTGACTGGGCATTGGCGTACTGTCTCAGCAGCCAAATTGTGTCCAGGAGACCCACCACCTCCACTAGGCCACACATCTCCGGCACCTACAAACCTCTATGCATACGGACACCTACGTATGCCCTGCAGTTCCTCACCCTGCTATCCACTCAGGGGTCTGTGTCTTCCATGGGCCACCAGCACACACGAGTCACCGCTTGCTTCTTCTTGGATCAACTTCTTGGGACGTGGCCATTGCAGCCACCCTAATGGCGCCAGCCACTCCTGTAGGCTGTTTCTTTGCCCAAGCTGCTGCTGTGTCACTTCTTGTTTTCACACCCGAGTGCCAGTATCTCTTAGGGGACCCCCAAGCTCATATGATGCACTGCTAGCTTCTTCCATGGGTTCAAAGTTACCTGGCAGGGCCCGCCCATAAATCCTCCATTGCCGTAGGTCGCCCCTCAGCCCCCAAAGCCACTGCTGCAGTAGCCCTGCAATTTCTGAGGCATTATCCAGTAGCAGTCAAGTCAAGGGTTCCCCCTAATGTCCTGGGGGTCTTGTATGCATGGTTGCGATGCCAGGATTATGTCAGACATTTATGTGGCCGATGGTGTTCTAAGCCTACGCTGCCATTTTCTGATGTGGCAAGCTCCGCCCTGAATCTAGGATAGTTACTAAGCAAAGACTGCAATTTAAGAGTGGCATGATTAGAGACTATGGGCCATATTTATACTTTTTGACGCAAAACTGCGCTAACGCAGTTTTGCGTAAAAAAATTTAGCGCCGGCTAACGCCATTCTGAAGCACCATGCGGGCGCCGTATTTAATCAATGACGTTATCCACCGTTAGCCGGCGGCGCTGCCTGGTGTGCGTGGAAAAAAATGACGTACACCAGGCAGCGCCGGCTTAGGGGGATATGGGGCTTGGGCGTCAAGAAATGGGGCAAGTCAGGTTGAGGCAATTTTTTCGCCTCAACCCAATTTAGCAAAGACAGGAGTCATGCCCCCTTGCCCAATGGCCATGCCCAGGGGACTTATGTCCCCTGGGCATGGTCATTGGGCATAGTGGCATGTAGGGGGGCACAAATCAGGCCCCCCCTATGCTACAAAAAAAAAAAAAAAAAAACACTTACCTGAACTTACCTTAATGTCCCTGGGATGGGTCCCTCCAGCCTTGGGTGTCCTCCTGGGGTGGGCAAGGGTGACACGGGGGGTCCCTGGGAGGGCACCTCTGGGCTCCTTCAGAGCCCACAGGTCCCTTAACGCCTGGCTTTTGCAGGCGCTAAAAAACGGCACAAAAGCAGCTGTACGTCATTTTTTTTGACCCGCCCACTCCCGGGCGTGAATTTTGCCCGGGAGTATAAATCCGACGCACATGCCTCGGAGTCGATTTTTTAGACGTGAACGCCTACCTTGCATCTCATTAACGCAAAGTAGGTGTCCACGCTAAAAAATGACGCAAACTCCATGGACTTTGGCGCTAGACGCGTCTAACGCCAAAGTATAAATATGGAGTTAGTTTTGCGTCGAAATTGCGTTAAAAAAAACGACGCAATTCCGGCGCAAACGGAGTATAAATATGCCCCTCTACATTTTTGGCAAATCAAAAAATGACATGTAACAATAAAACACACAACACTATCCCGCTTTTAAGAAAGCCTACATCAGCTTCTGCGATGTTGCTGCCTGGAATTCACACCACAATATGAAACATTTGTTAAAAAATAGCCCACAAACTAATGTATTCTACAAGGGCATATTTGAAATACAGGAGAAAATACCTTTTGAAAGGGATACATTTGGAACATGAAGAAATGGCTATTCACAACACATCCACTCTAAGGGAAATAGCTGATTATGTCATGTGTACAGATCTGTGAGGATTGCAGAGACTATGAGAAAAGAAGACATGCAGAAGGCATTATTGGAAAGGGGAATGCGCAAAAGTGAGATGAAGAGAAAATTAGAACAGCATCCATTTTAATGAAATGGTACCTTCATGAAAGTCTGTCACTACTAAATCACATTAATAAACACATTTCTAAATGTCACAAACTTATTTTAAGTGTAAATCATTTGTATCTAGAATCTACCATAAAAATCAATATTATTTGTCACCCGAAATTGTGCATTTAAAAAATCCTCCACAGTATCTCAGTTGCCCTGAGCCTGTGAGTTAAAAGTCACAAGTTGACTGCAAAACTCATTGTACAATCAACAGTGGTAATAATGTAAACATGGCTGCAGGCCTGCTACCAGTATCCTGGTTACACAGGTTTAAACTGCAAAATTGATGTTTTTTGACAGGCTTAAGACATCTGTTTAATATTTGTAATTCACCCCTAAGTAGAAGTTACTAGACAAGAAGGCAAGGTGCATAGTACTTAAAAGTAGGACATCTAAAGGTTTACTGTTAAACATGTCCTTATAGTGAAAAGAACCCTGAAAGCCATTTTTGACTGAGTAGAGTTAGATGTTCCATAGGAAAGCAATGGTAGACAATATTGCATATAATATTGCTAGCTTCTCTTAGCAAACAGCTACAGAGTACATTTTGCAAGCCCAACTCATAGGTAAAGTTGAAAAAGTAATAAATAATTTAGAACAGGTACTTTGAGAAAAGTTACATGTTGTCTGTCTAAAGTCTATAGAACAGTGTTTCCCAAACTGTGGGTCGCAGACCAATTTTTATGGATCAGAGAAATTGGAGCAATAAACAAAGATACCTTTAATTCTATGTTTATCTAGTCACATTTGTAGTGCTCAAAAGACAGAGGTCAAATGTCAGGCTATGCCTTCTCAGATGTTGCTTCTTATTCTTTTAAGGAGGGATTGGTGTTTACTTTCTCTGACCGGAAAGTGAGAGAAGTTTCTAAACTAAAATATGAGACAATCTTGGGATGTTGTTTTTTGCAACACATAACAAAATGTAAATACCTGCAAATGAACTGTATGCATTCAGCATTTAGGAAAAATAAATGGAAGTATTTTTTTCATTCTTAATTTTGCTAGAAACAGAGGGCCTCATTATGAGGCTGGAGGGC
Organism: Pleurodeles waltl; assembly: GCF_031143425.1. Classification (NCBI taxonomy): domain Eukaryota; kingdom Metazoa; phylum Chordata; class Amphibia; order Caudata; family Salamandridae; genus Pleurodeles; species Pleurodeles waltl. Next base: position 49,896,364 of record NC_090446.1, on the reverse strand, counting down.
CGACTATCAGCCCACCAGCCCCGTAGAGAGGAGCCCACTGCGGTCCTGGCTGGCCCCCCTCCAGGCCAATACGAGTTTCCCACTGGGCTCCCACTGGGCTGATTTGCAGAAACCAAGGTTTCCGCCGAACAGCCCAGTGGGAAAGAGGCAGCGGCATTGTTCTCAGCTCATAAGTGATCCAACAGCAATGCCGTCATACAGGATGGTGCACCAGCACCTTCGAAATGTACACTGGCCCCCTGCATGTTTTAAACCAGCCTTTTCATGGCAGGATCCCAGTCATGAAAAGTCTGGTGGAAACAAGGTTGAAATCAGCAAGGGTGGCGCTCAGTGCAGCTCAGCTGTGAGTGATTTCAACTGAGAATGCCATCAGCCAATCTGGAACCATGTTCCTGTCGATGAAGGCGGTCCACTGCCTGGTCTACCCACCAGGGTCATAATGTGGCGGTCAGACCGCCAGGATTGTGGAGGACCAACTTCTATGGCAAGGCTGGTGGCCCCAGTACCTCCAGCCTTGTAATAAGGCCCAGAGATTTTAATAGGATAGAAAAATATCCACTTTAATTAGTGATCCACAAATGAAACATATTCACAGAAACCTTATTTTCACACAATATCTTTTGTGTTCAGTATTGCCTATAGTTTTCTCATTAAAACTGTTATGTCTGTTCAAAGTTTTTGGCTATTTAACTGGAAATGTACTCTCTTTAAATGAAAGTGTGCTAGCACACGATACATTAGTTACATTTAAAAATCACCTGCCTCATGGCCATTAATGGTAGCTAGGTTGCAAAAGTTATTAAAAAGTTAATTGACGTCTAAAATGTTTGGGGACCCCTGCCCTGGAGTTGTGTTTCCTAAACTGTGGGTCGTGACCCACTGGTGGATCATGAGACGATTTTTGGTGGTTTGTGAAAGTCCAAGCAATAAATAAAGATGCCTTTAAATTCTGTATTTATCTTGTTCCATTTGCAGCACTTCAATGACAAAGGTGAAATGTCAGGTTATGTCTTCTGATAAAATGCTGCTTATTTTGTTCCCAGGGGATTTGTATTTACAAACACCACTCATTTGCAGTGAGAGAAAGAAAAGTAAACTTGTATGAAAAGTAAATTGTTATGTGACAAGTTTCATAGAGTACCAAGATGGTGAAAAGAAAATTTGGCTGCTGGATGCCATTATTTTGTAACACGCAACAACATTTAAATACATGTAAATGAACTACACATATTCAGCAGTTCAGAGAGAGCAAAACCTGAAGCATATTTTTGTCTTTCTAAGGTGTGATAGAAACAATGATTTTAATAGGTTAAAAACAAATCAAGAAACTTTTACTTGGTGATGCAAAAGGGATAAATATTCACTGAAACCAGATTTTCACACATTATAATTTGTGAGCAATATGCCTTCATCAATAAAACGATGTATGTGCAACTTTATAGGCCATTTCAATGGAAAAATTTGCTGTCTGTAAATGCCAATTCGCTACCACATGTTTTAGTTACATTAAAAAATAGCCTGCCTCATGTCCGTTAAAACTGGGTGAGTCACGCAATCTTGTCACTCTAAAAAGTGGGCTGTGATTCTCAAAGGTTTGGACAGCATTGCTTGAGAGGCGGATTTCCATGAGATTCCAACTGTCTCACAGGAGGTGAAGAGCTCCCCTGATGAGGTATGAACCTATTTCCAGGGTTGAGACAAAGGCCTTCGTTGTGGGAAAGAGTTCTGCTTTTCTAACAGGATGACCATCTGAGCTGTGCCCTTGAATTTAAATAACTTGAAATAGGAATCTACCCTTTCACATGCAGATCCAGTTAACACCTGGGCATGTCCCCTTCCCTAATACCCTAGCCAAGCAGGCACCAGGGCCAGTGGGAAGAGGGGAAGGGCACTGCCTCCAGAACTGGCTTAGAGTCACCACAGGGGAGAGCTTAATTACTTCCCTGGCCACACCTCTGTGGTGGGCAAAGGAGATCTGCACAGGAGAGGAAAGGTTCTTCCATGTTGTGTCTGGGCAGAGAGTGGCACTGGGGGGTTGCTTACAGTAAAACACAAAGGAATTGCTGCAAAAGTGGGTAGTGTCACCGTTGGGAACTTTTTACCTCATTAGTTAGGAGTGGGCAGAAGTTTCCCCCACCCATTGGCAGGCACTGGGCATAAATGTGGCATCTTCAGCACCCTCTTCAGAACACCGCTGGACCTAAGGAAGATTTGGAAGAGAACTGCCTGCTGTTTGAAGACCTGATAAGACTGGTCCTGCTTCACTTGTAAACAGGACCTCAGAAGTGACTCCAAGGGACAGAAGCCTGACCTCCTGTTTGAGCTACAGGGACACAACATATATATTCATATTGTTCAGAATATTTACTACCATTCAAAAATTTAAAACAATAAAAAAAAATCAGAACATAAAATTAACAATCATAAATCAAAAAAACTTGTATACAAATTTTGCATTTACAAAAGTACTAAACATAACGTACAATGTAAATTCATTTTTTAAAGACAATTTGAAATAATTTAAACAGATTTACTTTTTTAATGTAACTTTTTTTACTATAGAAACATTTCTAAATATTGTACCTAATTAAACCATTTTATGTTTTTATCATTTTCATTTTTCATTTTTCTCATTTAAAATTTAAAAATATTTAACACCATTAACATATATTTTTATTGACTTCAACTTTAAATTTCTCAAAATATTAACATAAAATGCATTTAGAAAAGTCTACATTTTTAACGTGCATACCTTCAAAATTAGTAGCTTACAATTTAAATTCTAAATGTTTTTTTTTCTGAAATCTCCCCACGATTTCCCCCTAAAATCCCAATATCCCTCTATTAAAAGTAAATTCACGATTATTACAACTAAAAATACAAATCTCAACAATGTCATAAATAAAATAATATCTTACTATAAACATAAAATAATAAAATAATAAAAACACATGCAATCCAACACACTACAATACATTACATACTAATGAACACTTATGGATGATGTTGCATTCAATGGTATTTTCTACATTGATGTTTTTTTGCAACAATATTAAAAACAACACAAAAAACAATACTTTTACCTTCAATATTCCTGTCCACAATATTTTTGATGGCCCAATAGTCGTGACACAATATTTTTGCATCACAATATTACTTTTTCAATATTCTGTCTAAACACTGTTCTACTGAAAGTCTAAACTTCGCTCACTCACCTTCACTATTAGTACTCTGGTAATCATGTCCAGATACATTTCCTTCACTATCAGAAACATTTGACCCTTCTCCTACCTCTGCCTGCAAATCCATTTATTCTGCTACCATTGAATCCATAGAGCTTCCTTTAAATGTTTTCACTTCACAGCGATTGGTTGATATTGGAAATGATTGTCCATCAAACACTTGAAGTCCATGTCACCAAACATCTGTTACTTTCTTGACTCTTGTGATGGGCTCCATTCTAGTCAGGTTGGCTCCACCTAAGATAAAGCATGGACTAAGGGCCAAAATATTATGCAGAAAGGTGTCTCAGACACCTTCTGCGACTCGTTATGGGGTCGCAAAGACCCACCTCATGAATATTAATGAGGTGGGTCGCTGTTTGCGACCCCATAGCGAGTCAAAGCAGACCACCATGGCTGTGACTGCTTTTAAATAAAACAGTTTTTTTTTTCTTTTTGCAGCCCGTTTTCCTTAAAGGAAAACGAGCTGCAAAATGAAAAACTTCCGAAACCATTTAGTTTCGTTTTTTTCAGAGTAGGCAGTGGTCCTCTGCCTGCTCTGAAAAAATATTCCTTTTGGCATTCACAAAGTGGAAGGGGTCCCATGGGGACCCCTTCCCTTTTTGTGAATGTGTTACCATCCATTTCAAGTGGATGGTAACTGCGAGTTGGTTTGCGACCGCATTCGAGGTCACAAACCAACTCAGCATGGCGATGTGGTCACAAATAGAAAGGGAACACCCCTTTCTATTTGCGTGTCGCAGCCTCAAATTGCGAATCGGTACCGACTCTCAATTTGAGATTGTGCATCGCGTTAAGCCTTTTGCGCGTCACAAACTGCGTTTTTCGCAGTTTGCGACGCACAAAAGGCTTCCTACATCTGGCCCGAAGTCTTCATGGCAGCCCTGGATGACCAGAGCACGGAAGCAGGCAACTGGTGATGTCAATGCCTTGATTCTTTTTGATCTGTTAGTGGCTTTTGCCCCTGTTGATCACTTCATCCTGTTGGATTAGCCTGGTCCTGTTTGATCGCCAACCCGGCATGTGAGTGGTTTGTCTCACTGCTTGCTGACTAACTCCAGCAGACCAATCTCCATTTTTTCAGCACCACCCCTTATGTGAGGGGTACCACATTATTTTGCCCGACTTCTCAATGAAATGAACTGCTAAATTGAGCCAAACTTGCAAATTCCAAACGCTTTGCTTCCATGTGCATTGAATTATTATCAAGATTAACATTCATCTTGTGGGGTCAGTTCATCAATGACTCCTTTTTAACTCTGTTTCAGGTGGATCAAGGAGGGAATGGGTCATTTCTGAGTCAAGTTAAACTCAGACAAAACTGAGGCCTTGCTTTGAAACACTCTCTTAGAGATTCCGTAATATCTATTTTTTCTGCTTTTCATGAGCATCTAGCTTTTCTTACAGTTTACAGGACTTCTTGTCTTTGGCAGTTGCTTTATCAGGGGCATAGCTTCGGTGGGGTGTTTGGGGTGTTACACCCCCTCAATAATTGCACTTTTTGATAAATGTTTGGGTAGCGGTGCTTTCAGTTGGATATTGTGAGATGTCCTTCGTATTTCATGAGGAATTTTCACTACAAAAGCGTGCACACTCTATCTTTGTTTTGAAAGTCCTAAAAAATGTTGGTTATTTTCCATATATTGTGTTTTCTCTCTTAGTTGTCCTAACAATCCCCATTCATTTCCCTTTCCACTGCCCCATAAGCCCCTCTCATGCACCTGTCTTGTCGTATAATGTATGTAAACATTACATACCAGCCTGGTTGTTGGACAACTGAGGCTCACACCCACCGAATCTTACTGGCCAAACTCCGCCCCTGTGGGCTATGCTAATCCATCCAAGCACCAAGAAGCTTGTCTATGTTTAGATAACACACTGTAGCATTACATAGGCCTGATTTAGTGTTTGGCAGACCGGTTGCTCCATCACAAATGTGACAGATATCTCGTCTGCCGTATTATGATCCCCATAGCCTACAAAGGGATGGTCACTGAAAATAAAACATCACTGACTCTCGCTGACCAGCTTAGTCCTCCTCCAACCTCCCCATGCAGGAGGAGTCTTGGAGCACTAGGAAAACAAAAGTCAATAATTCCTTAATCCCATCTCCTTTCCATTTGTCAGAGTTGAGTGCTGTCTGGTGAGTGGTAAAGGACTCCCTGTCTCAGACTCGGCCTCTAAGGGACCTACAGCAGGCAGCGGCCATGCTACATACCAAAACCCTTGCTGGCTGTTGTATTCTGTCGTGTGGTTTCCTGCCAGAACCTTGTATGATGTCTTTGCCAGAATCCTTGGATAGGAACGTTATGTTATGAAGGCAGGGAATAGTTACCTGTGTGGGATGCTGGTGATGGCAGGCAGCTCTGAGGAGATTGTTTTAAACAAAGTTAATGCTACATCAACTTGCATCTGGACTTCTTCATTAACGGAAGAACCACAACATTTTGGTCACTATCCGTAGAACTCCCCAGAAAAGAACTCAGGATTACAGGTCAGTCAGGATACCAAAGATTGATAGTGTTCTTCAAACAAAAATATATTTATAAAAGGTGTTACCAGTGTTAATGATTGGGCGAAGTCCACCTGTGACTCATCTTAGTGTTATTGCTTTTGGCTGCTGTGGTTTAATTGCTTCAGATACAACGTGCTCGGTATAAGGGGATTCATTTACAATATTTTGGCACAGGGCAGCGCTGCAAGGCTTTCTGCTTTTGTAAAAAAAAAGAAAAAACGAGCAGAAAGATATTTTTCCTCCTTACACCTCCCATGGGGAGGCATAGGCTTGTGACACATCCCCAGGTTTACAAATCCTTTTAAATATTAAATCTGGCAATGCATCAAAATCCATGGGTGTTGCATGGGAACACCCAGTGCAACACCCATGGAATGCCTCTTTGACGCAGATTAGGGCAACGCAGCGACTTGCACTGTGTTGCCTTACTCCATATCTACAAGGCCATGAAAAGCCATGCAGAGTGGCTTTGTTTGGCCTTGAGGAAATGGGCCTGCAGCCTGCTCCATTGATGCATCAAAAAAAGTGAGTCACCGGTGGCTCAAGCCACTTGTAAATATGACCCTGGATGTGGTTCTCTGGCAATGAGCCTGCAAAATGCACTGTTGCATTGTTCATCAATGCATTGAGTATTTTCACAGCTTCATGCAGCACTGCTTTAGATTGGAAAACCAGTGGATGCAGGCAAGACCACTTTTACACCAAGACACTGCTTGGCAACCACAGCCACCAGGAACATCTTCCGTTTGAAACCTAAAGATGCATTGCCAAAGCCAACCAGCTTGCCTTTTTATTACTGAACTTGATTGATGATTTATGAGTTAGTTTGTGTACAAGTGGCGTATGGATGGACCTGTCAACGAATGTGGGTTTATGTGAGTGGGTAAATGTTGGTGATTGTATATGGACGAATGGGTAGGTGAATGGGTGTTGTGATGGATGAATGAGAAAATGCAGTTGTGAGTGAATTAGCAGCAATGTTGTTAGTGGAGAATATTCTCCTACCATCAGCACAACTGTAGCTGGCTATACACTCACTGATCATAATATCTCTTCAGTCATCCATGTGCTAACCTAGCCACTCACCCTGCCATGCAAATATCAAACCGCCCAGCTATCTGGCCTTGCACTCATTCGCCCACTTATATATGCACTCGCTCATCAGTGCAGCAGTAACAGTGATCATGCAAGCAGCGCTATACATTAGCTGCGCCTCCATGGGTCTTAGACCAGGTAGAAAGAAAAAATGGCTTTTATAAGAGTCCCTATTGGACCCTAAATTAACAGCCCTACCTTTAAAGGCAACACACTGAATTGATTGCTCAGTAATGCTTGCAAACACCCTTTGGGTAATCCATGTCAGCAATACATCCTGTTTATCTTTCAAGCTTTACTTCTTCTTGAATTCCCTAACAGTATTTATTTTTCCAGATCTTTGCTTTCTCTGTTTTTTCATGCAACATCTGAATGTTGTATGATGCAAACTGTGAACCGAGTCACTTCAAGGTGCTTGGGTGACTTCAGGGGGTGAGTGGATGTTTATGACAGGGGCATGACTCCATAGCTTTGGGACAGAGGCTGAAAGTAGTTTAACTTTACGCTTCCTGTCAGTGGGTCATAAAGTTTGGTCAGACTACATGCACATCCAATCCTTGGCTTCTCTGCAAAGTTCCCAGAGCGCTGTTCCACATATGTGTCAATAATAAATGTAGGAAAGTGTGAAGGAGGTGCACAGCTGATAAAATGTGGGCAGCAGGAAAGGAAACATTTTAATTGTAGGAAAGTGGGATAGAGGTGCACAGCTGATAAAATATGGTCAGCAGGAAAGGAAAGAATGCAGTATTTGCAGGTGAGGGGTGGGGTTGTGTGTGGGGTAGTGAAGTGGAGGAGATGAAAGAAAGTACCTGAGAAGGAGATAGGGAAAAGACATCTTAAAGAGGACCACAATGACATGTGAAATATGCAGATGGAGGATGTCAGAAATATATGGGGAGAAAAAGTGTATACCAGAGTGAGATTGCAGAGGAAAAGGCTATAGGGGGAATTTCAAGAGTGAATGACATACTCTAAAGGCCACTACCTCTTCCACACACCTTTATAATGTTTAATTCACAGACTCATATGTTCAAAATTACACACAAAAACGTAACTAGAAGCACAGACTTTTAGGCCGCACAAATAAAAGAGGCCTTTTACATTATAGACAGCGCCAAGCCAGTCTACTTGGGCGAAATTGTCCACCTCTGGTGTTTCACTCTATACAAGAAGCCAAGCAGTGGTCGTAGGGAGGAGATGTTGTCCAGCGGCGCGAACTGCCGACTTTCGAACCCGGAGACACAGACTTGAATTCCAGCTTGGGCACTGGACTCAACATCATATGATTCTGGGCAAATCATTTAATCTCCCTGTGCCTAAATCTGTATAACATATACTTGTGCACAAATACACAACTCAGGTAAAGGACATCCCTGAGTTGCTTCACTTTAGCCATTGATACTCTTGGACTGGCATCCTATGTGTACATCCACCTAAAAGAAGTGCCCTTCAATGCCAGGGCTGGTGTGTCAATACCTTAATTTGCAAATGCTCTTTCCTTTCAATTCTTTATCTTTGTTTATTTTTTCATCCTTGTGTGTGTATATTACATTTGCAAGTTATAGTAATTCAAAGCCCCTCACAATACCTTTTCTTTGTGCTAATAAAATTCATAGGGGCATGTTTATGAAACTTCACTCATGATGCACCTCTTTTCTAGCACCCCATTGCGTCCTCCTAATGACACCATGTGTGCGCAGTATTTACAATATGGCACACCATGGCAGTTGTGTCCACATGCTAATTTGGCGCTTTGCTGGATTAGCGCCATAAATTACGGCACTAATGCAACAAAGCATAGGGGGGGCCATTGTTTAGAATGGGAGCATCATAGGCAGGTGTTAATAATGCTGCTTGAAGTGGCGCAGTGAAATCTTGTAAATTTCACTGTACCATTTTCCTGGGCCTCCCTACGCGGGAATGACCCCCTCGTATACATTATGCCTGGTGCAGGCATATTGTGGCACAAGACTTTACAAAGTGACGCAATGCTTGCATTGTGCCACTTTGTAAATATGGAGCATGGAAAATGCCACCTTAATGCCACATTCGGTTAAAAACAAAAATAACACAGGGGGTCATTCTGACCTCGGCGGTAAAAGCTGCTTACCGCCGGTCAGAAGACCGCCACAATACCGCCGCGGCCGCGGTCAGCCGCCACGGTCATTCTGACCCACAACTGCCAAACCTCCAAAAATCCGACCTCCATTGCAGTCCGCCACATCAGCGGCCCGCGATAAACTGGAGATGACCAAACCTCCACCGCCACGCCAACAGAAATATGCCCATGCCATTACGATCCACAAATCCACGCGGCGGTCTTTCAAACGCGGTAGTCTATTGGCGGTACACACCGCCGCGGTCAAAATACCCACACCTTTACAAAACACTACCACATTGGACAATTTGAAATACACACACCTGATACACATACAAACAACACTCCCACACATCCAATACAATATAAAACACACACCCACATCACCCACAAACCCCTACTACCAAAAATCAGAGACGAAGGAGAGAGAGACACATCAGAGAATAGAGAGCCAGACACCCAGAGGCACACTACAACATCACACCCACCACATAGTAGCACAAAGCACCACACACCAACACACTCATCACCACATACACCACCCCACACCTCATCCACACCACCCCATGGCACCACAAAGACACCCACGCTTCACGGACCAAGAACTCAGGGTGATGGTGGAGGAAATCCTAAGAGTGGAACCCCAGCTCTTCGGCTCGCAGGTGCAGCACACCACCATAGCAAGGAAGGCGGAGCTATGGCAGCGGATCGTGGACAGGGTCAACGCGGTGGGACAGCATCCCAGAAATAGGGACGACATCCGCAAACGATGGAACGACCTACGGGGGAAGGTGCGCTCGATGGTGTCGCGACACAACATCGCGGTGCAGAAGACTGGCGGAGGACCCCCACCCACCCCACCAGAATTCACAGCATGGGAGCAAGAAGTATTAAACATCCTGCATCCTGAGGGCCTCGCTGGAGTACCCGGAGGAATGGACTCTGGTAAGTCCTATCTCATATACTTCATCCCCCCCAGCCCCCCCAAAATGCCAACCCACACCCCCACCCTCACCCCCAACCCACCATCACACATCATCCCTGAGAATGTATCCCTAGCACAACCCACCCAACCCCTCACCAACCCTTGCATGCCACCACAAACATTGGACACCCATTACCTAAGCATGACCACTGCACATACCCATCACCCCCACAAACCACCCTCACAACACCACCCACAAGGGAATGCCTGCACTGGGGGACAAGGGCACCCATAATTCGCACGCTTTTCCACACACAGAAACAATAACCATACTCTCTCACCCCATGCAGGACCTGAACGCCAACACACCGGTCAGGAGGGTCCTCAAATGTCCATCCCACCCCCGGAACAGGCCCCCAGTGAGGACAACAGCTCTGGCGACCTGGAACCTGATGACCAGCCCGGACCATCGGGGACCTCTGGGCAGTGGGTTCCCCAAACACAGACACAGGCCACAGCAGACCCAAACCCCCCTGGGAACAACAGCACAGCTCCCACCCAGCGGGCCCATGCCTCTGTCTCTAGGACAGGTCAAGCAGCGGTGTGTCTGCCACTACAGGGCACCCAGGCTAACCCAACACCCCAACAACAACAGGGACCTGGGGGCAGTTGTAGTGGGCACACCGTCCAGGGGACAGAGGCCCAGGCAAACAGGGCAACTCGGAGGGCTGCCGTGCGACAGGGGGGGGAGGAGAGGCCCAGGGAACCCACTCTCCAAGAGGCCCTCACTACCATCATGGGAGCATACCACCACTCCCAAGAGACGATGGCGACGGTACTGGCCAGGTTCACCGAGATACAGGCACAGCAGGAAGAACGCTACATGGGGTTCAGCAACCAACTCACCACCATCGCTACCGCCATGGGGAGCATGGTCCAGGCCCTCAACAGGATAGAAGACACGTTGCGGGACCATGTGGCACCACAGAGGGCCACTGTCACTAGCCAGGAACAGCCTACCACCTCCGCCGGCGCTAGTGGACAGGAGGCCCACACACAACGACAGGCCACAAGAACCCCACCTCCTGCTGAAGAACAACCACCCCGCAAGAGGAGCCTAAGACCCAAAAAAAAACAGAGTAGCATGCCAAGACCACCGCCAGCATGAGATACCCCCAGAAGTCATCCCACTGTCCCACATTGCCACCCTGTCCAAACTCAAACAGCCCCTGCTCCGTCCTTCCACAGGCATATGGACAATAGACCTGTCAGACTGAGAACTGGACTCTGCCATGGACATCACTCCACCCCCACCCATCACCGTCATCATATAATGTACCATTATCTGAGCACACAAAATAAAACAATTATTGCACAGAAAACCGTTTTGAGTCATGCTGTATTCTCCAAAAATCGTACAACACATAACAGTTCACAATATGTGATGTCAGTTAGTGATGACAACATACCAATGTCAATACGCTGTAGTACATGGCCAAACCAAGCAGAAGTCGGGCTATGAGTCATTAAGCACTGAGAAGGGAAGGGAAAAAGAATATGTTATTTAAAAGAGCTGGGGGGAAATACATAAAGTTGAGATACATGAGGCTCTAAGTAACTGGGAAATGGCGTGGCTGAATCTTACCTGTGTGCTACTGAAAATACTGTTGTATGACAGCTTCCCTGTTGTCTGTTTCCTCACCGTCGTCTTCCTCCTCTTCACTCTCCACAGGCTCCACTGCTTCTACGACACCACCATCTGGACCATCCTCCTGCAGGAAAGGCACCTGGCGTCGCAAAGCCAGGTTGTGAAGCATACAGCAGGCCACGATGATGTGGCACACCTTCTTTGGTGAGTACATTAGGGATCCACCTGTCATATGCAGGCACCTAAACCTGGCCTTCAGGAGGCCGAAGGTCCTTTCAATGACCCTCCTAGTACGCCCATGGGCCTCATTGTACCGTTCCTCTGCCCTGGTCCTGGGATTCCTCACTGGGGTCAATAGCCACGGCAGGTTGGGGTAACCAGAGTCACCGATTAGCCACACACGCTGTCTCTGTAGCTGTTCCATCACATAGGGGACGCTGCTATTACGCATAACATACGCATCATGCACTGACCCAGGGAACTTGGCATTTACATGGGAGATGTACTGGTCTGCCAAACAGACAACCTGCACATTCATAGAATGGTAATTTTTCCGATTTCTGTACACCTGTTCATCGTCATTTGGGGGTACTAATGCCACATGGGTCCCATCAATGGCACCAATGATGTTGGGGATATGTCCAAGGGCATAGAAATCACCCTTCACTGTGGCCAAATCAGCCTCTTCTGGGAATATGATGTAGCTCCTCATGAGTTTCATCAGGGCAGACAACACTCTGGACAGAATCTTTGAAAACATAGGCTGAGACATTCCAGATGACATGGCCACTGTTGTCTGGAATGAGCCACTTGCAAAGAAATGGAGGACTGATAGAACCTGCACTAGAGTGGGAATTCCTGTGGGTTGGCGGATGGGTGACATCAGGTCTGGCTCCAGCTGGGCACACAGTTCATGTATAGTGGCTCGGTCAAGTCGGTATCGGAGTATTATATGGCGTTCTTCCATTGTCGACAGGTCAACCAGCGGCCGGTACACGGGAGGATTCCTCCTTCTCCTCGCAAGTCCCTGCGGACGGTGCCTAGGAAGGACAACATGGAGCACTGAGTCAATCAACTCACAGGTACGTACAACACAGCTTGCACAGTACACGAAAATGTTTTGACTGCTATGTTTGTATGTGTGCAAATGCAAGGCCTAGGCCTGTGTGACGCAGTAGAATTTAAGCCATGTGGGCCCTTGAAATGGCGGCTGCCTGACCTCTAAACTGGGACAATGGGATGTGAGGTCAATGCGCTGGCGTGGCACACCGTGGCGGTAGGCGGTCGAAGACCGCTGTACGAAGTCGCATTGGTTAACATTGAACCCTATGGGATTCAGGAGCCAATGACGATGTGCGCCGGCGGTCGCGGTACGCACCGCCGCGGTACGCACCGCCGCGGGCGTGACCGCCATTTTCTATCTGATTAATCACTCGAGACCTGATCATCCACAGGAGAGGACCTATACTGCAAGTGCTGCTGTGAACTCGGTCTGGAAGTGACAATGGCTGCTGCGACTGGGGAAAGGGCCCCTGCCTTCACGTCTGAAGAGTTGGAGAAACTCGTGGACGGGGTCCTCCCCCAGTATGCGCTACTCTACGGTCCTCCAGACCAACAGGTGAGTACACTGAGTGCACATTGAATGGGTAATGCCTGTGTGGAGTGGGGTGGCTGTCAGTTGGTGGGGTGGGGAGAAAATGAGGAATGCAACGCACGACTGATGAGAGTATGGGCCACATGGCAAGGGTGGGGAGGGGGGGCATGTACTCCAAACATGCAGAAATGTGACGTTTTCTCTTTCCCACCCTGTACATGTCAAACAGGTGAGCGCCCATCAGAAAATCGATATTTGGCGTGCCATCGCCAAGGAAGTCCGGGCCCTGGGGGTCTACACCAGACGGGGCACCCACTGTCGGAAGAGGTGGGAGGACATCCGCCGCGGAACCCGAAAGACCGCCGAGTCACTGATGGGGATGGCCTCCCGACCTAGGAGGGGTGCCAGTCGTACCCTGACCCCCCTGATGTCCCGGATCCTGGCGGTGGCCTACCCTGATTTGGATGGGCGCTTGAGGACATCACAGCAGACACAAGGGGGTGAGTATCAGCACATTCTCCTATCTTTACGCGCAGTGGAGGCGTCTGGGTGGGGGAGGAGGGATGTGGGTGACAGTAGGCCAGGGCGCTTTCTGTAGTGTAGTCCCCTCCCTTAGACATGGCCCTGTGCCCCCGCTCACCACCTCTGTAGGGTGCCAAGTGCAGCTATCCATGGTCCTACATCACCCATGAGCGCGTCTGTTGTCCCTCGACCTGTTGGCCTAGTCAGAAGTACTGAGTAGTGTACCCCAAGTTCGCGGCTTAGTGCATGAGGCACCTATGTCTGTCCTCTCCGCCAAGGCTATTGACAAGGCATGCACTCAACTTTGTTTTCTTTCTCCCCCCACCCTTATTCTTTGTTTCTTGTGCATTAGCATCATCAGGCGGAGGAGAATTGGCGTCGGAGCACGAGGGAGCTGCAGGTCACCAGGCCCCGGTGGGCACTGACACAGACACCGAGGGCACCAGTGATCCGGAGGGCGAGGGGAGCACCACAACGGGGGCCGGTGTAGACACCAGCGACACGGACACGTCCTCTTTTTGGAGCTCCCTAGCGGGGGCGGCAACATCTGTGCCCCCAGCAACAACAGGTACAGCCGCCACCCAGCGCACCAGCACCGCCCTCTCAGCAGCCCCTCAGTCTTCGCTCCGTGCCCGTTCGCCCAGGAAGGCGCGCGTCTCCTTCGCCCCAGGCACCTCAGCCCCTGCCTCTGTTACCCCTGCTGCCCTCGGTGCGGAGCTCATTGACCTCGTGAGGACGCTCATTGTTGGGCAGACTACCCTTTTGAATGCCATCCAGGGGGTGCAAAGGGAGGTGCAACAGAGCAATGCCTACCTGGAGGGCATTCATTTGGGTCAGGCTGCCCATCAACGAGCTTTCACTTCTCTGGCCTCAGCACTGACGGCAGCCATTGTCCCTGTCTCCAGTCTCCCTCTTCTAACTGCCTCCAGCCTTTCTCTGTCTCCTGTTCCTCAGCCTATCCCATCCACACCATCTGACCAGCCTGCACACACCTCAACACCCAAGGCCAGCTCATCCAAACATAAGCACCACAGAACACACAAGCATTCACCCAAGCAACACCCAGTTGCAGACATACCAACAGTCACTACCACCTCTGTGTCCCCCTCCTCCTCGTCTCCCTCCTCCCTCCCTGTGATGTCTACACTCACACCTGCATGCACACCAACATCAGCCAGTTTTTCCATCACCAGCACACCCTCCACTACAGTCCTCACACGTGCAGTCACCACCCCCACTGCCATGTACACGTCCCCTGTGTGCTCTCCCACTGTGTCTGTCACCCCCTCTTCCAAGACACATAAACGCAGGCAGACACCCAAACAACAGCCAACCACCTCACGACAGCCTACGTCTCAGTCACCTGCACCCAAGGAGAGCACACCTGACTCTCCTACAACCACATCCTCTTCCTCCACTTCTATCTCCACTACTCCTACCCTTTACCCTGGTCCAAAGAAATATTACCTCTCAAATGTTGACCTCTTTCCCTCCCCTGACCCACCCCCTCCATCTGGGAAAAGTCCCAAAGGCACCTCAGCCACCACCAGCCCAGCTTCCAAGGTACAAGTGGTGCATGGAATATGGAGTCCACCCTTTGGCGGCAGTGACACTTCACTGAGCAGCAAGGGGACTGGCAGCCCCCCCCCCAGGCAAGAGGACCCGGAAAGTGAAGGGCCGCCGTGAGCGGACTGAGATGGCTGCCCCCAAGGAGGTGACTCAGGCCACTTCACCTGCCACAACAGCCAGGGGAGGCAGGGGCCCGAAAGCCCCATCTAAGGAGCGGAAGGGCAGCAGGGCGGAGAGGCCAGCCAGCAGGAGCGCGGAGCAGGAGGGCCCCACACGCCCCATCCCGGCTGCAAGGGACGACACCAAAGGGCCCAGGACTCCGTCTCCGAAGGGGCCTGACACTGCACGTTCGGAGGGCGAGTGAGCAGGTTGTCCAGGCCAGGTCTGACTCCCTACACTGACTGGAAGAGCACCGCTGAACAGGGCCCCGCCGCGCAGAAGAGCACCGCTGAAGAGGGCCCCGCCGTGCAGAAGAGCACCGCTGAAGAGGGCCCCGCCGTGCAGAAGAGCACCGCTGAAGAGGGCCCCGCCGTGCAGAAGAGCACCGCTGAACAGGGCCCCGCCGTGAAGACAAGCACCGCTGAACAGGGCCCGCCGTGCAGAAGAGCACCGCTGAAGAGGGCCCCGCCGTGCAGAAGAGCACCGCTGAACAGGGCCCCGCCGTGAAGACAAGCACCGCTGAACAGGGCCCGCCGTGCAGAAGAGCACCGCTGAAGAGGGCCCCGCCGTGCAGAAGAGCACCGCTGAACAGGGCCCCGCCGTGCAGAAGAGCACCGCTGAACAGGGCCCCGCCGTCTCAAGCACCGCTCCGCTGGGCCCCGCCGTCTCAAGCACCGCTCCGCTGGGCCACGCCGTCTCAAGCACCGCTCCGCTGGGCCCCGCCGTCTCAAGCACCGCTCCGCTGGGCCCCGCCGTCTCAAGCACCGCTCCGCTGGGCCCCGCCGTCTCAAGCACCGCTCCGCTGGGCCCCGCCGTCTCAAGCACCGCTCCGCTGGGCCACGCCGTCTCAAGCAACGCTCCGCTGGGCCCCGCCGTCTCAAGCACCGCTCCGCTGGGCCCTTCCTGTCAGGCACTGTTCTGGGTTCACTGTGCCCACCATGCATCCTCCTTGTCCAGTGGGGACATTTATCCACCTGATGGACTGTGGCTTTGCACTCCCCAGGATGGCACAGTGGGCAACCCACCCACTGTAGAGACTTGAGAGACTGTGGCTTTGCACTCCCCAGGATGGCACAGTGGGCAACCCACCCACTGTAGAGACTTGAGAGACTGTGGCTTTGCACTCCCCAGGATGGCACAGTGGGCATGGTGGGCCCATCGTGGATCTGGCGTCGTGGACTCATGTGGCTGTGGTGCCCCCCCCTTCCCTTCCCCCTGAGGTGCCTGTAGTTTTGTCACCAGATGCCCCTGCAGTGTTCTCTCCAAAGGACTCAGGTCTCCTGTGTGGGCTTTGCCCTTGTTTCGCTACACTTTGGCCCACGGACATGATGGATTCGTAAGATGTGCAGGACTACTAGCTTCAGTTATCCACTGCTGTGTAAATAATTTGTTTATCAGAAGAACGTTTTGATGGTTGATAATACTTTTCTGAGACTATTTTGTTCATAAATATTTATTCTCAATTTGGTTATGTGATTGTATTTTTTACGGGTGTTTGGGTGGTGTCACTGTGACTTCTTGCTCTGCATTGGTGTGCACATCTTGGGGGGGGGTGGGGGTCGCATATGTGTGTGCCCGTAACCTTTCCTCCTCCCCCCCTCCCGTGTATCGTAGGTGCAGTACTCACCGTTGACATCTGCGGCGGAGTTCGTACTCGTGGTAGATGAGCAGGTAGACGAGAGCAGGTCTGATGTTCAATTCGGGTTCCATGCTGTCCTCCGTCCTCGTGGAGTGCGTAGAGGTGAGCGTTTTCCCGTTCGTAGTCTGTTTCCGCCGTGTTTTTATCGGCGGTGCTCCCGCCCCGGAAAAGGTGGCGGATTGGTGAGTTGTGATAGGGTGGGCGGTACATTGTCTGCCGCCTGCCTGTTGGCGGTGACCGCCGCGCTGTTTGTTTGTCCCGCCGTGGCGGTCGGAGTGTTAAGTTGGCGGTCTCTGTTGGCGGTTCCCGCCAGGGTCAGAATTCCATTTTTCAGACCGCCAGCCTGTTGGCGGGTTGGCCGCCGCTTTATCACCGACCGCCAGGGTCAGAATCACCCCCACAATGTGGATGAAGGTGGTGCAAGGTGTCCCCATAGTGGTTCATACCACTCTCGAGCCTGTGAAACAATGCACCACATTAGCGTCATTTCCTTAGATGCTGTGGCCCAACGAGGCCAAAATCGCCACACCAGGGGGCATATTTATTCTATATTTGCGCCAAATTTGCGTATTTTGTTTTTACGCAAATCCAGTGTAAGCTTAACTCCATATTTATATTTTGACACTAGACATGTCTGGCATCAAAATATTGGAGTTAGCACAATTTTTTGGAAGCGTGCACCTACCTTGCATCAATGAGATGCAAGGTAGGCTTTCCCATGTAAAAAACGGTGCTAACCCCATAGCCCCATATTTATCCCCCTGTGCTAAAATGATGCACAGGTGGGAGAAGGGGCTCCATAATGGTGCAAAGCTAGCTTTGCACCATTATTTAATGCCTGGGTCAGACCAGGCTTACGGGACCTGTGGACCCATTTAAATGGCCCCAGAAACACCCCCACCCAGACCAGAGGGACACCAGAGGATGGGGGACCCCATCCCAGGTAAGTAGGGTAAGTATAGGTAAGTATGGGCCCCCCTGCATGGCACTGGGTGAAATGGCCATACCCAGGGGACCTGGTCCCCTGTGCTGGCCATTGTGGTGGTTGGCATGACTCCTGTCTTTTCTAAGACAGGAGTCATGTGGCATGGATGGTTTTGTGTCAGGAAATGACGCTAGGCTAGTTAGAGGCATCTTTTTTTGGAACACCACTATTTATAATAGGCCTCAGTGTGCTTTGCAGGATTAGCATCAAATTTATTTATGTCAATCCTGCAAAGCGCCAAACTAACATCAAAAATGTTGACACTACTAACTTCCACCATGGTGCGGTGTATCTTACGGCGCACACATGGTGGCGTTGGGAGCGCACTAAGGGGCGCAAGAAAAGTGGGGCTGCATTGGATGCAGCGCCACTTTTCTTAAATCAGGCCCAATATTCATTATGGGTGGGTAAGAGGTAGGTTACGAAGCTTGCTGCTTGTGAGTGCGGGATTCCACATCTACTTATGTTGCTTCACTGACAGGCTGAGAAACATCTGAAAGAAACTTCATCGCAGGCACCAGTGCGACTTTGCATTGGCATTTACAGATGACATAGATTGCACTTTTGCTGAGGTGAGTTTCTGCCAAAATTTGCACTCTCTAACATGCACAGAAACACCATGTGCAGTGCATGACACATGGAGAAACAATATTTTTACCAACTGACTGCTGCAAAAAATAACATTTTCTACAAGTTTGTTACTCCTATATTCAAAGCTAATGTAGGCTCTAAATTCCACCTGGCACGAGCAGTCTGTGCAGTCCAGACCAAGAGGTGCAGAATCACAGTAACTCACTAAGGCACTCATTACAACCCAGTGGTAAATCCCGCTTACCGCCGTGCTGACGGCCGCCAACATACTGTGGCCGCGGAGGAAATTCGCTACACCTGCACCGTCATTTGCACCGCCACCTGCACATCTATTGCCTCTACTACAGTCACCAGCATCATCCCCAGTGAGCACCCTTCCATGGCTGCAGGAGACGGCCTGGTGTCTCCCTCCACAAGTGCAGACACCTGCACCACCGGCAGCATCTCCGCCGCAGACACCGCCGAAGCCACCAGCACCTGCCCCGTGACGTGCCCAGCCAGTTCCACTACAGCGGACATCAGCAGCATCCCCAGTGGCCAGCCGTCCGAGGCTGTAGGAGACGTCCTGGACCCTGCACACACTACATGAGGCACAACCACCAGCACTGGCACTACCAGCAATTTGCAGGCTAAGTCGCCGAAGGGTGGAGTGGGGCTCTGCCTCCATGGAGTATCATGCTACCTGTTCCCTGAAAATCACATGTCTCAGACACCCAGGTGAGGGAATGGGAACTGCCACACCTCAGGTGTAGCATCACTGGACACCAGGCCCCCTCTAGAACCAGTGGAGAGATGCATCCACTCCCCCTATCCTTGGCAGAATGAAGCACTATAGGCACCACGCCCCCTCCAGAACCAGAGGAGAACAGCATCCACTACCCCAGTCCTTGGCCTGACGAAGCACTCTGGGCACCATGCCCCCTCCAGAACCAGTGGAGAACAGCATCTGCTAGAGAGACTGTGACTGTGCACTCCCCAGGACCAGGCAGTGGGCAAACCACCCACTTGAGAGACTGTGGCTTTGTACTCCCCAGGACCAAGAAGTGGGCAAACAACCCACTTGAGAGACTGTGGCTTTGCACTTCCCAGGAACAAGCAGTGGGCAAACAACCCACTTGAGAGACTGTGGCTTTGTACTCCCCAGGATCAAGCAGTGGGCAAACAACCCACTTGAGAGACTGTGACTTTGTACTCCCTAGGACCAAGCTGTGGGCAAACCACCCACTTGAGAGACTGTGGCTTTATACTCTCCAGGACCAAGCAGTGGGCAAACCACCAACTTGAGAGACTGTGGCTTTGCACTCCCCAGGACCAAGCAGTGGGCATGGAGCCCCCTCGAGGAGCAGTGGCTTCATCCCATCATCCTGCTGAGGTGCCCCCCCTCCCCTTCCCCCTGAGGTGCCTGTGTTTTGTTCGACCTGATGCCCCTGCAGTGTTCTCTCCGTTTTGAGGTGTCATGTGTGGGCTTCGTCCATGCTTTTTGGGACCACTGGTCCACGGACATTTAATGGGACAGTATACTGACTTGTGTACTTGCTGTAAATATTTGTATATACTGATGATTTAAAGTTATCTTGGCCTATCTGAATTTTCGATTATTACACTTTTTAAAATCATTTTATTTGGTCCTTGCGTTCTTCCAGGGGGTGACGGGATGTATCTGTGAGATAATTGGATGTAGTAGTGTGTATGTTGTTGTGGGTGAGGGATGGGGGTGTTGCGTGTTGTGTGTGTGTCACTCTCTTTTTCCTCCCCCCTCCCCTGTGTGCTAGGTGCAGTACTCACCGTGGTCGTCGTCGCCGCCTTCTTTGATGTTCCTGGTAGATGAGGAGGTAAACCAACATGGGCAGGACCTATAACTCGGGCTCCATGGCGTCCTGTTTCCTCGTTGGGTGTCGTGAGGTGAGTGGTTTCCATTCTAAAGACTGTTTCCTCCATGCTTTTGATGGCGCTGGTACCGACCCGGAAAAGCTGGCGGAATGGTGCCTTGTAATAGTGTGGGCGGTACATTGTCTTCTGCCTGTCTGTTGGCGGTTACCACTGCAGTGTTTGTTGCTACCGCCGCGGCGATCGGAGTGTTAAAGTGGCTGTCTGTGTTGGCGGTTTCTGCCATGGTTGTGATTCCATTTTTGTTTCCACCGGCTTGTTGGTGGTATTACCACTGCTTTGTCACCAACCGCCAGGGTTGTAATGAGGGCCTAAATGTATTCATCCTACACTGTAGACGAGTTTGTAGATTAACACCACAGAACATTTGCTAAATTTCCACTTTAAGCCGAAAGGGGCCCTGTTTCACATTCGGTAAGTCCACATCCCTGAAATTAAAGTTACCAGGATCCCCTTAACTGTGGGGTACAGCATTATAAGGTATTCTGAGTGGAACTTTCAAGTTCCACTGAGAAATCGGTAATTACTAGTTGTATCTGTAATGCAAGACACAGTTAATCTGTAATTCATGACTCCTTCCCCCAGTTTCCCCACAGTGTTTAGCTCTTTTGAACATCCTAACAGTTTTGCGGAAACAAGAAAGTTAGCAGTATAACAAGGGTACTCGACTCACTGGTAATTCATAATAAGGCTGATAATTTGGACATCATACACATACATACAGAAAGGCATTTAAAGTGGCATCTTTATTAGTCTGTGTCACTTGCTATGTTTGTAGACCAGGACTGTGTGATGGAAATGTGGATTTTAAGAAATATGAGCGATTAAGTAAATCTGAATAGAAATTTATGCTTTTATTTGGAAATCATCTGTGAGAGCCACGTTGGTCCATCTCCAGACCGACAGGACCTTGAGGGTCCCAAAATCTGATGCACAGAGCATTATGTCATTCTTTGGTGGGCATAAAGGCAAATCGGTTAGTACCTAATATGAGATATGGGCAGGATAGAATACGTTGGCATGTAGGAATATTTAGAAGTTAATACTAGTAAAGTTACTTGTTTAAGCTTCTTTCACATGGTCATGTGGCTGACTGTTGGCATTGCTAGTACACAGAGAGAAATCAGGCTTTACTCACTGTGATGTCTTCTAGACAAAGAGTGAAACACACAACCACACATTACAGCTGGAACCATCTGAAATGGCCCATTGGTGGCTAACAATGAGTGGTTGTGAGATGAGGGTCACCCCGCATTGGTACCTTCAAGTCATGGGACACGCCAGCCTCGTAAAGGTATTATTTCATGCCTGGATCTTCAGAGTAGCTGGACTGTGACCCACGCTCACACCTGAAGTCAATTCTTTGATTATTAGATTATTGAACAGAAGCCATATCCAGTCTTAGCATCGGGTAATGTTTGCGCATTGAAAGTCAGTGTTTTCAGGCAGATTTAATCAAATTCAAGCCTAGCTAAATAACACATTTAATAACTTCTCCCAGCATTTCCAGGGGTTTTACATTGCTCAGGAGGCTACAACTGGTTTACTATTATTTTGATTTCCATGAGTTAACCATGCATCCTGCTGGGCTTTCCTTGATGTTAAAGCCATTGAGCCTCATTCACAAAGGTAAACATTGACTTTGTGTAAGTTTATGCTTGTTTTCTATTCACAAAGGTATTTTATGAGAAGTATCTTTTCTTCTGAGGAGTCCCCGCACATAAAAAGATAGGACTCCCCTGGCTGTAGGTTTAATTCCTGGAGCTGCATCTCTCCACTTCCTTCTGGCAGATCCAGTAGAAACTGTTGATGCAACGTGAAGATGTAACCGAGCCTCTGTTCACTGCTCCACACAGGTCTTCATCAGCAGGGCCTGTGATATTGAACCTGTAGAAACAGGGACATTAATGTGAGACTAGGGCTGCCAATATTCATAAGGTAGACCTTTATGATAGAACATTGGGCTGACAGACCTAATATGTAAAAATGCTTTATTGACTAATTTCGTGACAGAAAACTGCCACCTGTCAATGTTTCAAAATATCTAAAGGTAGCCATGTGTCCCCTAAACTGGGTGACATTTGCACCCAGAAGCCTGCCTTAAGTCAGATGACTGGGTGTAACTGACAGTTGAGACCTTGTGAATTCACCCCTGACTGTCACACAATAGTGGGATTAGCAAGGCCTGAAAGTCCTTTCCAAGGGGGGGAGCTGAGCACAGCCCCACTTGCAACTGAAAAGGCTGAGATCTTTCATCACACAATAGGCTTTACAACTCTGTATTGTCAGTGCAGCCAGCAAGGAGCCAGGGCAGAGGAGGCAGGACATTTATGGAACTTCAGAGAACTCTTCTAGAAACTTATCCCATCTTCTAGGAGCAGGGCACCACCGTATAAAAATAGGGCTCTTAGACCTGCTCTTCAGTTCACTACTGGACCTGTGGAGGGACTGCCTCTTGCTGTAACCTGCTGGGCACTCTCCCACACCATTGCTGTACCTGGAAGGACTGCTTTGCTGCCTGGAACCTGCTTGGAACTTTCAGAGGCCAGCCCTGCTGTAGAGCCCTAAATCACCACCTGCACCAAGTACTTGAGAAGTGACTCCAAGAAGTGACTAGTTTAGCCGGTTTCCTATTCTGAGCCACAGGAATATTGCTGCCTTCCACCATCTTAAACCTGCACTTGGACCCAGTCTGAGTGAGTCTTGAACCCCCAAGAGGTCTCCATCCATTCCTGGACCATTGGTTGTGGCGCTAAATGTATCCAGGTGGCCATTTTCCAAAACTGAGGACTTGCTATTTTGAACCATAAAATTAAAAACAAATTGTACTCTAGTTCTTTTAATTGGAATTTCATGGTTTTGGGATCAAATAATTTATTTAAAAGTCTCTATTTTTCTAAATTGGTTTTGGATTTTTAATGTGTTCTGTTTTCAGTGTGTTGCTGTTTATGTACTGCATGAATACTTCAAACAATGCCTCTAAGTTTAGCCTGACTACTTCTTCTGTCCAGCTCCTCCGGGGTTAAGCACAGGTTAAATTAGTGACATTTGTGGTTCTCTCTGGAAGGGGTTGTGGCTGTTGCTTGACTATGGCTCACATCCCTGTCAACCAACATCCCAATTTCTCACAGCCAGTTTCACCATGTCATGGTCAACTGCTTCAAAGGCATCTGAAGGGTCCAAGAGAAATATTGTAGCGCACCCATTCCGGTCTACTGTGTTTTGTAGGTCATCACAGATGTTGATGAGGGAACATTCTGTGAATCATCCTGGATGGAATCCTATTTTGAAGTTGGAAAGTATGGAGTTATCTTTAATGAATTAGGGCATCTCGGCAGATACTGCTCTTTCTAACAATTTGCCTCAAAAGATCAATTTGTAATTGTAATTGGTCTGTAATTATCTGGGTTATGTGGGTCCAAGTTTGTTTTATTTAATGGGTGTTTGTATGTCTTTTTAAGTGTTTTGGAAGGATTCCTGCAGTTAATGATGTATTGATGATTTTTCCTACTGATTTAGCAGAAGTGGTAGTTAGAAAAATGTTCTTGACGATTTGTGGTAGACAAGGGTCCGAAGGGCAGCCAGCTGGCCTGCTTTCTTTGACTAGATCCATAAATTCAATTTGTGATAGGTGTTTAGAGGGCTGCAGAGGCTGAGATAGCCTACTGTTAGAGGGGATTGTTGGAAATGGGCTAGTGCTGGTGGTTTTCCTTTGTTTTAAATAGGATTCCAACATGTCTGCTTTGGTTGTATGATGATTTGCCAGTTTGTTAGTAGAATCTAGAGTCATAGCACGAGCTCCTTCTGCGCATTCAAGTTTTAAATTCAGTGGGAAGTCAATAAAAATCTTTATTTGCACATTTAGCATTTTGAATTCTCTCTGGATAGTACCTTTCTTTTAGCTTTAGTGACTTGTATATTCTGTCTTGTGTAGGTGAAGTTTGTCTTGATTTATATTTGTTTAGAACCAGATCTATTGAGCTTTGAAAATGTGTTGTTTTATCTTTTTCAGTTCTGCATTCCTCCAAGGTGCTTGTTTTCTTTTGTTCTGTTTTGCTGTTCTTAGTGGTATTTGGTTATCAAAGGCTTCTTGGAACTATTTATACAGTTTTTGAACAGATTTTATTGTGTCTAGATTGGTGTTTCTAAGTTTTCAAATGTGAGTCTGTTCCATGGCCGATAAGTGGTTGCATGTATGGTGGCCCTAGGCATGTTGATTTGTGTTGTTTTGTGTAAGAAGGCTACCTGATGGTGGTCTGCCCATGTAAATGGAGTAATCCTTTGAAAGGTAACTAGTTCTGGATTTGCAAAAATGATCTAGGATATGTCCAGTGATGTGTGTGGGTTTGTGGATGATCTGATGTAGGTTTAGCATGTCTAGGCCAGTGATGATAGTTCTTAGATGCAGCATATTGGGTTTGTCAAACCAAACTGTTAGGTCACCAAGGATGCCTAGGTTGGAATATGGTGTCATAAGGTTTGAAAATGAGTCTAGAAACGTGCCTGGGAATGTTGCATTGCTAGGTTGTGTTCTGTTAAAAAGGAGGAAGTTGGCACAAGGTTGCATTTGATCATGAGGGCCTCACACCTTGTATGGATGTCATCATCTTTGGTGGGATTTATTGTTTCCCTGAATATAACAGCTACACCATCTCCTCTTTTGTTTATATGATTTTGTGCAACAGTTTGATAGCCAGGAGGAATGGATTCATGCAACACTTGAGCCATGACATCTCCCAAACATGATTCAGTTACGAAGAGTAAGTCAAGCTTTGTGTCAGTGAGTACGTCAGAGACGTGGTACTTGTTTTTAGAGGGTGATTGAGCATTTATTAGCAAGCAGTTTAGAGATTGTATTTTGGTGGTGGTGTGACTTTGTTTGCTAGAGGAGTGAGTAGTACCCTTTGAACTTCTGGCATCTGCATTATTTGTGATGGTATTAACTGTATTAAGGTAGCCAGCATGTTGTTTTTCTGTATTGTAATCCTCATTCAGCAGGTCTAAAAGGTATTTTGGTGGATCTGCATGTGTAGGTGGTAGAGATGGTAGCTGAGAGTTAGTTGGTGAGGTGTGTTGTTTTTGTAGAGCAGCCTTGGTGTGTAATGGACATGTAAACGTGAAATTGTCAAGAGTGCATGTTGTTTATTTTGTTTGCTTTGTTGAGGGTGACAGGTGTAAGGGCTGGGGTGGTGGTGCAGCATATGGGTCACCTTTTAAGGCTCTAAATTGTGCAGTGGGTGAGAGGCGGGTAAATGAGTGTTGGGATGTTTGTGGTAGGTTTTGGTGAAGATAGAGGATTTGGGAGTAAAAATGGCTTAGGATCTGGCTTACTTGTGTAGTCATGAGGGTGGGAGTGAGTGATTGCTTCTCTTTTGTGACAGAATATAGTACGAAGTTGCATGTGTGAGAGAATTTGATATACCGATGTGTGTGTGTTATGTTTTGTTGATGTGGAGTAGTGAGATGAGATATTGATTCAGTCAATTTCTGTTAATTATTTGGATGTAAAGTAATGATGGTAAGTGGAAGTTGATTGGTAAAGTTGGTGATGATGTGCATTGGAGGAGAGCATATGTGGTATGTGAGAGGGGATGGACATTGGGTGATGTGTGTTTCTGTAAGATTTAGTAGTAGGAGGTGGTAATATGTGTGGCAGAGTGGATTGTGAGGATTGTTGTGTATTTTTGGTAGAAAGAGGAGGACGGTGTTGTTGGTGGATGATATGCAAAAGTGTTGAGCATTGGGATGGTAGTGATAAAAAGGGTTCTGTTAGGAGTAAATAGAGGGCAGAGCTGGTCTTTTGCATGAACAGGAGGAGTGTGTAGGGATTAAGGTTAAGAAGGTTTGTGCTGTGTTGGTGATTTCTAGATTTGATATTGGTATAGAACTGTGTCAGACTGAAGGTGCCATTGTGTGACAGTAGGCGTAGAAAGGTTATAAATGTGCTTTGTGGTTTTTTTTGACACACTGAAGTGTGGTTAGGATTTCCTTGTTGTAAGTCAGTAGAGTGTGTTAATATGTTTTTGTTTGTGGATGGCTTAAGGTGGTTGCCGCTGAATCGAAAATAGAACAGCATTTCTGGCCCAAGGCTGAGAGTGGGTTGGAGTGGTGTGTTGTTTTGTACTGTAGCCTTGGTGTGTAATGGACATAGAAATGTGAGATTGTCAAGAGTGGCATTTTGTGAACAGGCCCAAACAGGCAATTGTCCTTGTCTTCTCTACCCATAGGATCCACGCCCGCACTGCGACACCCTGAGCAATAAGGTTAAATAGATCTAGGTCAGGTGACCTTTGGCCAATGGGATCCCTAGCCCTAACACTAACCAATCAAAACCCTAGTCCTGAGCCCTTTAGCCAGTGGGAGACCTGCCCCTATCAACCAATCACAGCTCTACTAGCCAATCAGAACTCAAGCCTTAAACCCTATTTCCGATAGGAACCCTATCCCTATGAACCAATCATAATCCTATGCCTATTAGCCAATCAGTACTCTAGCCCTGAACCCTACTTCCAATAGAGGCCCTAGTCCTAGGAGCCAGTCAGAACACCGATGCAACAACCAGTAAGAAGCCTGCATAAGGACATGTGACCTTAATCACAGGCTGGTGTACAGGATGCAGGGAGGTGCTCCTGGAGTCAGAATCTCCTTGGATACAGGCAGACTGAACTTACACTTTGTAGTTCCAGTTCAGCTCTGCAGGTATGGACCAAATCTAAGCCCACTAAAAATGTGTTTTTCATGCACCTAAATAAATAACTTTTGCTAGCCAAGATCACACGCTACAACCACTTTCCAAAGACAATTTAAACCATTAGGAACATTAAGCAGACTCTTAAACATACTAGTTGGGCTCGGGGTTGTATTTGTCTTTTAGCTTGTAAAAGAAGGGGTTTGGGTGGGGGTTAGGGGGGATCATTTCTTTCTAGAGGCCTTAGCACAGTATAGGGGGAAACCAGGACCACAATTTAAGTAGTCATGGGTAGAGAAAAACAGCTGTTTTAAAAATACAAATTGCACAGAAATTAAGAGATACATTTAAACAGTCCCAAGCAGAAGAAAAGAGCACATACACAGCACAAAGTCTATGTTATTACGACCTTCCTTGTCTTTGCTCACTTGGCAGTTTAGGGCTGGGAGATGCTGGGGCTACAAAATGGAGATGTCTGTCTCAGGCTTCCTTCCAGGTTTGAGGGGAGAGTTGCTGCATGAGAGCCAATCATTGAAGCACAGGCTGGTGTGCAGGATGCAGGGAGGTGCTACTGAAGTCAAAATTGCCTTAGATACAGGCAGGCTTAATAAACACTTTGCAGTTCCTGTTCAGCCCTGCAGGTAAGGGAAATCTGCTTTTTGCTCACTTAAACAGATCACTTTTTTCCAGCCAAAAACTAGTGCTACCAACGCTTCCAAACACAATTTAAACCACTAAGCAGATTAGGTAGACTCTTAAACACACTGGTTGGGCTCCGGAGTGTAATTGTTTTATAGTTTGTAAAAGAGGGAATGGGGAGGATTTCTTTCTAGAGGCCTTAGCACTGTATCGGGGAAAACCAGGAGCTACATTTAAACAGTCACAGGTAGAGGACAAGAGCAGTTTTAAAGGATTAAATTATACAGGACAACATACTACCTTCTTTGTCTGTGCTAACTGAGGGCATTGAGAAGCTGGAGCTACATATATATATATATAATTATATATGGGATAAAGTACTTGCAGATGGATATACATGTCAGCAATGAGTTCTGTGATCTAGAAAAAGCATGAAGCAGGAGTCCAAGTAGCTTAATGGGATCAAAGAAGTCAGAGATGTGATGGGGTACACTTTTAAAGTGGAGCGGGCTGGATCTTACGCTGTATTGTAAGTGAGGTCTGACAGCGCTTCCTGGCTTGCAATGAAGTTCAGGGAGCTGTAAAACCTCTGTGTTTGAAGACTCTATTGCTTCTTACCTGTAGAGGCATACCAGCTGCCTTCAGGTTTATAAAGGTGTTGTCAGGTGAGCAGCTGTCAGTGCACATTGTTGGGTGCAGCTTCACTGTCATGCAGTGGGACAGGTGGTGAGCATGACAAAGATGCTCTTTTTTTGTTAAACTGCACTTTCTACTCCTTTTTGAACTCTCTTAGTCCACACGTGACATGGAAGGGGGAGGGGTACTCCGAAAGCCAAAAGGCAGTGATAGGTAAGAGTGCAAGGTGCAGCAAAGGCACCAGTCCTTGTGATAAACAAATGTAATGATTGCAGCATGCATGAATGCTGGGGTATGTTGTTGCTTGTGAGTGTTCTGCGCAGTATGAAAGCGTTAAACACACTAAAATGCACAAAGTAATGGTTTGAATTAGTCTCGAGTAATAATGTTAAACGTACACATGCTCATTCAGAGAAGATCCATTTACCCAGGTCCAGGGTCTTCCTGCAGGTGTGATGAAAAGTCCAATCCAAACCTGGTTGTTCAATTCAGACACGATATAATCCTGGACACAATGAACACAAATTAAGTTAGGTACAAGCTGCACATTCACCTTTCCCTCTACATGGACACAGCTGTGTCAATGAAACAGAGCTTATGGAAATTAGTGAATGAATTCAAACTGGAAATAAAAGCTCTTGCACAGAGGTCTTGCAATGTGTAACCTCCAGTCCCAGGTGCATCCTTCGGAAGTTGTGTGGTACAAGAGAGGGGATGAACATCTCCCCGTCCAAGCCTTGAAATGACAGAACTGTCCATGTTTGCTGAAGAACCTGTAACCAGTTCTGACTTTTCCTTTTACGGATCATCTTTATAAATTGTATTAGTCCAACCAAGCACATAAAGACTGCACGTCCAACTACATGCTCAAAACATGACATATAGGGCCTGATTCTAACTTTGGAGGACGGTGTTAAACCGTCCCAAAAGTGGCGGATATACCACCTACCGTATTACGAGTCCATTATATCCTATGGAACTCGTAATACGGTAGGTGGTATATCCGCCACTTTTGGGACGGTTTAACACCGTCCTCCAAAGTTAGAATCAGGCCCATAGTCCATGAATACACCTGGAAAACCTAGTTGCACGCTGAAATTACATAAATTGTATGTGCATGTATTCTTCCAACTGTAATCTTCTATGCTAAAAATAGTTTTGTTTACTATGTCGAGAAGTTGACTTTCTATTTTGCTTTTTCAAAGAAATAAATATGATTTGACATTTTACAAAAAAGTAGACCAATCGTTTGAATGCTCTCCTTCTAATGTTCTCCTTTAACTGTTTTTGATGGTTGCCTGGTTTATGTTTGCAGATAAATTTTCCCCTGCAGTTAGCTTTCTTTGAAATATAGGACTTCGTAGGAAGGGACGAAAAACAAGGCAGTGTTTCATTTTGCACCTCAAACAGATTCCTCCCTCAGGTTTAGATAGTATCGATTGACAGCCAACCCCATTTGCTGATGACAGTGTACTCATCACTGAAGGGACTGTAGAAGTGGGATTCTTCCCATCCCCCTGGCACTTAACGTATGTGTTGGTCCTTTTCCTGTTTCTTTTGAAGCCCTTAGTATTTCTTCTCCCAGAAGCCCTTTGGCACCCTCTAATCCCTCCCATCAAGTTTGTCTCATGGGATCTTGCTGGAAGAGTGACCAAACCATCCTGTCAAGATTGGTGTCAGCTCATTAACAGGTCTGACATTTGTCTTTTCCAGAAGACTTGGTCCTTGTCCACTCAGTTTTGTCTGGCTATGTCAACTTTATTCAGGCTCCAATTTCTTTACAGAAGGATCGACCATCCTCTCTTACAAAGCTCCAATATCAAGTGGGACTCCATGTTATTTGCTATCAAAAGAAAGGATTATCATTCCTTTTGGCTCATTCTAGCAGAGGGTGGTCTAGACGTTCATGACCCAATCTACAGCTATATCTGTAATGCTCATGGGTTGACCACTTTTCAAAGCTGTATCGCTGTATTAAAGCTGTATCGATGCCCTACAGGACTGGAACCCTTTGAGCCCGGGAACTATTGGACCAGTGGTTGTAGGTCAGGATTGCTTAGTTGCCAGTGCTTCCCCAGTAACTCTCAATCTGGATCCAAAGTCCACTAACCCAGCAGAATCTCTATTTCTGAAGTCAATAAAGCTTTAGATTGGATTACCCCTAACAAAGCACCTGGGCTTGATAAGGCCCCTGGGGATCTCTTGCAGGCTGAAAAAGGATATCTGGTGACCTTACTTTGCACTGTTTTAATGCCATAAGGAGAGGGGCTCCTATACCTCCAACAGGGGCCGGGTCAGAGATAATCCTGTTCTATGAAAAGGGTTGAACATCTCCTCCATGCAATTACAGGTGTAATATGTTACTTGGTTTGTGTCACATTTACTTTGTCTGTGTTCTATATTCTATGTTCTCTATTCCACATAGCATCGGAGTGCTGGTGAGATTCCAGAATCAAGGTCAGTTGGACTCTGGCTCTGGACTTGTCAGGACTTCTTTTGCTGTCGTGGATCTTTACCTTAGAATTAATAAGAATCTACAATTTGGATGTAAAGTGCTCATTTCGTTTTCGTGTACTCTGCACATCACCCATGCTACAATTTGGTACCAGGAGTGGGGTGAATTGTTTTTGATCCACCGACCGCTATTTGAGGTGAGACTGCGCGGCCTGACCAGAAGCGGAGATTTAATGGTGCCGTTTTGCCAGAGTTTAAAGAGATTAAAGGAAAGGAAAAAAAAAAAAAAAACGCCTTCTTACCGCGATTTTCTACAGCCAGGTAAGCCCTGGTGAAGTTTGTTTCCAGGTTTTGGAGCGCCCGTGCCGTTAAGCGCTCGAGCGCACAGTGCTGTGTGTGGAAATTCGCGTCCTGCGCGCATGCGTGGGTACGTCCAGTGCGCTGATTGTTGCTGGGCAACGCGCGTCTCTTGTTGTGTGCGTCAGTTGCCGGGGCAACGCACTTATGCCAACGAAAGTGATTGAAATGGTGTCCTACAACAGCGCTCTACTTCCTGTTTCATGCGTTAGTTGCTAGGACGACGTGCTAACGCCACCGTTTTATAAAGAAAAAAAAAAAAAAAAACTGGGAAGCACAGTATTGCTCTTCGTTTAGACATTGTTTAAATGTGAATTCTGACATCTTCAAGCAAGTTTTCTAATTTGTGGATTTATAAAAAAAAAAAAATATATATATATATATATATATATATATGTATATTTATATATATATTTTCATTTTAGGGACTTATATTTGCTAGTTTTACAACTCTGGACAATCTCTTTTGGGTATTTCTTGGACTCAAATATCGCTGAGTTGACATGGCATCAAATCATCTGGTTATGCAGCCTCCTCCTTTTTTGCAAAAAGGAGGTAAGCCGGAGATAAGATGGAATGAATGGCTGAGAATTTTTGAAAATTATTTATCGGCAATAGATGCTATTAGTTATTCACCATCCAGGAAATTGGCCCTTCTTTTCAAACACCTAGGAATAGCGGGTCAGCGTGTTTTTGACAATTTACCAGTAATTCAACCACCGCAAGGAGACAATGCAACTTGGGATGTTTACATCGAAGGAAAGGAGAGGATCAAAAAACAGTATTCGGATGACTCAAATGTTTTATTAGAAAGATTCAACTTTGCTATGTGCAAGCAGTCTTTAGATGAATCCGTAGATGAATATTTGGCTAATTTACGGGTGCTTGCATCTAAATGTGACTTTGGCAACATGGTTGACACGTATATTAGAGACCAATTTGTTTTTCATTGCTATTCTAAGAAAATTCAAGAGCGTCTCTTAGCTTGTCGCAATCTCTCTTTGGATGAGGTTATTGATTTAGCCAAGGCTATTGAAAGGTCAATTGTCACTTCTAGAGTTATATGTGGGCAAAGTGTTGCGCATGCGTTATGCGATTATAGCGAGCGTAGTGTCAATCATTTAGTGGAGGGAACCGAAGTGAATTTTGTAAGGGAGAAATCTATTAAAATGAGGAAGGCGCAAAAACAAACAGGCAAGGCCTGTTATCGTTGTGGTTCCAGCAATCACTTAGGGAACAATCCAAATTGTCCTGCTGCAGGGAAAAGGTGCATGAAGTGTGGTAAGTTTGGCCATTTCCAGGTAGTTTGCAGACAAACAAATTCTGGATCCAAAATGAGAATCAGCAATGTGAATGCTGATGAGGTAGAGGAGCTGGATCAGTGTTCTGGGAGAGTTTCTACTCTAGTTCTCACTGTTGATATGGTTAATCAAAGTAAAGGGGGGTGTTCTAAAATTCAGTTTAAGGGTCCTGTGTGTGAGGCAACTATAGACTCCAGAGGAGTAGTCGTTATGGCAGACTCTGGGGCTCCAATCACTATATTGGCAGACAGTACTTATTATCAATTGTGGCCTGACTCTAAAAAACTAAGTGAAGCTGATGTTGCTCCAAAAGCTTTTGGTGATCAGGACATTGATCTTTTGGGTTTTTTCTATGCTACTTTGGAGATACTAGGCAGATCCATTTTTACTAAAATTTATGTCGCTTTCAAAGGCAGGAACATAGTTGGGTGGAAGGATTTAGCACGCTTGGGTATTGTATTATACCCAGGTCAGGAAAATCCCATTAGATTAGGTGAGAGACCACACATTGTTGATAGAGAATCTGTTTTGCATGTGGCTCCTAATAATATTGTTCCTGAGCAATACACACAAAAGTTTCCTGATATCTTTGTCGATAAAGTTGGGTATGTGAAGGGGTTCGAGCACACTATTAGACTCAAAAATGGAGCTATCCCTGTTGCTCACAAAGTCAGGCCAGTTCCACTCTCCATTAGAGATCAGCTAAAATTGTTGCTTGACAAATTGGTGTTGGACAAGAATATTACGGCAACAAATGCATCAGAATGGGTTTCTCCAGTAGTTATTACAAAGAAAAAAAATGGAGACCTCCGATTGTGTGTTGATTTAAGATCCCTTAATAAGAATATTTTAGTAGATTGTCACCCTCTACCACACATACAAGAATTGATCACCACAGTGGGGAATTCAAAATTTTTCTCTACTCTAGACTTACATTCAGCTTATCACCAGATTCCTCTTAGCAAAGAATCTCAGGAGCTAACAACTTTTGTTACACCCTTTGGTGCTTTCAAATTTCTCAGATTACCTTTTGGTCTTGCCTCTGCGGCGAGTGTTTTTCAGAAAATGATGGATACTTTGTTTGGGCATCTTAAGGAAGTTTGTGCTTTCCAAGATGATATTTTAATTCACACAGCAACCTTGGAGGAACATGAGCAAGTGTTAGATAAAGTTTTTACCATTCTTCAAAAGTGTGGGTTAACTATTAAGACTGAAAAATGTAATTTCTTAGTTCGGAGTGTGGATTATCTTGGTCACTCCATTTCTGCTGAGGGCATTGAGCCCAAAATGTGTAATCTGGAAGCTGTGAGAAAAGCTCCGGTTCCGTCTAACAAAGATGAATTGCGTTCCTTTTTAGGGCTGTGTGAGTATTATTCTAGGTTTGTTAATGGCTTTGCAATGATTGTACAACCTCTCCGTTCGCTACTTAAAAAAGGTAGCAAATTTGTTTGGGATAGGCAAACTAATGATGCCTTTGAGCATGTCAAACATGTTGTTTTATCTACTCCTACTTTGAAATCGTTCATTCCATCTGCTAAGTCTTTCATAACAGTGGATGCCAGTCTTAAGGGGTTGGGGGCAGTTTTTGGACAGTGGCAAGAAGGGCAGGAACATACTGTTGCGTTTGCATCTAGAGCTCTTTCTAGTGCTGAATGTAATTACAGCACTATTGAAAGGGAGGCCTTAGCGTGTGTTTGGGCTGTTCAAAAGTTTAAAACGTATATTTGGGGAACTCATTTTGAAATGTTCACGGACCATAAACCTTTGGTATTTTTATTCAATGGCAATGGTCTAGGTAAAGCGTCTGCCCGACTGGTGCGTCTTTTATCTAAACTGCAAGAGTACAATGTTGAGGTCAAATATATTAATGGTGGTAGAAATGTGAGAGCGGATTGTTTATCCAGACTACCACTGCCTTACACCACAGAGGTTGAAGATGATCAAGACACAGAATGTGTGATAGGAGTTTTAGATTTAATTTCTTTTTCTGATGGCATTTTTTCACAAAAAGAGTGGGAGTCTGCCATGGTCAATGATACTTTATTGTCTCAAGTACTATATTATATCAAGCATGGTTGGCCCAACAAAAAGTCATATCCTGGAGGGTTAAGCACTTTTAAACAACTTGAAATGGAATTGTCTTGCGAGAATGGTTTTTGCATGAGGGGATCTGTGTGTGTGCCTCCTAAAGGTTTGAGACCTAGATTAATTGAAGTAGCACATCAGGGTCATACGGGTATTTCTGCCACATGTAAAATTTTGAAGGAAAAATATTGGTGGCCCAATATGGATAAACAAGTCGCAGAATTCATCAATCTATGTCCATCGTGTCTTGTGTCTGATAAACATTGGAGAAACAGTGTGAAGCCCTTGCATACTGTTGCTCTACCAAACAAACCATGGGAGAAGATTGCTTTGGATTTCTCTGGTCCTTTTGATCTACTACCTAAAGATATGAAGTATATGATTGTGGCTATTGATTATCATTCTAAGTGGATATATTATTCTTTTGTGGATAATACAGATACAGATTCTGCACTTCGATTTTTGACAGATTTATTTGTTTTGGAAGGGTCTCCATCAGTGATTGTTTCTGATAATGGAGTACATTTTACTTCAAGGAAAATGGCAGTTTTCCTTGAAAGGTTCAGTATTCAACATTTACAAGTGGCTTTTTATAGTCCTGCCTCTAATGGATTGGTAGAGAGGGCTAATAGAATATTGAAAGAAGGTATTCAGACTGCTTTGGCTAGTAATTGTAATGTTAGAGATTTTTTAAGAGAAAAAGTATGGGCTTATCTAAACACACCACATTCCACTACGGGTATTTCCCCTTTTAAACTACTAAGAGGTAGGGAATCAAGGTCCAAGCTTGTGCCGGCATGGTTAGCCAACTCCATTAGCGAAAAGGCAGATAGGTCTGAACTTGCCATGAGTGTGATGAGAGATCGTGTCAGACGGAAACAAATAATTCAAAAAAATAATTATGACATGAGAAACAATGTCAAGGTCACAGAGTTGAATGTATACGATTGGGTCCTTATCAAGAAACCTCAAAGAGTTGCCAAAGGAGAATCCAGATACTCCCTGCCAGTTAAAGTGTTAAAAGTGACCAAAGCCTCTGTTTTGTTAGAGGGAAAGGGTTGGTGGAATAGAAATAGTGTGGTTCCCATCACTGATAGACAGGCTCAGATCTTTAAGACCGTTTATTCAGAAAGAAACAGTGATGGTTCAGGAGTTCTGTTTCATCATGTTGGCCCTGCTTACCCTAGTACATCTTCTTGTTCAAGAGGTGAGGAAATTACAGTGCAAACTGGTGAAGCAAGTGATCCTGCTGATTCTGACAAATTACCCATCTCTTTTGAGAAGGATGTTTCTCCTAATATTACAGGCAATGCTATTGTACGTGACTGTTCTAATGAGAAGTGTACCCGTAGTAACAGAGTGGTTAAAATACCATCCAAGTTTAATGATTTTGTGTTACATTGTTTTGAT
This sequence comes from Pleurodeles waltl, assembly GCF_031143425.1. NCBI lineage: Eukaryota > Metazoa > Chordata > Amphibia > Caudata > Salamandridae > Pleurodeles > Pleurodeles waltl. The sequence continues at coordinate 49,860,325 of NC_090446.1, read as the reverse complement.
TAGGAAAAGATTATAGCTTTATTTTTGTTGTCAGTTTTGTTTAGTTTAAAGGGGGAAATGATGTAATATGTTACTTGGTTTGTGTCACATTTACTTTGTCTGTGTTCTATATTCTATGTTCTCTATTCCACATAGCATCGGAGTGCTGGTGAGATTCCAGAATCAAGGTCAGTTGGACTCTGGCTCTGGACTTGTCAGGACTTCTTTTGCTGTCGTGGATCTTTACCTTAGAATAAAGAAGAATCTACAATTTGGATGTAAAGTGCTCATTTCGTTTTCGTGTACTCTGCACATCACCCATGCTACAACAGGCCCATTAGCCTTATTGATAGTTAAAAAAAATGTTCAGCCGGATCCTATTGGATAGGCTGCTCGATTGGCTAGACAAGGTGTTTGTTTTCTCCATTACAAGCAGGATTTAGAGATGGTATTAGCATCATCAATCAAGTGTTTTGACTCCAAATATTTTATTGGAAATACGTCACACAGGGTGGTGGTCTCTTATATGTAATCTTTGTGGATCTACAGTCGATCTTGAACCCAAGGAGTGTTTGTGGGAGGTGGTGGCAGAAATAGGGGTGCAAAAATACCTCCTGGATATCTTCATTGGGCTCCATACTAGTAACTTCACCCAGGATAGATATGGTCCCCAGGGTGAACAGAAAGCCCCAGTCCCAGTTAATTAGGTCATGAGGCAAGGGCAAACATCAATGACTTAGTGTCCCAGCTTGAGCAGTGTGAGAATGATGCCCTGAGTCTAGCTAAAGGGAGGGTTTCAGCCCTTCCGTTTGCAGATGATACACTCTTGATCGCAAAATTACCTATGGGGATCCAGAAGCTTCTGAACCAATTTGGGATCTTCTGCAAGCAGAGGGGCCTAGAGGTCAACATTGGGCTAAAAGTATGTTGTATTCAATCCATGCCGATTGTCTCTGTTCAATCCGACTCTCAACGGATTCCCATTGATGAGAGTACACGTATTTGATTATTTATTGTTTACGCTCACTGAGCAGTTTGATTGGTTACCTCACATTCAGAAGGGCTGACTCAAACTAGAACTATTCAGAGGGAGTATTGTGAGGGCACAGCGAGGCTCCTTATTTCACCCAATATCCCAAGCCCTTCAACGTATAAACTCCAAGTCCTGGGGGCGACCCTCTACGGCAGGGAACTCTGGGGCCATAATGATGTAAGAGGCCTGGAGATACTCGAAAGTCGCTTCATGTGACTCCTTACTAATCTCCCCCTTAGCTCCCCGCTTATTCCTTTATGTGCTGATCTCTGGCTCTGATCTTTTGCTGATGAAGCTTGTCTCAGACCCCTACTGTATTGGCATAGACTTTGGGTGACCCTGTTGCTACTGCCATACAGTCGGGGTCTGGAGGATCTCTTGGGGTTCCTGGGGGTCTCCTGGTTCAGGTTTGTAAAGATTTGCCTTTCCCAGATTGGGCGCTGCAACCTATGGTCTACCCTAGCTGACGCCCCTGGGGCTTCGAAGGGAATGCTGAAGGTCAAATATTGGAGTCAGATTGATTGCTCAGCTCTAGGGCATGCCATGGCGCACACCCTCTTTCTCTCAGTTCTTGAGTTCAGGGTGATTATTTCACAGAAGGTTATTTGGATGAGACTGAACGCCACCCCAAGCCTAATCACTATGTATGAAATTTCAGGTAGAGACTTTGCACATTGTTCAGTTAAAGCCGAATGGCTATGTGCCCCTAAGGAGTCTGATGGTGTCTGTCCCTTTTATCCCCTGGTGACTGAAGCCGGTTAACGTGTTGTATTTCTTTGTCCAGTTTACTATGGTTCCCCGGGAAATGGATCCTTCCATTATGTCGTAATCCAGGAATCAGGGAGTGTAGAGCAAGTAGGATCCTGAGAAACAACACCAGACAAGTTACTGTTTTTGCTGTCTAACGTTTCCTTCTGCATATGGGGGGCTCAGGCAGGAATGGTGAGCCTGTTGAAGGATCGCTTCCCCCCCTCGTTTCACTTTGTTTATATCCACGTGATATTTTCTGTCCTTTAGATTAATGGGGTTTACAATTTTATCCATTACTACTTATTCAGTATTTTATTGAATGGGATTTATGAGGGGCGTGGGATGTGGGTGTCCACCCATGTAGAGGTGCGCTCACTTTACACGGCTTACCGCTCTGATTTTTTTCACTGTATGCAACAGAATGACTTTTATCATTCTATTTATTCTTACAAAATGAGGATTTTATTGTTTTTGATGCAATTATACCCTGTGATTTTAATTTGTACTTTTATGGCTGTTTTGTCAAACAAAGGTATATATGATGATGATTAGACTTTGTACCGTGCACCGTCTAGTACTATGATATCATTAAAACAGAATTTGTACAGACATTTCATTTACAAAAAGCGGTTGCAAACTGCACAATGACTTTTGCAAGTGAAATTTGATTTTTTAAACCACCCTTTGTACTGAAAGATTTTACTTCACAAAATAGGGATTTGGACTGTGGCACAATTCTCTCTACCTTATTAACACGCATAATGTGGGGCCAGATGTATCATGCATTTTTGCGATCGCAAATGGCCCAATAGGCTGTTTGCGATCGCAAAAATGCATTTTGGTAGGTAGGAATCCAAATTTGCTATTCTATATCTTGTTACCGAATAGCAAATTGTAATTGTGACTACATACCGATTCGGTATTAGAAAGGGGCTAGTGAAGCGCGTCCCTTCTTAATACTGAATCACAGAGGTATGTAGGAATATTTTGTGACCGAAATGCGGTGGCAAAACATTCGCATTTTACCATCTACTTCAAATAGGTGGTAACCCACTCGCAAACTGGAAAGGGTCCCTAAGGGACCTCTTCCCCTTTGTGAATGCATGCAAAAACATTTTTTAAGAGCAGGCAGTGGTCCCACGGACCAATACCTACTCTTATAAAATGAAAAGAAAAGTTTTCATTTTTCTTTTTTCAACGCATCCTGTCTTCCTTCAAGGAAAAAGGCTGCATTTAAAAAACAAAAAACAAAAAAAAGATTGCTTTAGTTAAAAGCAATCAAAGACATGGTGATCTGCTGAGCCCAGCAGGTCACCATCCCTGTGATTGTAGCCATTCACAAAGGTTCGTAAATTGCAACCTACCTCATGAATAATAATGAGGTAGGTTAATTTGTGAGCCGTTGGGAATCGCTAATAGAAACTCCTGGAGGTTCATATATTCACATACTGATTACCTAATTGCGATTCCTAAAAAATCACAATTAGGTTATTACTATTGGGAAAACTGATACATCTGGCTTGTGGTTCACAAACCGAGACTCACACTGATTGGAGGCCATCACAGGGATTGTGGTCTGCTTGGTTCATCAACTGTTTTAGTCAAAGGTAGGAAAACTGAGTTTAAAAAAGTTTAATCTTTTTTTTGTTTGTTTCTATAAGAGTTAGCTCTAATCCCTGCACCACTGGTTACTCCCAAACATTTTTTTTCAAATATACACAATGCGACCCTTTTCACTTTGCAAATGGGTGGAAATGGGTTCCATCTAACTAGATGAGTCAGTAAATATTCAATGATATGCAACCAGAATTACTGTCCAAGCCATGGATACATTGCTCCAAAGAAATCATTTGGAAGAGTCACCCTAAACATGCTCCTTTCAAACTGTGAAAGCGGTTTTGGAGCTGCAGATGCTGTGGTTTTGGGAATCCCAAGGTACGGGCAACACATTACTTATGTTTCTGCTATTGTCATACAAATAAAAACAGGAGGGACAATGGCATTTTATTGGTTTCAAAGCTAAATTCCCCCCTAAGCATAACTCTTGCTTACCCTCCTATGCAGGCAACCCCAAAGCATGCATTTCAACGTCTCACAACACATTCCATATCACTTCCATATCATTTCCATCACCCATTGGCAGGAAATCAATGTAACAGCAGTATTCATCGTAGCCCACAGGGGTGGGATCTTCATTAGGGCATTGGGGCTCTGCCCCAGCCATTAGAAACTGGCACCACTTACTGCATTCTCCGCCTAAATGTACAGGACCCTGCACTTTACTGCACATTTAAGCAGACACTAACTTCACAATCCTTTCTTAACTTTGCCATAATTAATTTTAAGTGTATTTACAGGTTACCCTTGGCTTCCATCAACAAACTACACAGTCACAGGGAGGGTGAGAGAGGTCGCAGCCCATGCTGTATTCAAAGCCTTGGGGCGTTTTGTCACACATCCCACCAGACCTCATGCTTGGTACTTTGTTGTGACTGTGTAATGATGCTCATCCATACGGAACCTCCATGGTAACCCTCATCATGAATTGTTGTTAATGCTCTGAATTTCCATTCTACACTTGAAGCACCTCAGGCCTTCCCCCAAAGTAATGACTGCAAGAGGGAAAGCAGTGTGCCCTGGTCCATTCTGAGACTGTGTTTACCAGTTGTGCAAGCTGCTGTTGAGCGTCACATTCATATGGAAGAAAGGATTTTCTACGGTAGTTTTACCCTGATCCAGTAAGCAACCCAACAGTTCAAGTGTGTGGGCAACAATGAAATACATACCCTGTAAGTTCACCATTTTAACTTTTCTGCGTTTAAACTTGCCCAAGCTGTTTTTTTAGAAGTTACCTGTTGAGACACAGATACTGGTGTTGGTTGTTGTTTGTCATTCGGATGATGCATGAATGACACTCTGAGACTGCTTCTGAATGTCGGTGATTTGGGCTTCACAGAGCTGGCCTGCCAGAGGTAAGGGTGACCCCTTCCAGTAGTCATGGTGCAGCTGAGGCAGAAAGTCCCTCACTGTTACTGCCTTCCAGAAGGGGCACCAAGAATGAAAAAGCCAGCAAGGCTCAAACCCTCCTGTAGTCTGGTGATGTTTGTGAAATGGGAATGCTCTGATCGTGACCATGGGACATGCGCATGTGCTCCTCCGTGTAGCTTTTGCAAATCAAACTCCTTTACAGCTCCTCCTGTGCCTCCTTCCTCTTCTTCCTTCAAAACCCCTCTCTTTGCTTCACCTTGACCTTCTCCTTCCTGGACTTCAATTCCTTAAACTTTCCTGTCTCATTCCATTCTCTGATGTTCTCAAGCAGTTCCCTTATATATGTCCCCAACCTCTTAAATTCCAACAGTTTTAGCTGCTTGTCACCCATTGTCATCCGAGAATTATTCCGCTTTTTCTTTAGCTATTGGAATTCCACATTCCTCCACCACCTTGACCATCTTTGCACATGCCTCTCTTGCCACTCTCGCTTCTTCCTTACTCACGTAAAGCAACTTGTTCACACTGTAATGTACTAAAGAGCACATTACCACTTTTCCTTAGTGATTGCTTCACACTCTGTTTTTAGGTGGACAACATTAAGTCACTGTGGGGTTTGTAAAGCGCTTAACACATTAACTGGTGAAGCTGTACTAGCTGTCTGAGCTCCCATCCTGCTGTTAGCTAAATCCTTTCTGTGGGAACCCTAGTGCTGCTACTTAAGGCATCGGTAAAGTCCTGAGGTATGCTTGAGTTAGGTTCTTAACCGGAGAAGCAATTACGGTGTTGGATGGAGACAGTGTGCTCACTGCGATTTGTATAGGGACCGGAGCATGGAAAGAAACAGCAGCTTCTGCATAGCTCAGAGGTTAAAAAGTGTCTATATGGGATTCTGCAACTGTCCCGGTCTCGGATGCTGCTGGGGCTGTGACACTCGGTCCAGCGGCTGCTGCATTATATGCGTGTGGTCTTATGCGGAGGAGCTCGTCTATGAATACATCTTTCTCATCACTGCAGATTTTTTATTTGAATTTCTTTCTTTTCTTTTCACTTTCCATTTGCTTTCAAAGATTTAGGGCTTTGAATTGTGTGGGCCTAGTCTCTGGTTTTAAGTCAGGCATTCTCCTCCTCAAATTCTCTTTGTGAGGGATATGGATGGTGTCGCTCAATGGGAATCGTAGATCAGCATCCTGGATGTGTATTCATGCCATTGCAGAAACCACATGCATGTTTGCTACCTTTTCTTGGCGGCCATCTCCCTAGCTGGTATACCTTCAGGGGCTAGACTATTCCTCCTTGTTAACATCTTTCTTCTTCTTTGACAAAGGGTTTCCCATTCTGACAAGCTTTAACTCACTTTCCATTCCAATCACTCATTTTCTCCACACTACTAGGGTCCCAAACCGTCCTCCCTTACCAGTGCATCTCTGTCAAAGATGCTCATATCACAGCGCAGCTACAGAGTACGCCAGCCAATCGTTGTAGAGTACCTTGATTATGCAAGGTCTGAATACTTCCAGACTGCTTCTGAACCACTTTTCACAAATTATTTCACTCTTTGCTGGCTTCACCTAAACTGAAAATCTCTACAGAATTAAGAATACTGCCTACTTTCATCCAACAGGGAGGCCTCGACTTGTAAAAAACACTATACCCGCCTCATTTATTCCTGTGCACTAATGAGCCGCCACTGAGTTCAATTAGTAGAATCATGCAAGAAAATATTACATCCCTATCTTGGTGTAACTGATAGTGCCTCACAGCACACCTCACCATATCAGGTAAGTTCACCAGTTGAGTACTCTAACTTGAGATACCCCTCTTTAGCTCCATACCATATGTATTACAACACATACATTAGTCAATTTAAAAAATCAAAGAATATCACAGGCAATAATCATCACTTCCACAAATATGAAGATCAAAGCCACCTAATAATTAGTCTTAAAACCTGCCTACTGCATCCCGCTTCAATTGTGCCTTAATTGCACCTACAACTTCTAACATGCACTGCCTCACAACTGATTCATTTTTCACATGCAAGCAATTCCCATTGATACTCACACCCTTCTTCTTCAGCCACCTCGTCTTTCCAGAACCAAGATTGGATTGGGACTGGGTCAATTTAAATCTCAGAGAAAACCGTCTGGACCATGAAGGTGCAGTACTCAGTTCTATAGCCAATTAGTTTGTTAATTATTGATCGATCCCAATCAGAACCATCACTTCGGCTACCAGATCTGTCGGTGCTCAGACTTGCCATAAATGATCATCCCAAAAGGAGTGCCAACAGCTTGGACTGGAAGCAGTGTAGTCCCGATATGGACTTTGGTGCGCCTCAATTGAATCCGTCACTAATACAGTTATGATCAGGTTTAATAAGCAATGCTGAAACATTCTCTTAAGGATGACAGATAAGATTTTTCATTTGAAATTTTATATAAAGAATGAATGGGCAAAATACATGAAATATCCCATCCGTAAGTTAAGCGGCAAAGTGTACAGTCCATAAGTACAACAAACTCAGTACAGTTCTACATAAAATCCAGCATCGCTTTGCGTTTTAAAGGTGGGGAATAGGGGTTCAGGGGCATAAGAAGGGCCTGACTTAGAGTTTGGCAGAGGGGTTAACTTTGTCACAAATATGACAGATATCCCGTCCACAGTGTTACAATCCTATTTTAGCCTACGGAGATCGTAATATGACGGAAAGGATATCACGTTTGAGATAGAGTAACCAGTCTGCCAAACTGTCCAATCAGGCGCTTAGACTTTCTTACATTCTATACAAGTACATGATTCTCATGATATCCCCAAAACGGCGAACAAGCAACAAGAAACATTTTGCTACAGAATACATTCGGAGATTCTCTGGGGGTAATATTACATTGGATTTCAGTCATTCGCCGTCATTCACACAGTTTATTCAAGCATGATGCATTGTGTGTCTATAGCCTGAGACAGTTGGGATGTCCTTGAATAGGTACACTGCGGGGAAAGTATCTCTGAACTCTGCACCGGTCATTGTGTGCTGAGGGTGGCTACAAGCCACCCTCAAACATAAGGCAGAAAACCCCTCTGGTGCGAGCACCAGAGGCATTTCCTTTAACTACATTAGCTTTGGGAGCTAGGGAAGAGCTTCCCCAGCTCCTGAGCCTAACTTAGGGGGTCATTACAACATTGGCGGTAAAAGCCGCTTACCTCCGTGCAGAAGACCGCCAATACACCGCCGCGGCTGCGGAATTCCGCCACAGCTATTATGACCCACATCTCGGAATCCGCCGAAATTCAGACACCCACACAACTCCGCCTCACCAAAGGTCAGTGATAAACTGGCGAAAACAAATCCTCCACCGTCATGCCAACAGAAACACGCCCATGCTATCACGACCCATGAATCCACGCGGCAGTCTTTCAACCGCGGTATTCCATTGGCGGTACACACCGCCCCGCTCAAAGTACACACACATCTCCAAAACACCGCCACATTGGACAATTCAAAATACACACACCTGATACACATACAAACACCACTCCCACACATCCAACACAATATAAAACACACACCCACATCACCCACAAACCCCTACGACCAAAAATTAGAGACGAAGGCGACAGAGAGAGAGCACAGCAATAGACAACCCCACCAAACAGAGGCACACAACACCATCACCCACACAACATCTACGCACAAAACACCACACACCACTACACATCACCATACTCATCACCACATACACCACCTTACACATCACCTACACCACCCCATGGCACGCCAAAGACACCCCAGGTTTTCTGAGGAGGAGCTCAGGGTTATGGTGGAGGAAATCATACGGGTAGAGGCACAGCTATTTGGATCACAGGTGCAGCACACCTCCATAGCTAGGAAGATGGAGCTATGGCGAAGAATAGTCGACAGGGTCAACGCAGTGGGACAGCACCCAAGAAATCGGGAGGACATCAGGAAGAGGTGCAACGACCTACGAGGGAAGGTGCGTTCTGTGGTCTCCAGGCACAACATCGCGATTCAGCAGACTGGCGGCGGACCCCTACCTCCTCCCCCACAACTAACAACATGGGAGGAGCAGGTCTTGACTATTATGCATCCCGAGGGCCTCAGAGGAGTCGGTGGAGGAATGGACACTGGTAAGTCAAATCTTAACCATCATATCCCCCACTCTACCTTCATGTTATCACACACCCCCACCCTCACCCCCTTCCCTATCACTCCAACTCCTCACTAATGTACTAATAACACAAACCACCCATCCCAACACCAAGCCCTGCATGACACAACAAAGCATGGACACCCATCACTAAAGCATGCCCACTGCACATACCCATAACAATCCCTAACCATCATCACACAAGCCCGCACACAGGAAAGCTAGCACTGGGGTACACGCTCACCCACCCATTGCACACCATGACACACACACATGCAATAATCATGCTTTTATACCCCTGCAGGACCACTACCTAACATCACCAGACAGGAGGATCCAGATATCTCTACCCCACCCCCAGAAGAGGCCCACAGTGATGACAGCAGCTCTGGCCAACTGGATCAAGATGACCAGCCCGGACCATCGTGGGCCTCGGGACAGTCGGTTCCCCTCGCACAGGCACAGCCCAACACTGACCTTCCACCCTCTGGTAACACCAGCACAGCACCCACCCAGCGGGCCCATACCTCAGTTCCCAGGACACGTCAATCAGCTGTGTGTCCACCACTACAGGGAACCCAGGATAACCCACCACCCCAAACACAACAGGGACCTGGGGGCAGTGGTAGTGGGCACACGGTCCAGGGGACGGAGGCACAGGAACACAGGGGAACTGCGAGGGCTGCCGTGCGACAGGGGGTGGACAGGCCAAGGGAACCCACTCTCCACGAGGCCTTCTCCTCCATCATGGGAGCATACCACCACTCCCAGGAGACGATGGCGACGGTCCTGGCAAAGTTTCAGGAGACCCAGCGCATGCAGGATGAACTGTATTTGGGGTTCAGGGAGGAGCTCAGAACCATCAGCTCCGCCCGGGGCACCATAGTAGGGGTGCTGAAGGATATACAGAAGACCATGAGGGACCCAGTGGCACTCCAAAGAGCCCCTGACACTAGCCTGGACGATGCACTGCCCACCACCCCGCCGGTGCTAGTGGACAGGACGCCCCGCCACAGGACCACCACGGAGCACCCCACCCCCTGCAGACGGACAACCACCCGCAAGCGGTCCCTGAGATCCAGGAACAGAACAGAGCAAGATGACAAGACCCCCGCCAGGAAATGAGACCACCCTGATTGTCATTCCACTGTCCCACTTTGTGACCCTGTCCAGATTGGAACTGTTCCAGCTCCACTTCCTATGCCCATATGGGCAGTGCACCTGTGCGACTAATAGACTGGACTCTGCCATAGACATTCCTCCAACATCACCCATCACCATTTTACCACCCCCTCCAATAATTAGCACTTCAATAAACACCCTTGAACCACAAAACAATCTGGAGTCAGTCTGTGATTTAGAAAATGTGTATTAGCTATCACAAAAATGAAAATGTAATGTCAACATACCTATGTCACACATCACAAGCCCATAAAGGATGCAAGCAGATGACACACGTTGGTAACCACACCCTTGAAACCGTAATGGAAATGTATCACTCAGTTAGCAAATACTACTTCAAATTGACAGACAGGATTGAGGTAGAAGTGTGAAAGTAAAAGTAGTAGTAAAAAAATGTGTTCTCACCTGTGTGTCACTGGAAATATTGCTGTATGACAGAGTCCCTGTTATTAATGTCTTCTTCCTCTGCTTCCTCCTCATCACTGTCTACAGGCTCCACAGCTGCCACAACACCGTCATCTGGACCATCCTCCTGCAGAAAAGGCACCTGGTGTTGCAAAGCAAGATTGTGAAGCATACAGCAGGCGATGATGATCTGGCACACCTTCCTTGGTGAGTAGAATAGGGAACCACCTGTCATATGCAGGCACCTGAACCTGAGGCCGAAGGTGTGTTCGATCACCTTCCTAGTCCGCCCATGGGCCTCAGTGTAGCGTTCCTCTGCCCTGGTCCTGGGATTCCTCACTGGGGTCAATAGCCATGACAGGTTAGGGTAACCAGAGTCCCCTAATAGCCACACACGGTGCCTCTGGAGTTGACCCATCACATACGGGATTCTGCTGTTCCACAGGATGTAGGCGTCATGCACTGAGCCAGGGAACATAGCATTTACTTGCGAGATGTACTAGGTCTGCCAAACATACCATCTGTACATTCATCGAATGATAACTCTTACGGTTCCTGTACACCTGTTCACTCCTGTGGGGGGGGGGGGCAAAGCCACATGGGTCCCATCAATGGCACCTATGATGTTAGAGATATGTCCCAGGGCATAGAAGTCACCTTTAACTGTAGCCAAATCCTCCACCTGAGGGAAAACGATGTAGTTCCTCACGTGTTTCAGCAGGGCAGACAACACTCTGGACAACACATTGGAAAACATAGGTTGGGACATCCCTGATGCCATGGCCACTGTTGTTTGAAATTACCCACTTGCAAGGAAATGGATTACTGACAGCACCTGCACTTCAGGGGGGGATTCCTGTCGGATGGCGGATTGGTGATATCAGATCTGGCTCCAACTGGGTACACCGTTCCTGGATTGTGTCACAGTCAAATCTGTAGGTGATGATTAAGTGTCGCTCCTCCATTGTCAACAGGTCCACCAGCAGTCGGTACACCAGAGGATTCTGCCATCTCCTCACATGTCCCAGCTGACGGTGCCTAGGAAGGACAACAGCGACCACAGAGTCAAGCAACTCAGAGGTATGTACCCACAGCTACACAGTACACAAAACATAATCCAAAAAGTTGTCTGTAAGTGTGTTGAGTCCAGGCCTAGGTATGTGTGATGCCGTTGTAAATTAAGCCATGTGGGCCCCTGAAATGGCGGCTGCCTGACCTCTAAACTGGGACAATTGGATGTGAGGTAACTGCGCTGGCGTTGTACACCGTCGCAGTAGGCGGTCGAAGACCGCGGCGCAATGCTGCATTGGTTAACATTGGCCCCTATGGGTCCCAGGAGCCAATGATGAAGTGCTCCGGCGGTGATGATACGCACCACCGCGGACGTCGCCGCTGCGGACGTGACCACCATTTTCTATCTGTTCACTCACTCGATACCTGATCTTCTACAGGTGAGGACCTAAACTGCAAGTGCTACTGTGACCTCGGTCTGGAAGAGACAATGGCTTGTGCGTCTGGGGAAAGGGCCCCTGCCTTCACTGCACAGGAGTTGGAGAAGCTTGTGGACAGGGTCCTCCCCCAGTACACGCTACTCTGCGGTCCTCCAGACCAACAGGTGAGTACATAGGGTGCAAGTGGTATGGGCTATGCCTGGGTGGAGAGGGCTGGATGTAAGTAGGAAGGGGGCAGAGTTATGCGAGCATGAAGGAGTGTGAATGCATGCACCACATGGCAAGGGCAGGGATGTGGGCCACTCACTTCGACGGTGCTGTTGCTAATGACTTCTCTTCTTCCCCTGTACATGTCATGTAGGTCAGCACCCACCAGAAGAAGGATATTTGGCGTGCCATTGCCAAGGAAGTCCGGACCCTGGGGGTCCACCAGAGACGGAGCACCCACTGTCGTAAAAGATGGGAGGACATTCGCCGCTGGAGCAAGAAGACGGCGGATGCTCAGCTGGGGATGGCCTCCCAATGTGGGAGGGGTGCCCGTCGCACCATGACCCCCCTGATGTTCCGGATCCTGGCGGTGGCCTCCCCTGAGATGGATGGGCGCATGAGGGCATCACAGCAGACACAAAGGGGTGAGTACACTCACATTCTGATGACTTTGCGTGCAGCGGAGGGGTCTGGGTGGGGGAGGAGGGCTGTGGGTTTCCCTAGGCCAGGGCGAGTTCCGTAGGCCAGGCCCCTCCGCAACGCAGGCCATGTGGGACTCCACCCCACCTCTGTAGAGTGCCAAGTACAGGTATACATGCCCCTGTATCATCTATGTGGATAGATGACACTCATAGCCATGTAGGCCATATCCCAGGAACTGCATCTGTAGAGGCCAAGAGCACAGCGTAGTGCAGGGGGCTGCTGTGTCTGTATTGTCGGTAGCGGTAAGCCATGCACTCAACCTGTCTTTCTTCTGTTTCCCCCACTTTTTGTGCTCTCCCTGTTCTTTTGTGCATCAGCATCATCAGGCGGAGGTACAGTGGCACCGGAGCACGAGGGAGCTGCATCCCATATGGCCATGGAGGGCCACACCACAGACTCCGAATACACCAGTGGGACGGAGGGCGAGGGGAGCTTCACGTCGGTCACTGGATCAGCAGACAGCGTCACGGACTCGTCCTCCGATGGGAGCTCCCTTGTGGTGGCGGCACCATCTGTGCCCCCCACTTCTACAGGTACAGCCGCCACCCCCCCACCAGCACAGCCCTCCCAGCAGCCCCTCAGCCTTCGCTCCGTGCCCACTCACCCAGGAGGGTGGGCATCACCTTCGCCCCAGGCACCTCAGCCCCTGCCCCTGTCACCCCTGCTGCCCTCAGTGAGGAGTCCATTGACCTCCTCAGGTCACTCACTGTTGGGCAGTCTACCACTGTGAATACTATCCAGGGTGTAGAAAGGGAGTTGCAACACAGTAATGCATTCCTGGAGGGCATTCATTCTGGTCAGGCTGCCCTTCATCGAACCCTGCAATCTCTGGCCTCAGCACTGATGGCAGCCATTGTCCCTGTGTCTAGCCTCCCCCCTCCAACTTCCTCCACCCAGACCCAATCCCCTGTACCCCAGCCTATCCCAAGCACACCATCAGACCAGCATGCACACACCTCAACACACAAAAGTGGCTCTGGGAAACATAGGCACCACACATCCCACAGGCACTCACACAAGCATCACCCACATACAGACACTGCAACACCCACTGCCTCCACTGTTTCCCCCTCCTCGTCGCCTCCCTCCTCCCTCCCAGTGTCGTCTACACTCTCAACTGCATGTACTACATCTGCAGCCACTAGGACTCGCAGCAGAACACCCAGCACCACACCCTGCTCACCTGCACTCACCACACCCACTACCATTTACACGTCCCCTGTGTCCTCTCCGAGTGTGTCTGTTACGCCCCCTCCCAAAGTACACAAACGCGGGCACCCACACATCCAACATCCATCCACCTCACGACAACCTCCAGAACATGCACCTGTGCCCATATCATCTAAAGTTACACCTCCTACAACCACCTCCTCTTCCTCCACTCCCAGACCCCCTCCAGCTACCCATCCCAGTGTTCGTCAGAAACTTTTCCAGAGCAACGTTGACCTCTTTCCCACCACCCCCACCCCTCCAATTCATAAGTCCCGTACTAGCACCTCAGCCACAAAAAGTCTGGTTCCAGTGGTGCGTGTTAGAGGTATATGGAGTGCACCGGGCACCAGGGCAGCCAGTGTGACACAGAGCCAAAGCACTTCCAGTCCACCCCCTGTAAAACAGCAGAAGTTGGACAGTGCACGACGGGAGAGGGTGAAGAGTCCTGCCGGCAAAGCCGCTCACAAGGGTCCCGGGGGAAGTGCCGAGTCAGCTGTGACTCCTCACAAGGTGGTGAAGGGGCAGAAGAAGTCTCCAAAGTCTGGGAAGAGCAGCACGGCGGAGAAGGCCGCCATCCACCCCCCTCGTCAGGACGCCACCGCCAGCACAATCGTCATTGGTCCTTAGACCACCATCAGAGTAAGTGCCCAGGAGGGCAGCACAATCGTCACTGGTCAGGAGACCACCGCCAGAGTCAGTGCCGAGGAGGGCAGCACAATCGTCACTGGTCAGGAGACCACCGCCAGAGTCAGTGCCCAGGAGGGCAGCCCAATCGTCACTGGTCAGGAGACCACCACCAGAGTCAGTGCCCAGGAGGGCAGCACAATCGTCACTGGTCCGGAGACCACCGCCAGAGTCAGTGCCCAGGAGGGCAGCACAATCGTCACTGGTCAGGAGACCACCGCCAGCGTCAGTGCCCAGGAGGGCAGCACAATCGTCACTGGTCCTGAGACCACCGCCAGAGTCAGTGCCCAGGAGGGCAGCACAATCGTCACTGGTCAGGAGACCACCGCCAGTGTCAGTGCCCTGGAGGGCCCCGGTAGCCACAGCCCCGCTGGGCACTGAGGGACCGTCATGCCACACACCGCTGCACAGGTCTGAGACAGCAAAGTCAAGCACCGCTCAACAGGGCAAAGACCGCCATGGCAAAGCACCGCTGAACAGGGCAAAGACAGCAAAGTCAAGCACCGCTGAACAGGGCAAAGACCGCCATGTCAAAGAACCGCTGAACAGGCAAAGACCGCCATGGCAAGCACCGCTGAACAGGTCAGAAACAGAAAAGTCAAGCACCGCTGAACAGGGCAAAGACCGCCAACTCAAGCATCGTTAGCCCATGTGCAGCTGGGACAGAGACGGAACTGGGACCGTCACAGGGAGCGTGATGCACTCTGGGCACCAATCCCCCTCCAGAACCAGTGGAGAACTGCATCCACTACCTGAATCCTTCACAGGATGAAGCACTCTGGGCACCAGTCCCCCTCCAGAACCTGTGGAGACATGCATCGACCTGAGAGACTGTGGCTTTGCACTCCCCAGGATGGTACAGTGGGCAAGCCACCCACTGTAGAGACTTGAGAGACTGTGGCTTTACACTCCCCATGATGGTACAGTGGGCAAGCCACCCACTGTAGAGACTTGATAGACTGTGGCTTTGCACTCCCCAGGATGGTACAGTGGGCAAGCCACCCACTGTAGAGACTTGAGAGACTGTGGCTTTGCACTCCCCAGGATACATCAATGGGCATGGAGCCCCGTCGTGGATCTGGCGTGGTGCTGTCATCCGGCTGAGGTGCCCCACTTCCCTTCCCCCTGAGGTGCCTGTTGTATTTCTATCTGATGCCCCTGCAGTGTTCTCTCCGTTTGTAGACAGGTATCTAGTGTGGGCCTCGCCCATGCATTGTGGTCCCAGTGGTCCACGGACATTGAAATGTGCATACCTGCACTACTAATCGTGATGTATGTATCTTGAATGTGTATATATTTCTGTGTATATGAGCTTACTGTATTTGGATACATTACAATGGTTCAAGTAATTTGGTTTTGTCTTTGCATTCTTCCGGGGGGTTTGTGGATTGTTCCTGTGATGTTTGGAAATGCATTGGTGTGTGTGTTTTAGTGTGCGAGGGTCAGGTTGAGGGTGGGGGTGTTGCGTGTGACAGGTACAAATTCAATAGAGGAAATAGAGGTCCACACGCAATTTTAGAAATTAAGGGCCAGATGTAGGAAGGCTTTTCCGCCTCGCAAATGGCGAAAACGCCATTGGCGAGGTGCAAAAGCCCTTACGCGATGCAGAATCATATTTTGCGAGTCAGTACCGACTCGCAAAATGTGATTCCGACTCGCAAATAGGAAGGGGTGTTCCCTTCCTATTTGCGACGGCATCGCGATGTAGAGTTGATTTGTGACCGCGAAAGCGGTCGCAAATCAACTCGCAGTTACCATCCACTTGAAGTGGATGGTAACCCATTCGCAAATGGGAAGAGGTCCCCACGGGACCCCTTCCCCTTTGTGAATGCAAAAAAATATATTTTTTCAGAGCAGGCAGTGGTCCTATGGACCACTGCCTACTCTGAAAAAAAACGAAACTAAAAGGTTTCGGTAATTTTTCTTTTTGCTTTAATTTTTCTTTTTGCAGCTCGTTTTCCTTCAAGGAAAACGGGCTGCAAAAAGTAAAAAAAAAAATGCTTTATTCAAAAGCAGTCACAGACATGGTGGTCTGCTGTCTCCAGCAGGCCACCATCCCCGTGAGTGCCTAGACTCGTTATGGGGTCGCAAACTGCGACCCACCTCATGAATATTCATGAGGTGTGTCTTTGCGACCCCATAGCGAGTCGCAGAAGGTGTCAGAGACACCATTCTGCATAACATTTTGCGAGGTGCAAATTGCGAGTCGCAAGTACTCGCAATTTGCACCTCGCAAACTGTTTTCTTCCTACACCTGGCCCTAAAATTCTAACCCACTTAAAATGATAAACTCTTATTTTTAAATAATAACAATTACACAAACAATAGTAACAGATACAACTAATATATTAATTTAAGCATGTCAAATAATTAACAATTACATTTTTACAACTGTTATTGAAAACAATATAAAAAATTATCTCCTTAAAAAACAATGGGGGTCATTACAACCTCGGCGGTCTTTTAGCAAGACCGCCGAGGGACCGCCGTGCGGAAGACCGCCAGTAGTGGCGGTTTGCCGCCCGGCGTATTATGACCTGTTGGCTGCCCTCCGTCGTTTTTCCGATGGAGAGCCGCCAACAGCCATACTGGCAGGTGGTGGGGAAGTGGTGGTTGCTCCACCTCCACCGCCACGCCAACAGAACACCGCCCAGCTAATCACGTCCTGTGATTCTGCGCGGCGGTGTTCTGTTGGCAGTGTGGTGTCGGCGGAGCTGCCCCCATGTCTCCCGTCCCCTCCCGGCGGATCGATGGAACAGGTGAGTTGATCGCCCGTTAGGGGAGGGGGGTGGGGAGGTGTTGTGTGTTGTGTGGGTTCATGGGGGTATGCGTCTATGTATGTAGGGGGGTGTGTGAGTGCGTGTATGCTTGCTGGGGTGTTGCATGTTTTGGGAATGAGTGTGTGTATGTCTGTAGGTATGACTGTATGGATGTGTGCGTGTATGTTTGAATGTGGGTGTCTGACTGTGTGTGTGGATGTTGGCATGTATGTCGGTGTGTGTGCGTGTATGTGTGTTGGTGGTGCCTGCGTGCGTGTGGGGTGTGTATGTGTAAGGTAATGTCGGGGTTCGGGGTGGGGAGGGGGGCCCTGCCACCTTTGGGGGGTGGCAGGGGTGGTTGGGGGGTAGGGGAGGGAGTTGGGGTGGGGGTGGGGGTGGGGCAGACCCCTATCAGTGCCAGGGAAGGAATTACCTGGCACTGATAGTGCTTACCGCCATAGATTTCATGGCGGTTCCTAATGGTGGAAATCCACGGCGGTAAGCCGGGTCAAAATACCGGCGGCGGTATTGTGACGGCCGCCGGGCTGAAGACCCAGGTCTCCAGCCCAGCGGTCGTCTCCGCCCTGGTGGACGGAACGGAGAAGCAGCGGATGACCATAGCGGTAACCGCCATGGTCATAATACTAAAAAAAAAAGACCGCCAGCCTGTTGGTGGTCTTACCTCCGCTTTAACACCGTCCGCCAGGGTTGTAATGACCCCCACTATTATTTAAGTAAAAACAATATTCTTCACAAAGATATTTTTGCATCACAATATTTTTGTGTCACAATATTGTTTCCCAATATTTGCGACTCCTGATACTTACAGCTCGATATATATATTTGAGGAAGGGGAATGGAAGGAATTGTTATGAGCTCCCCATGAGGTGATGGTTTATCTGATATACTATGTATCCAACATATAGGATAACAGTCGAAAAAATGGGAAAACTAATGCCAGACGACTGTGGTAGGGGAGGAGGTCAAGCAGGAGTTTTTTTTACACATATGGACATGTCAAGCATTAACACAATACTGGGACATGTAAGGACATGTTTCAATACAGTCATGGGAGTGTGAATAGAAGATGCAGCTAAAAAAGTCATACTCAACCTATAGGGAGAGGGAGGTTCAATGAAATACACCAAAATCCTTATAGTTTTGGGATTGATGGTGGCAAATTGTAATTTAGCATAACAATAGGGAGCGAGTGGTCCACTAGACATACATTCCTGGAAGAATTATATTGACTGGTGTATGGTAGTCTTAAAGGAAGTGTAAGATGGCAGACAATGTCTTAAGAAATGGGCCGAAATCTGGCAACCCTGTTAGCAATACAGGGGATTACAGGTAGGTGTATGAGTGCACAATCTGTTGTTGTTCAGAAATAATTTGAGTGGTGAAAAGTAAATGTACATAATTCAAGATCTAAGCATGCCTACGTCCAGCTGGATGCTGGATAATTCAAAAGGGCTGCAGATTACTGAACCCCTGTTTAGAGGTGAGAATTTGTTTATACTTTCAGTTATAAAATCAGTAAAAGAATATCCACAAATGAGACGTTTCTTCTTGGGTAATGCACCCATGATTTGGAAACTTTGTCCAACACACAACAGAAGGGCCTCCTACATCTCATTAGTCAAGAGGATATTAAACTACACCTCCTAGGTAAGATAAATTATCTTACTAGAGCTCTCATCCAATCTTTCAGTGCCAGCAATATTCTCTCTTCCCTCTTTTCATCTGCCTTATTGTGATATTTTTAACATGTTAACACTCTATTCTCCTTTGATGAGTTCAAGTCTTTAAGTTCTTCAGCATCCACATACTTCATTGCATTTAATTGTAATATCTAATGTTCATTAAAAAAAATTACATGATAGTACTGCTTTCAAACAGCTGCAATCCAGTTGTTGGTGCTAAGTGCAAAACTATTTTGTAGCATGTTTTGACGTTTCGTAGAAAGGATGGAGAATAAGCTATTTCAAGAACTAAACAAATAACACATTGGCCTTCTCCTGTACCACTGATGCCTTTACAACTCTGTCTGCTCCTGTATCACTGAAGCCTTACCAGCTCTGCGTGCGGTATCAATGAAGCATTAACTTCTTGCGTGCTCTTGTACCTCTGATGCCCAGAGAGCTCTGTTTGCTCCTGTATCACCAAAGCCTTACCAGCTCTACCTGCTCCTGTGTCACTGATGCCTTACCAGCTCAACCTGCTCTTCTGTCACTAATGCCTTACCAGCTCTACCTGCTCCTGTGTCACTGATCCCTTACCAGATCCACTTTGTCCTCTATTACTGCTAGGCGGGAGCCCCTGGAGGAGCACTCTTCAAGGCTTGCGCTCCAGCTCTTCTCATCTGTTTTTGCTGGGAAGTAATAGCACTTCCGTCTATGCTGCTGCCAGTTCAGAGGACAAGATGACGTAGGATGAGGAGGACAAGGTGCCATCAGATTAGGAGGACAAGATGGTGTAGGATCAGCTCCTACTGGAAGAAGATATTAAATAAATCGTTATTGGGGATTTTAATTATTTATTAAAAGAAAGATGAATAGCTTGTCCTAGGTTTTCAAAAGGTGGACTTACTTGCTCAATGCTGAAATCTGTGTATGTCTGGCTGTTGGCAATGGTGTGGGCTATTGGCAGGCCTTATTCGGGTCTTTTAACTTCTGAAGCTTATGCATGTAATTCTGTGATAGTGCTATTTACAGTGCTTTAAGGCCAAAAAACTTTGATAGCAATGGCTGCTTTTGTGTTATATTTATAAAGCGTAGTCAAATGCCAAAATACCGCTTGGCATCTGCAAGAAAACAGGTTGCTAATATATTCCCTTGTGCCACTGCAGGAAAACAAAAAGGGACCTATTATTAATCGCTGCTCTGTCTCAGCGCAGGCCCCAGTGCCTGTTTCTAGGCGCTTGCAGTGTCTTAAGTGCTTTCATTTATTCCAATCGTTTTACAAATTACTGCCTGTGGTGCAGGGCAGTTTAGACTTCATCCTTTACACGTCATTATTATGCAAATACGCATTTACATTTGATATAACATTTACTGTGTGCCTTGATATTAATGTGTGAGAACTTTTAAATACATTCATAAAATGTAACCACTGAGAAACTGAAGCTCTATAAACATGTGAACTAATGCTCACTTAAAATGCTTACATGTATTCATTATTCAGGTTCATATCTACATTTTGAGTTGTATTTGCAAAAGATACATGTAATCATTTATTTACGTTTTGCATTTATTTTGAAACGTATCTGTGTGCATATATAATTAATTATATGTTCAAAATGCACATTAAGGGTCATATTTACGAGGAAGTGGCACATTGGTCCTGATGCGCTAACGTTTCTTGCCTATATACAGTGCACCACAGCGATTGTTAGCACAATAGTGTCAACATTTTTGATGGTATTATGGCGCTTTTCTCCACTAGCATCAAAAATGTTGACGCTAGTGCAGAAAAGTGGAAGGAGGCCATAGGTTACTATTGGTGCATCATTTAATGACTGTTTTGAGCAGGCATTAAAATGACACCAAAAATGGTGCAGTGAAATGGTCACATTTCACTATGCCATTTTTGCTGGCCTCCTTGTGCCGGTACGCCCCCTAGTCACAGGGAGGAGTGAGGGGTTTGTAAATGTGCCACTAAATGTGTTGAAGTTAGCCTGAATAAAGGCTTTAATTTTGAAATATTTTTGCTTGGTCAGTGCGATCTTTCTTTCCCTGGTGCGTTTCAAGGTTTTATTAGCTAGAGAAAAGGAGCATTGTCATATGTACTAGTTTTGCTGATTGTAAGATTAGAGAAGATAAATCTTGGCAAGAGACGTGAAGACCTAATGAGCAGCTGAAGTCTCCTATTCATCATCTAGCCGGAACGGTGGATGCTCAAGGGTGCAGTAACTGTACAAGTTCTGTGAGATGAGAAATCCAAGAGATGTTGCACATGTGCACCGGGGATGTAGAGGCGATTGGTTCCTGGTGGGGTGGGAAGAGATAGGATTGATGTTGAAGGTTTTATTTGTTTGTAATTAATGTTCTCTCTTTTAGAAGTTAAGGGAGATTCCCTTAGACTTTGAGAGGTACAGACCTCTCTGCTTCCTTTATTCTTGCAAGTGTGGAGCTTTATGCTAGACAATTATTCCTTGTCCTTCAAGACTTTACTGTACTGGCCCCTTCTTGCATTTCCAACTCTCCTTAGGAATTTAATCAAACATCCTCATTCCTCACTTAGAATTCTGATTCGATAATTTTATAATTGTTTCTTGTTGAGAAAACAGGAGTTTCTTTATGGAACACCTATTTCTAATTCTCAGTTTCTGTATTGCAGTGGTTGTTAATGCTCTGTACCTCGATCTATTGAGACGGAACCAATTGCGATATTCCAGCTTTCCAGATGTAATTCTGTATCTTTTTAATATTCTTATGACAGGCATATATATTAGATTTATCATTGAAAAGATCCATCAGAAGAGAGGTTGTAATCACGCTCCTGTGCTCTCCCACCTGATTTTGGGCGATCCACTTGAGAACAGAAAGGCACAGACACTATTCACTCTAAAACTGGCTTTAAGCAGAAACAATACCAGTTTAATGTCTGCACTATAGACAGTGCAAACACATAATAAAAACAGGCTTTGGCCTCTGCTCTGAGCAAGCGCAAGTGACTATGATAGGGCCCATCTAACAGTGTTCACTCTCTGGAAAAATAGAAGTTAACGTTCACCATTCAAAGTGTAAAATATGAACCTTTATATTGTATTTAGTTTGGAGTTATGTAGCAGCATGTCTACAAAAACCACAGTGCTCTAGAAGTGTTAAATCTGAACCCTGCCTCGGTCCCAGCACAAACAGTCATGGACAAGTTAATTCAAGAAGCTCAGAAGCTCTACTAGAGACCGAAGAAGGACTTCAGTAAACAAGCCCATCGCAGAGGCTCCCGTCATGACATTCCACTTCCACTCATGAGGTGTGTAACACCCAGAGAGCAAGAATGAGGTAACTGGAGCTCTGTACTTTCATGTGCACATTGAAAATCATACATTGCAATGATTAGACCGTGCAGACCTAAATGACGGCTAAATATTAGCACTAACTCGGGACTCACCGCTACCATAATCACGTGCTGGAATTCACTAGAGCCAGCAGTAGTACTGATCATCTTGTGGGTAAAGTGTTAAGGAGGAGTGAGAATCTTTCGACTGTTTGGAAGGAGTAGGGTGGCATAGGGGCTGGCTGGGTAGAATAAATGTGTTGTTAAGTTATGTTATGTTATGCTATGTTATGTTATCCTATGCAATGTTATGTTCTCTTATGTTATTTATAGGGGTGTGCAGGGTGCGCCACTTCACTGGTGGAGCTGTCGGAGTTTTTGAACTGGAGTTGTCCAAAAAAACTCCGCTAGCCCCGCCAGTGGAGCGGAGCTTACCCGTTGAGCTCTGCAGCCCGACATGGCCTGCACGCGGCAGCTCAGACAGTCTGCACTTGCGCTGTGCGGCCCATAACTAGGCTGCAGCACGCACCAGAGAAGAGGAGAGAGGCAGCCGCGCTGAGGAGGACTCATGGGAGAGGAGGACCCCCGGGAAGACTCAGGTAAGTCCTCTTCTATTTTTTGTAGTTGTTTGTGCAAGTTGGTGCACAAACAAGGACTGAAACTGCAGCTTTTGCTCCCGAACGGCTCTGGCCTGAATTCAGGCAAGGGCCATAGGCATTGATAGCTGCTGTTTCAGGCCTCTTGTGCACCAGCCTGTACGTATGAAGTGCACAATGGGCAGGTCGGTGCCCAAGCGGCCTGGTAGCTTTCACTGCATACGGCCCTGGCTATGCTATGTTATGCTATGCTATGTTATGTTATGTTATGTTATGCTATGCTATTCTATGCTATGTTATGTTATGTTATGTTATGTTATGTTATGTTATGCTATGCTATATATCTTATATTATCTTATGTTACGCTATGCTATGCTGTGCTATGTTCTGCTATGCTATGTTATGCTATTTTATGTTATGTTATGTTAAGTTATGTTATGTTATGCTGTTATGTTATGTTATCTTATGTTATGCTATGTTATGTTAAATTATGCTACGTTATGTTATGCTAAGTCATGTTATGTTATATTATATTATGCTATGTTATGTCATGTTATGCTATGCTATGTTATGTTATGATACGTTGTTATGTAATTCTATGCTATGTTATACTATGGTATGTTTTATTATGCCATTTTATGTTATGTTAGGTTATTGACATTCAGCTACCCTGTAGAATCTGCCATTGGTTTTGAGCCAATTAATCAAAAACATATATTACTAGTACAGAATGTGTTATATGTCAAAATATAAAATATATTTAAAACACTCTATGATTGTGCAAAATAAATGCATTGAACCGTCATACAAAGATAGAGAAGAATATCTCAGAGATAAGTGATTTATTCTGGTCGCACAAGCAAGACACAAATAGTGAGACATAACACCCTAAAACCATGTTTTGGAACACTGGGGTATTCTGGTCCATGCTAGTTTGAGAAAATGCATTTCTGTATCAGTTTTCTTGACAATGTGGTTAATGGTTTGAAAAAAAAAATTACGAGACAAATTGCAGTGAAATTTGCTCTGGGCAAAATGCTGAATCTGAGCTTCAGATGGAGTGTTTATGCGAATGTGGCTCAACGGAGCTCTGATAGACTTCAAATTGGGAAAAGAAGTTCTCTGTGAAGTAACCAAGAAGGTTCTATTCTTCCATATCAGAGATTTGTTCATGGTTTTCTGGACATAGCCCAGAAGATTTGTCCATCAAAATCGTCCAGGTACTTAGAAGAAGTGTTTTAACTTGAACATAGGACTGTAGTTAGCCCAACAGTGCCGCAGCCATCACTGTTCATCTTACACTGTTTAGACTGTGTACTTGTGTCTAAAAAAGAAAAGTCAACCTTTTATCAGTTGTGTATTTTACCATTGACATTACTAAAGATATTTCATCTACTGCATGACTTTGACATGATCCATTTGGAAGTATGGATTTTCAACAGTCCTATCTCACAATTATAGAGGAGCTTTGCTTGTGAAGATTTGCAAACTCTAAGTTTACTGCTCAGAGCAGGCATTAAAAGGAGACTCACCATTACTCATAATGGGTCTAAATGGGCTTTGTAGGATTAGCATCAAAAAATGTTATGCTAATACTGCAAAGCTCCAAACTAGCGTCAAAATTTGTGACACTAGTTCCCTAACTACCGCCATGGTGCTCCATATCTCAGATCCGGCACACACACATGGTGGCATTAGGGGGTTGCTAAGTGGCCCAAGAAAAGTAGCTCTGCACTGGGTGTAGCACCACTTTTCTTAAATCTAGCCCAAAAGATCTTGCAAGTGCTGACTCAGGCAAGACCAAAAAACAGAGTCAGAAGACTTGGCTAGAGTCAGGGAATATATGCAGCAAGTGTGGTGCTGATTAGAACTTTGCTGCTATGGAGATTGAGGAGATGGAGATTGCATTGGAGGAATAAGAACCATAAAATGGCGACTCCCAAAAGAAAGTGTTGTGTCGCTTTTGGGTCCCCGCACTACAGCAGATACCGGATATGAAAAACATATTGATTCTAGGATTTAAAGCTGAAAGGGGACAGTGGCCATCAACACACCACGTACCAGGGAAAACAAACCTCTCCGGACAGCCAGCCTTTAGACAGCTGAATCTGCAGCATGGGGTAGGAATACAAGCCTTGGCCAAGGTAACAACGTAGCATTACTTTCCTGCTCTCTTGGGGTCAAAAAGAGGAAGAAATAGAGAGAAAGTGATTCTGTCTGTTTGGTCCTAAACACCCTTTTATCCCCAGAGATCTGGAGGCGTCGACCCTGGGCCCCTACTGGCCTGTCCAGGGACAATTCACAAGCTGAATGTGATATCTGGGAGATATGACTGAGCAAATGGTGCTCGGGGAGGATGGTGAGTACCCCTTCAGTAGCTAAGTACTTCCCGAGGTCCGCACTGGACCACTTGTAGGCCATAGAATCCAAAACCATGAAGTGGAAAACAGGCTTTCGTGATATTTATTCTACATTTGAGAACATGAAGCAATAGAAACTTTTGCTGAAAGAATACTCTGAATTTACCTGATTTATTGGTGCATTTACATTCTTCTCTCTGTTTCAGGCTCATCTTCAGGTCCTCGGTCTCCCGGTGTAACCTGAAAACTGAAGAGAGGAGTTAGAAGAGAAGGAACCACCAGAGTGGAGTGCAAAGGTGAAGAAATGAGAGAGAGAGAGGAAGTGGCAACCTTTCAAATGGTCCTCCTACTCCTTATAGAAACTGCTCATCACAATCCTTGTGGCTGACATGCCTTCAGTTCCTCCTCTGCCTATTCTATGAAGCATGCAGTATTCCACTGTTTTCTTTCATTCAAAAAACAGCCATGTCAATCATGGAACATGAAGGTTTGGTATTCCAAAGCTGGGAATTTGTGCAATATGAGAACATGTAGGTTAGTTTTTGCATGGCATTGGTGCCATAGTTTCATTGACCCTAAAACTAAAGAGTGAAAGTGGGGGAGGGGGTAGAGCCTGCGCTAAAGGTATTCAAGTCGGACACCCGGATCAAGAGTGAATGTCTCTCTAGACTTTGCCGGTCTAATTGGACCCCCTGATTATGGTTATTTGTATTACTGTATTGACCCCAATGAATAAGGTTACCAGTTCAGATGGCCTCATGTCAGGAAATACTCAGTACTCCACTCCTGAGGGTCACATTAACAATGGAATGAATCATGGGAGTTGTAGTCCCGTTACACTTCAGTCAATGCAAATCAACTAACACATCTGAAAACAAATATTTGTTTAACAAAGCTTAGCACTGGATCACTTTGCCCTCGCTGACATTGAGTCTTCTGCTAACCTTACCCATAATGCAATATGGTTTTCAATGCCACACAATGCATTCTAAAAGCCCAAAATACTATTTGCTGCTGGGCTCAGGGGGTAGATATCCATTACCCTATGTGGTGCTACCATGGCACATCTGAGTAGACATCTGTGCAAGGCCTACTTTAATGAGTAGACAACCATTGTTCAAATGTTTTGGTACAGTGACATTGTAGCGCACTGTCACCGGTACCCTTTTTGTTGCTATTGAAAAAATGTCAAATATAAAGGGCTTACGATGCAGGGGTACCTCTGTCCCTAGCACGTGGTCTTGTTAAAACTGGTCCATGAAGCACAGGGTTCTGCAGCTGACAAACCAGCCTGTTCAATTAAAGTTAAAAGCAGAGGGAGGCTGGTTGGCTTTGGCATGAAAGAGGGACACACCTTTCAAGAGTAGGTTTAACAGTCAAAAATCACTTGCTGAATATTTGTTATTGAACAGGTTTGGCATGTCGCTCCATGTGAGGAACATATCATCCATCAACTTCTGTGCTTTCACTAAAGGTGTGCCAGTTGATTAAACTGAGTTGCAGCAAGCCAACACTACAAGTCCCTGAACCTGCACTTGGCTGGATGCACAATGTCCTCATAACATGTAGGAACAGATTTATCAAGTCTTTTCA
Source organism: Pleurodeles waltl (assembly GCF_031143425.1). Classification (NCBI taxonomy): domain Eukaryota; kingdom Metazoa; phylum Chordata; class Amphibia; order Caudata; family Salamandridae; genus Pleurodeles; species Pleurodeles waltl. Next base: position 49,833,476 of record NC_090446.1, on the reverse strand, counting down.
CCAGTGTAAAGTCATGCATAGTAACACAAAACCCTATCTCCTAGCATTGGGAGACAGGTCTTTGTGGTAAATAATAAAACCTCCTTAGTACTGGTATTAATAAGATGAAATGTTTTCATTTCTTCTAATTTTTTAGACATTGCATTTCATCTGCACTATTCAGTATCCATCCAATCTGTACAAAGTTTTAAAGTTGTTATAAGCATAGGATCATGTACTGGAATTACAACCTTCCACTAAAATGGCTATGTTAGACTAAAGATAGTGCAGAGGTGTGTGCGTGGTGGTAGAGAGTCTGTGTGTGCACCAGCGTTTGGGAAGAGAGCAGCAGAACCATATCCTAGCAGATATGGCTCTACAATTCTCGCTCCCTCTAGTGTATCATAACGTAGTAACCTTAGTTACTGTGTTGAGATAAACTTTCCTAAATATACTTTGAAGTGATATAGAAACACTACAAGAGATGTCCTGAGTCATTTCAAACACTTATTAGCAAAACCAATAAGTCTGGTCTTGGAAAACTGGTGAAATTGCTACATCTGTTTTAGTTTTTATTGCAAGCATATTTAGCAATATTAAACAGATGTGAAATATTAAAAAATGCCACTGTATAAACCTAGAGGCCACGTGCTTGTATTAAAAAAAACAAAAAATAATAATTGCGTATCATTTTAGCAGAAAGGTATGAGTGCTTCCTAGCAGACAGTTGTACTTACAACAGGTAGAGAAACCCTTTCTACCTTTATTTCATCACAGGAAACTATAACTCTTTTTGGTGCAAATAAAGGTATTATTAGTTTTGAATTACCATAACATGAAGAAATAGTTTAAACACTTAAGAATGACTACAGTAGTGCAAAAAAGATAAAGAATAGAAAGATAAATGCACTGAGGCAGTAAAGTGTTGAGCCACCAGCTGTCCCATGGAAGTGCACGTATTTTAGGTAGATTTCCATGTGATCAAGCAAATACCATACATTGCAGTGCAAGAGAGCTAATGATTGAAGTGGGTTGACCCTTTGCACCCTGCTGTATGCTGTGGCCAGAGGGTGAAACATGTGAAAGGCAGCTGAACAAACCCAGGGTTAAACAGGGCTAGCCTAAATTCTCTTTATGTAAGTGTTAGACATAACAGTCTCAGGGTGGTTTTCCCTTGAATGTTTTGCCTTACTCCCCCATTTTTGCTGATCTTAGTTTTGTTGACCTTAGGACTGCTAACCAGTGCTAATGTGCATGGGCTCTCTCCTCTAAACAGGGTAAAATTAGCTTACATCCAATTAGTAGATTTAATTTACTTGTAAATCCCTATTAAAGTGGTATACCATGTACCCGGGGCCTGTAAATTAAACGCTTAGTGGGCCTGCAGCACTTGTTGTGCCGCCCACTTCACTGGCCCTTCAAAACACGTCTACACCATGCCATTGCTACTTGAGTGTGGCATTTTAAACTGCTATTTCGACCTGGCAAAATAAACCTTTTTCCAGACCAACACCTTCTTTTTTAATGCATATAAATCACTCCTACTGTAGGCCCTAAACAGCCCATAGGGTAATGTGCAGTGTATTTAAAAAGTTGGATATGTACATTTTAGTTTTACATGTCCCGGACGGTGAAAAGCTCTTGAATTTATTTTTCACTATTGCAAGACCTGTTTCTCCCACAGGATAACATTGGGTTAACATACTACATTTATTAAGTGATAACGTTCAGTGGGAGCAGGTATGAATTTCAACATTGGTGTCTAAAGAATTATAATTTAAAGCTCTCTTTCATGTTAACGTCACATTTTAAAACACAGTTGTAGAAATGCAGTGTTTAGAAAGTTGGGCTTTTCTTGTCCTAACCATTTGGTGCCTGTTGCCTGTATCCCGTGTCCCACGACTAGGTTTGACTGCCAGTTGGTCTCTGTGTATTGTTCCCAGACAGTGAGACAATGGGATAAGAAGTGTTGGCAAGATGGGCCATCTCTGACTGGATGAGGGGCAGAAGCTGTCACCTACTACACTTGCACATCAAAAAGGCCCTGCCTGGGCACTCTCACAAAGGGTTTAATACTAGTTTTTTGTGACCCCAGAGAAGCTGGCGTCAGGGCAAGGCGGCAGGAAGTTCCAAACACCTCTAGGGGTAGCAACTTCAAGAAGCTTCTCCTACATCAGAGCTTGTACCAGGTATAAATATTAGACCCTTAGACCCCACTCTTCAGTACATCTCTGGACCTCTGGAAGACTCAGAAAGACTGCTATGCTGCTCTGTCAGGTGTACTGCCCTTTTGCTCTGCTGTCCTGCTCCTCTGTTGGCCTTCTGTCCTTCTGCTTGAGTAAGAAGGACTAGATCTGCATCCTGATTCCAACACCACCAGAGTAACTTCAATTGGTAGCTGGCTAACCTTCTGATCAGAGCCTCAGTGACAGAAAAGGTTCCAACCAACTTGAACCCAGCACATGGACTCTGCTTTAATTTTTTACCCCGAGTTTGACCACCCTGGCCTCGAACCTCGGAAGTCTGCCTGTAAGTGCTCTGACAGCCCAGTTGTTTCACTGTGAGCAGAACTGAGGCAGCTCGATGCATCTCCTTGCATCTTCACCTTGAATCCCCCGGAGTGTGAAGCATCCCGATGCCAGACTTTGCTCTACAGACCGCAGTCTCCTCAGGCCCACCACTGCATGAGACATCCTCAATGCAAGCCTTATGATGGCAAGCCCCTCATTGACAGCAACCTCAAAGATGATGTAGAGCACCACATCACATCTTCCCAGTTCCTCAGAAACTGCTACTGCACTCTGAATCCTCCACACTTGATCTTGCAATGCTCCGCAACCAGGATTTACGGTACTTTGTTCAGCTGGCTCGCCTGGTCTATGTATTCGACCCACGCTCCATGTGACTTTGTCATGGTCTGGTGCAACCAGATAACCACAGATGGCATTTTGTGTTGCTAGGTACTTTTGTCTACTTACAACTTTAAAATTGCACATATCTGGTTCTATTGATTGGATCTTTGGCATTTTGATCTCATAAACATTTCTTATATTTTACTCTATATTTTTATAAATCAATGTGGGATTTTGATTGTGTTGTTTTGGCTTTATTACTGTTTGAAGTGCTGCATAAATACTTTACATGTTGCCTCTAAGTTAAGCCTGACTGCTTCGTGCAAAGCTATCAGAGGGGTAAGCACATGTTAATTTGGGGTTTGCTTCTGCTTCATCCTGACAGAGAATGTGGTTGCTGTTTCAGTCTGGTTTCTCCTTTCTCAATCAGTAACCCAATTTCCAACATTGTTGTTCAGCGGTGAGATTAGTACTTGTGTTTGTGCAGTGTTATATGTGACTTTGTAATACACAAAAATCACAGATAAAGAATTTGAGACCATTCAAGTTTTTTAAATACTCCTTGTTTTTTCCCACATCCATTCTCATTATACCTGACTATATGAGACCACACCTTCAAAAATGGAATTTGGCCTCACCAATCCAAAGAGCAACACTCTACTCAGCTCAAACAGTTCTGTAAGGAACAGAGGCTACCAAGAAAGGCACCAAGAAGTTGGAGCTTCAGAAAGCTCTTAGGGTTCACCAGTTGATGACAGCAACAGAGGAGGGGATTGAGGAGGAGGATGTGGAGACGTTACAGGGGGGAGTTAGGCTGCAAACGGCAAAGCTTAAGATAGAGGAGAAAGTCACCATGGAGGAAGAGAATAAAAAAATAATAATAATGTGAGTGGGGTGTGTGGGTGTGCGTATGTGTGTGTCTGCATATGTTTCTGTGCATGCATGTGTATGTGTGCATGCATGTGTGTGTATGTGTCTGTGTGTGTGTCTGTCTACATGCATGCATGCATGTGGGCATGTGTGTGTCTGTTTTTTGGGTCTCTAGGATGGATTGATAAGGCATTGCGGGTGATTGAGGGAAGGCTACCTGGTTGTGAAGCTGATTTTGCTACAGGTTTGACTACTGTTCTTGATGAGTGTAACTGAATTATTCTATATTCTTGGGGATATTACTGCCATTATTTATGTATTCAGCAACAAAAATCTACTTGATGATATATTTCTTTGAAATTATCCACTTACTCCAAATGCCAAATCCCACAACAGCCAGGACGAATAGTACACTAAGGGATACAATTATCCACAGAGCAGGTCTCTGGAAATGAGGACCTTGTGGGTCAGCTGTAAAATGAATGAGGAAAGATTCCATTAATTATTAATTATCCAAAATTCTGCATCATTTCAACCATTGTGGTTATATTTCAGGCAAAGACTATAGTGAGAACTCCAGCTTCAGTCAGAAATGTTAGATCACTCATCACTTTGCCACACGTGTATTACTGCTACCTCACGTAGTCCTAGATGGTCACAAAGACTAAATTCTGCACTATTTTCAAATTTCTCTTATAATTAGTCAATGGTCTTGTGTTTCTTAGATGTAAATCAATATATTTTATACAATTTCCTACTAAACACCCAACCCCTTTATTTGTTCAGTGTCATGTTGTTTCAGGAACTGCATATGAAGATCCATCTGCTGCAGGAGCTGTGTAGTCCTCACTTCCACCAACACCAGGAAACATTATAGGATTTACCACCCATGCAAGGACACTTTCCGTGTTGCTCCAGTGGACCCGGCACATTTACTGAACGTACCACACATATAGTTATTGGCACCAATACACCCTGATAGCTCAGACAACACACTAATTGTAATAGCAAGAAGATGATTTATCTAGTGACCTTCCCCTGTGATCTGAGATATGTTGCATGACTACGTGCACTGTTAGTCACACATTACTGCTCATCAAAGCACCATAAGATGCAAGAAACTCTCTACGAAATTGACCAATCATTTTACTAAGCAAGAACACACAGTCAATGACTTATTCTGAATGGTGTTAGACAAACCTACACCCCTGGCCACAGTCCAACATATTGCACAGTTTCTTTTTGTTAAAGAACTGGGCTAGATCTTTAGGTTGCAGACCATGTGAACAGTCTCAACAATGAGATACTGTGGACGTCTGTACCCTAATACTTCTCCAACACTGTTGTGACACACACTCTCCTACAACACATTGGATGGCCGTTTATTTACCCACTTGACAATCTCTGGCATTTGGACTCTTTAGCATCCCTGAGCCTTGTCAACTATGTGAGGCAGTTTGTTTTACTTTTCCCTGCCTGCCTAACCACACGACCTCACAAGCTATTCAACTAGGTCTACATCCGCATAATGTGTAAATTACTTTTTTACCTTGCACAATACTGCATTATTTACTTGCATTTTGCAGAAACAGACATGCTTACTCGCACTCTGGTTAATTTCCTATTGTTCATGAAGCTCTCTGCCCCGAACTACATTTCCCAGAATTCTTAAATGGTCACACCCCAGGCAATACAGCATTACTGATTTGTATTTTGCAGCAATAGATATGCTGCTTTTACCACACACTTTTGGGTAGGGGCTTTACCATGCTACTATCCTCTTCCTTTTTATGTAGTCCATGGAGCTCTCTGCTCCCGACTAAACTTCCCATCATACCTTCATTGTCATATCCTTTATGTGCATCACACAGCACTTAATTCCACACTCAAATTAGTTGTGTTGCTGCCAGCGTCCTCGAAGATTGCAGTGTTCAGGAGTTTACAGAGGCACCACTCAAAGATAAGCAGCTCATATGAGACTTTACACACAAACCCTTCTTGCAATTGCACCAACTCAGCATCCAGCTCCTTCGTAAGGCAATCACACTCCAGAAGGGCATGCTCATGTGTGAAAGGCCATTTATTAGGACAGGATTGCATCAACATTCCAACATGTTACTACAACATTTCCTATAACCTCAAACATATTAACATAATAACATATCCCCCCTTTGTCTACCCCACCATTCTCCTAACATAATGCTTTACCCATTCCTTACACCTTACACCCAATCACCTCCTTTCGTCCCCAGCATCTTCATCACTTCTTTTACAAAACCTCTTCTAAAGTCAGCCTCTTCTCATGCCCCATGCATCCTACCCAAACCTCTACCTTCACCTGTGCTCCTTTATTCCATCCCCCTTGGGGTGGATCTTCCTGTATCTAACTCTCCACCCCCTCAACTACCGCCCCACAGACTATGCAACCTGCCTTACTATGGCATCCTTCAATCATAGGTGGGTCATCAATGTTCCTCCCTGTCTGGTGGCCAGTGGAGCTGGAAGAGGACATCCAATCCCCTTCTGACTCCGTAAAAACCCTCTGACTTAGGTGGCATGCGGCTGCCCACCACCATTCAATCCTGTTCTGCATTCCCCCCCCCCATGTAAGGTCCCAGAAGAAGACTAGTCTGCAGCTAGCTTTCCCCATAACCCTTCACCGGGAGGCAATCACACTCCAGACTCACATGTTTATGTGTGAAAAGGCCATTTATTAGGACAGGATTGCATCAACATTGCAGCATGTAACCACAACAACATTTAACATATCAACATATTACCATACTCCTCCCTTTGTCCAAACCACCATCCTCCCACCATAATGCTTTACCCATTCCTTACATCTTACACCTTACACCCAATCACCTCCTTTCATCCTCAACCTCTTCATCACTTCTTTTCCAAAACACCCTCTAAAGACAGCCTTTTTCTCCTGTCCCATGTACTAGACCCAAACCTCTTTCTTCACTTGTACTCCTTTATTCCTTCCCTCCAGGGGTGGATTGGATTTGCCTATCCACCCCTCTCAATTACCACCAATTATAAAAACCCCAGAGACTGTTTTACTACCCCACTCCTACTATTGCAACACAATCACCCAGAATCAGTCCTGCCCCAACAAATCCTCTCATTGCACAAACTTCCCAACAAATCCTTCAGCTCCAGCATATAATATGCATAACATAGATTATAGAGATGCACACCATCTGCATGAAAAAGCCCCCCTTCTTCCTCCTTGATGCCCCCATGTGCCACCACCTTAATCTTTTCTCCAAATGGAAAACCCTCATCACCCTATTGAGATTCCTGTGAGCCTTGTCTATGGCCCCATGCTTCACTGCTCCCCGCCATCTCCTACAAGGCACACCAGGCATGTTGTGTTTCAGTCTTCCAGGTCCCTCTGCATGTTTTGCAGTAGTGTTAGTCCAGGTAATTAAACCAATATGTAACACCAACATATCAGGGTAATCCCATTTTGGCACTGTGGAGTCTAGGAACAGCAGTAGACTGCCCCATCTCATTCCCTTCTTCCCCACCATATGACTCCATGCCTGCTACTAGGTAATCCCAGATTCCATCTATAAATTTTAAGTTCAGCATATTTGGCAGCCTAATGGATGAAGGAATGCCCCACTGTCCACGTCACTGCCTTATTACTCCCTGGGCCACTCACTCACCCTCTGGAAAAAAAGAATAGACTTGAACCTGGAATCGTCACGAACCAAACACAGCATCTAGATCTTCACCAACCAATCTTGCAAATCTGAGACGTACTCCATACAAATGTGCAGCCGCTGTTGCCACCCAATTGCGAAATAAGGGAGTGGGGTTATATCCTGGGCACGCCAAAGTCCTGCAAATCACCTTCAAGAGCTGAAAAGCTGTGACCTTGGTTCCATCCTCACGGAAGAACACCACCTCTTGCTGTCATCCTAGCCAAGCCATTCCCCCCCACACTTTATCCATTTTTAATGTATGCAAACATATCTCCAACCACCTTGGTACCGGGCATACCTCATCATATTGAATCCCATCCTCAAGTCCAACCCCCACTAATTTGGACACTCTGAAAGCCCCAAAAAAATCCAAATCATGCATAAATGAGACAACAATAATTCAAATTCATCAGCAGGCCCTCAGACAACCCAACATCTCAATCAATAAGTCAAATGTAATGGCCTCCCACAACACCCTACCTTTCCCGCCCCACTCCCTGCCTCAGGCTTTAAGCTTTTTTCACAGCAACTCATCCCCTGCTGAGTCAAAACCCCAAAATAGTTTGCTATAAAAGGACAAGCCAGCCAGCTTGCCTGCAATTGTGTTGTGTGACAACCCCTTATCAATCAAAGCCAAGGCAAAAAGCATCACACTTCCTTCCCTGTCACTTTGTTCCTGCTTCAGGGTCCTCTCCAATCCACTGACAAAGGCCTGACATTCTCTCTACGCAAGTTTGTAAGACCTTCTGGCAGATGCAGTTAAAGACAAATCCACCAGCATAAGCACTCTCATGCCCCCATTCCCAAAATTCTGAGGGGACCGCTGTCTTGTCGTCCTCTGCTACAGGTGCCAGTCAGTTAAAGCGGTGCCACTGTTAACGAGACAATGAATCAGCTATGGCATTGTTCACTTCCAGCACATGAGAAGCTTAGTAAACAATATTCTTACCCGAACTCAACAGCATGAAATGTTGCAGCAGCCTCAACACTCTCAAGTCCCCCACCATCTGCCTTTTCACCAGTTCAACCACCATCATGTTGCCACACAGAACATTACTGTCCAGTTTGCCAATTCATCCCCCCACACTGCTAGAGCCACCAGCAAAGGAAAAAAATACAAGAAGGCTTTGCTCCTTCCCTGCTGCAGCCAATGCAAAGGCCAATACTCCACACAGCATCATTTGTCCCAAAATAGGCCAAAGCCATGAGCTCCCGCAGCATCCTAGAAAATCTGTACCTGCCACACCATTCTGTCCACCTGAAACCACATTGACACACCACTGAAATCTGCAAGAGAAGAGTGCCACACTCCCAAATCTGCCCTCACTGCCATAGAAATCCATACCCTATGATGAGGTAATGTGGTGCCAGACATAGCCATACCTAGACGTCTGTAAAACGTTTGTCCCCCCACACCATTCTGCAAGCCTGTCGAAGCACCAAGCGTCTTTCTCCAATCCCCTCCTCCAAAAATGTCTGCTTCTCTTTCACTTTTGTTCAAGGCAATCTTCAAATCATATCAACTGTGTCTACCTCAATGCCCAGAAAGGTCAATACCTTGCTGGAGCCTTCTGTCTTACAAGATGCTAGTGGCACCCCAAAGTTATCTGCCATGTCCTCAAACAGTCTCAAAACACTAGTGCACTCAGCCATCTCCACCCTCAGCACAAGCACAAAATCAACTTAGTATTGTGATACTGCCCTGTGCCCACTTGATTTTGTAAAGACACATTGCAGAAATGAGCTTCAAAGAGGGCACAAGAAATAGCACAACTCATTGGCGAGTCTCTTTCCACATAAATTTGCACCATCATGTTGCATGCCAAGTAAGAGAAATCGCCAGGGTGCATCGGCAACAAAATAAATGCTGACTTAATGTCACACTTCACCAGCTGCGCCCTTTGACCACAGAGCCAGACCAATTTAATGGGGTCATCCACTGAGGCATAGACCACCATAGTGTCTTCCACAGCTATAAAGTCATTGACCAATGTACTTTCAGGCCAAGACAAATGATGAATCAATCTGTATTCCCCTTCTAGCTTCTTTGGCACCACGCCCAATAGCAGTACAATCAGGTCAGACAACGGCCACTTATAGAAAGTCCCCACAATCCCGCCCTCTTTCATTCCTTCTGCAATTTTCCTGCCACAATAGTTTTGTTTGACTGCAAATTGTCAGCCCACCTACATCTTCTCAGAGCCTGATACCCAACCCAGAAACCGCCCGAAAACCCCATTCCAATCTCAATGCTGTGTCTTGGGTATATTGGCAACCAGGGCATCAAGGCCTCCACCCTAATTGTCATAGGAGCCCTTTGGACCAATAGGACCTTGTTGTTCTCTACCTTTTCCTGCCTTCCAATCTCTGCAGGGATACCCAGTGTGAAACTCTGAGTAACGGCGTGTCTTCCCTCGCATTTGGATCATTCATGTTTAAACTTGCAAGGGCTTTGTGAGCAAAATCCCCTATTGAAGTTCCAGCATGCCCCTGAATTACTCCCAACATCCACTGCATTCAGAGTTCAGAGTCACATCCCACTAGGGTTTGTCAGGATTTACACTGACTCTGGCTCAAAATTCCTCATCATAAGTGAACCAGGTAAACCCTCGGAAATGCATTAGGGCTTTCCTGATTATATCCATCTATTTAAATAAAGATATGGTTCTGTCCAGATATTTTTCGCAGTGAACGCACGCATATTTAAGAAATGCTGACGTTGAAATGTTCCATGTAATGGGAAGCCTGGGCCTCCTCACTAACTCCCATTCTTCTTCCTTTGACCCTTCTTTAGACTGAATGCCCCAGGGTAAGAGTTTAAAAATGTCCATATATTCATGTTTTTATATATTTTTCTTCGTTTTGTCTGATACGTGACACCTTAGTGGCATGGCCAATCCCATGTAGGGTAAGCATTTCCAATATCCATCCCCCTCTTTAGTCTCCTCACCCTCACATTCTCCCATTGTTGAAGGGGTTGTTTGTACCCCTGAGCTGTCTTCCACCTTTTTATCACCATTCCAATTCCATGTCTCCCTCGCCCCATCCCAGACACCTATGGATTTACATAACTTCACAACCTATTTTCCTTCTGTGTGTACCACACAGACCATCAATCCTTCAAACCTGCTGGCAGACCTGCCTCATTCCTCTTGTCTGCTGATGCCCGCAGAGCTTTTTCGCTCCTTCGATGTGCCTTCCAGGTCCGCACTTGACATCTGTAAAACACCAAGCCCTGTAGCCATTGTCATTCCTTTCTCATATCCTCCCATGGCCACTCACCCATCCTTATTTGTCATCACCGTCCTCCCACTCATAACTACCTTCATCGTAGTTCAACTCTAACTACAATCCACCTGCACTCATATCGTGCATCACTCGATCAGTCATTCTACCTACTGAGCATTCAGTCTCAACACTTCAAGGGCTTCATGTGTCTGGGGCTTGGGATTGCATGTACTATCCTTCATTGTAGGGAGGCCTGCCAATGGTCCTCTATGTCTTCTGGTCAACGTCCAGTGGCCAACATACTCCCTGTTGGTGTCTCCATATGCCTGCCAACCTCTGGGCTATTCCAACCTAGCAAATGTCCACTGCCACCAGCCCCTGGAACCACACCAGCTCACCTTGCTTGTCCCCCATTCCCACTCTCTTCAGACACCCACAGTCAATGTCCTCCTGTGTCCTAATGCCTCCACTAAATCGGCCTGTTGGCTTACACTAGCCTCATCTTGCTGGGCTGTGCCATGGAGGCTCCTACTCCTCACCTATACCGTGGTGCAAAGAACATCTGGTGGCTAGTGGAGTCGGAAGAGGCCATCACTTCCCTTTACGATTCTTTAAAAAGCCTCTGACTTAGCCCAGCATGCCTCCGCCCAGCACCCTCCAATGCTGTTCTGCGTTCCCCCTCACGAAAGCTGCTGGAAGAAGACTAGTCTATGACTAGCTTCCCCCCGGACCCTCCATCTTGCCGTCACTGAGTCTTAGTTACTCTAAGCCATGCTGCCCCAATTGCCTTATATCATCACAGGGTTACACTTGTGCCATAGATATTGCAAAGGAATCACCTGCATCTTCAGGATTCACCTGCTGAGGCTCTATTTGATTCTGTATTACACTTGAAGCAATTGTTTCTTCGGTGCACCCTCTGCATTTTCAATCTGCATCTACTGGATTTTTCAATGAACAAGAACACTCCACAAATGCTACATCGTACTTACGCTTCATGCATTTGCACTGTGGATGCCTGGCAACAGACTTTTCCAGCCTGTCATTTTCAGCTTACGGACACAGTCCTCTTTTTGAGATGAACTAATTCATGCTTAGATACCCACGAACAACCTGCACTTTTAAAAATCTGTCCATTTATATATTTATTTATTTGAGAAGTTTTAGATAGCATGAACAAAGCCTGTCAGTATATCAGAGTGTTGTGCAGAAAGGTGATAAGTAAATAGGTATCCATTTCCCAAGCTGTAAGCACCAGTAAGCACACTGAGAGGACAGTGCTGTCTGAGTGTGCCAGCAACAAGGAGCCATGCCTTTTTTAGCAATGTAATATTTACCGAAATCCTCCTTATAGGACAGAGGGCACCCTGAGCCCCACACCAGGGTCCCTCAAGGCATTGTACTAATGCCAAACTGTATTTATGTTGTACACACACTCTTGTGGTGGATATATTAAACCATTGATTAGGTTGTGGTGGCACTATAGCCCTCATTACGAGTCTGGCGGTCACTAGACTGCCAGACTCACAGTGCCGGTCAGTACAGCTGCTGCTGTGATGGTCCGACTGCCACATTGTGACCCTGGTGGTCAGACCACCAGGGTACTGCCGTCTCCGCCAGGATTGGGGATCCCGACGGGCTGACGGTGGGTGCAGGTCACAATCAGCCAGCACTGCCCTGCTGATTATAACTTGGTCCCCCCATGGCATCTTCATGGCAGTTTTGCTGCCATGAAAATGCTGGCAGAGAACAGGTACAGTCCCTGTACTGCCCACGCACTTTGAATGGGCAGTGCGGGGGTCCCCCTGCTCAGCACCCATGCAATGTTTACCGTCTGCTGTGCAGACTGTGAGCATTGTGAGGGTGCTGGTGCACCCTGCATGCAACTGCATTGCTACCGGCTCGATTACAATGCTGCCATCTTTTTCCCACTGGGCTGAGAGGTGGGAACCTCGGTTTCCACCTGCCAGCCCAGTGGGAATGTCCTAATGGGTCCGGCGGGAAGGTAGCCAGTGTGGTGCAACCTCCCCATCAGAAGTCCATGGGAAGAACTCCTAATTAGTTCATATTTTCATAAATGTAACTAACACTGTCGCAATAAACTAGTTGTCATTATGGCCCTCATTATGACCCAGGCGATCTACTGACTGCCAGGGTCACGGTGGTGGTTTTACTGCCAACAGGCTGGCGATGAAGACTGCCATATTATGAGTATGGGGGGTTGGCCTCTGAACCCCCTTGCAGAAAGACTACCAGTGACAGGAAACTTCTTCCCTGTTACTGGCAGATGATTCCCCCATAACCTGCATGCAACCATGCATACACACATACATGCACACACGCAGACAACACCCACTCACACACCCATACACAACAACCCACACCCTCCCACCCCCTTTCTTGTCAGACAATCAACTTACCAGGTCCGGGGAGGAGGTTGTCTGGCAGGGAATGGGCGCTTCCACCTCCAGCAGCGCCCCACCATCAGGTCACCGTCACGCCGTATTATGGCACATAATACGGCGGGCGGAGTCCTTCTGGTGGGGTGGGGCTGGTGGTGGAAACTCCCCAATGCCTCCACCCACCAGCAGACTACTGCTGGATTTCTGCCCAATATGTGTTGGAAATCCAGCAGTACTCGTAACATGGTTGGCGGAAGACCGCCAGCACTGGTGGTCTTATGGCGCCCGTGGCTTTGGCGGTCTTGCAAAAAGACTGCCAAAGTCATAATCTCCTTACAGGTCATATCAAAGTGGAGCCGCTGTTGATACTTTTGGTGGACCACTAACTTTGAGTCTGTATTTTCCCTTGATATAAATTTTACTTGGGCAGAAGCAATATTTTAAGGTCCTGATGAATGCCAGTACACCTCTCATAAAAGTCTAGTTGGCAGAAACACCTTGACCAATGACACACAGAACCAGGGTCAGGTGACCGCTGCAGTGTCTCTTCATTTCTTTTCATTTCTGACCCAGGCATACAAAAATAAGATTGTGCGCTTGCTCTGAAGTCAGTTTTTATCACCACTAGCACATTTCTGTTCATGTATTGCACACTTTGCTAGCCTCACCAAACTTTAATCTTCGTAGGGCTTCTACCACATATCAAAACATCTGAAGAGCTCCTCCTTATCAGAGAGGGAGTTGTAGCCTGCACAGTGATCTGTTGTCATGGTGCGAGGAGAATCCCAATGATGAAATATGCCATCTGTGTTGGGTGAGGTATTTCACCCTAAAAAAGGAATACTTTTGTTCAGCTAGATGTCTAATTTTCTCTTAGACCCAGGTGTTTCATTCTGTGAAAGATATATCATTTGGGAGTGAACTCCTACATGTCCCTACATTTCCCCTGGCCTTCCTTTTGTGTTTACTTGGATCTGTGTATTGTTCTTTCCATTGTTCCAGGTTCTAAGCTAAATGAGTACACTTTTTCCCTAGAGCCAGCAGAAAAATAAATAAATATTGTCAGTTGATATTTACCAAATAGTCCACTTAAACTATTCCCCTTTTTGGCCTGTTTAGTCACCTGAGCCTGTACATAGAGCTTAGTCCTGAATTTGCTTGTCACAGCCACTCAGGCACAACTGGGTTTTCAGTCAAATCATCTCAAGTCTTGTGCAAATTTCCCACTGACCCGGTGGTTTTTCATCAGATAGGTCCACTAAATAACAATTGAAACACATGTGTTAAAACTCCAGAGGCTTTGCAAGTCAGAAGAGTGGAAAGCTTGCAGTAATACTGTGTTGACCCCTGTTCTAATCTGTGAAACCTGTACACAGGAGTATCGCAGCAGCAAATAAATGAAACCAGCTCTATCAATATTTGCCCAAAAGTGGTTACTCGGCCTTGACATAGACCTCCGCTCTGCCAGTGGAGTTTGCTGAATTTGAGCACTTCGTGCTACATGGGGGAGCAAGGAGTTCCTGAAATCCTTCCTCCGGTGCGGAGCTGATTTTGTTCATGCTCACAATATTGGGTTTTAGCGCTCTCTCGTGAGGTTGACGATACTCCTTGGCTGCTAGCACGCACAAAACTTTGCGTTCTTTCGTGTTGCTTCCAGCCATGCTGGGGACCAAAACATACCACTCACGAGTGCAAACTCACTTCTATTTTAGATTTTCTACTCCAGAGTTATTAAATCAAGTCAAAAAGAGTTTTGGGGACTAAAAGTTCTTCTCCAATGGACCCTGCAATTTGTTTTTCTGATTGAGAAGCCTTTTTTTAATCAAACAGGAAGGGAGTGTTTTAGAGACTCCAACTTTTTGTTCCTGTCCAGCAGGCTCCTCCCTGTACTTTATCCATCCCCTGGTCAATTCTCACTTGGATTTCGAGGTGGAAGGATGACTCTCTTTGTCTCCAGGATATACCTTTGGATTTAAGGACTTTGGGCCTCATTGGGAGAGTGTCGATCCTTAGACCACCACACTCTGGGTGGCTGTCAGACCGCTGCAGTTGTGGCAGTATGACCTGCCACATTAGGAGATTAGCGGCCCTGCTTATTACAACCTTGTTCTCCAAC
Organism: Pleurodeles waltl; assembly: GCF_031143425.1. NCBI lineage: Eukaryota > Metazoa > Chordata > Amphibia > Caudata > Salamandridae > Pleurodeles > Pleurodeles waltl. The sequence goes on along the minus strand of NC_090446.1, from coordinate 49,818,313 downwards.
AGCCTTTTCATGTAGATGTCAACGGCATGAAAAGAAAGGCGGAGAACAAGTGCAGGGAAACATGAGGGGGCCTGGTCTGCCCATGTCCAGTTTACTATGCAGACAGTGCGCATTTGGAGAGTGCTGGTGCACCCTGCGTGCGACAGCATTGCCCTCGTCTCAATTATGAGTCGGCTAAAATGCTGCCACAACTTTCCTGCTGGGCTGCCGCTGGTCAGCCCAGCGGGGAAGTCTTAATTGGTCTGGTGGGGAGGTTGCCAGATGGTGGCGATCACCCCGTCAGGAGTTTGGCGTACGTGTGTTCCCGTCCTCCAAACTCATAAAAGGGCCCTTTTTTGTGTGAAATTCCACAAGTTATAAAACTATTGAATAAGGGTGTTGTTTGTGTGCTTGGGCATGCACCAGTATATATTCATACTTTTATTAGATTTTAAAAATGTACAGTTTTGGATGGCCTGGAGTTTAATTATGGGCCTTTTTTAATATTTAATTTGCATTTCATTGATTTTTCACCTTTTTTAAAGGAACATTGTTGCACAGATCAATGCCTTTTCTACATGTCTGTAACATTTGCAATATTATTTTAGTATGTGGCCCGGATCTCCAAAGGGCCATTTAGCCATTTGGCCCAGGCCAGTACTAGTAGTCATCAGTGCATGAAATAAATGTTTCAGTGGTATGTTTTTAAAACTGTATTTCGGGCTAGGATGGAATTGTATTACATTTAAGATGGAGGCTATTGTTTGCATTTAATTTTTTGCAAAAAGTGTATACATTGTGGGGTAAAAATATTTGATGGCAATGGAGGATGTTGTTTGACCATGTGGCTTGCAGCCATTTTGTGCATGCGGCCAGTGTCCCTGGTCATAGGCTAGCATGTGTTCTTCTTTGTCCTCTGTGCTCCTTGTTGTTGTTGTTTGACTGTGTGGCTGGCAGCCATTTTTGTGCCTGCAGCCAGTGTCCCATTGCCACAGGCTTGCATGTGTTCTTTGTTTGCCCTACCTCCTTGGACCTTGTTGTTGCTACTTGACCATGTGACTGGCTGACAACCATTTTGTCTATCCAGCCAGTGTTCATTGCCATAGGCTTGCATGCGCTCTTTGTTTGCCATGCCTCCTTGCTCCTTTTTGTTCTTGTTTGACCATGTGGCTGTCAGCCATGTTGTGCATGCAGCCAGTGTCCTTTTTGCCATATGTTTGCATGTGTTCTTTGTTTGCCATGCCTCCTTGCTCCTTGTTGTTGTTGTTTGACCATGTGGCTGGCTGACAGCCATTTAGTCGATCAAACCAGTGTCCTTTGTCATAGGCTTGCATGTGTTCTTTGTTTACCATGTCTCCTTTCTCCTTGTTGTTGTGTGACCATGTGGCAGGCAGCTATTTTGTGCATGCAGACAGTGTCCCTTTGCCATAGGCTTTCATGTCTTCCTCTTTGTTCTCCTTGTTCCTTTTTGATGTTGTTTGACCATGTGGCTGGCATCCAATTTGTCCATGCAGCCAGTGTCCCTTTGTCATAGGCTTGCATGTGTTCTTTGTTTGCCATGCCTCCTTACAGCTTGTTATTGTTGTGTGACCATGTGGCAGGCAGCCATTTTTTGCAGGCAGCCAGTGTCCCTTTGCCTGAGGCTTGCATGTGTTCTTTGTTTGTCATGTCTCCTTGCTCCTTGCTGTTGTTTGACCATTTGGCTGGCTGGCAGCCATTTTCTCAATCCAGCAGGTGTCCCTTGCCATAGGCTTGCATGTGTTCTTTGTTTGCCATGCCTCCTTGCTCCTTGTTGTTGTTGTTTGACCATGTGGCTGGCAGCCATTTTGTGCATGCAGTCAGTGTCCCTTAACCATAGGCTTGCATGTGTTCTTTGATTTGCCATGCCTTCTTGCTCCTTGTTGTTGTTTGTTTGGCTAGCTGGCAGCCACTTTGTCCATGCAGCCAGTGTCTTTCGCCATAGGCTTGCATGTGTTCTTTGTTCTCCATGCTTACTCCTTGCTTCTTGTTGTTGTTTGACCATGTGGCCCTTTCCCCAGCTGTGCACCAGAATCACCTGTCTCAGTGACCTCAGTATGGCACAGGAAGTTTCAGAGTCAGATGGAGACACCACAGGAAGTAAAGACTGCACCACATTGCACATTGAGTCTACCATGACCTACATCTGAAACATTGCCTGCGGCAGTGGCTCCACAGAAGAAGGAAATACAGGGTACAATTACCACCATGTTTAGGCAGGAGGGACCCTACAACCGCAACCACTCAACGGCATATTTGTACAATGGGAACCTGGCAAAAGTGTTAACGCTGGGCTTCCTCATGTTTGCTTTTATGGAAGGAGTGGGATTCTTACATTTTGTGGCAGCTCTCTGTCTGAAATGGAAGGTTACAAGCCAGACTCATTTTGCCAGAGTTGCTGTTCTAGCGCTTCATCACAATGTGTTGCAATTAAAGCTTTGCAGAAAAGTGTTGTCCACACTATCCACCTAATTACAGACGTGGATGAGTTGTCAGGTGACTGATTACATGTGCATCATTGCACACTGGATGTGTTTTCTGGTGGTAAAGCAAAAGCTATCTACATGTATTTTCTCTGAATAAACTTTTAAGAGCGTTCAGCGGCATGCAACAGTGGCTATGTTCACCATGGAGAAGTCACACACAGCTGCAAACACCTTGGAGGAATTTAATAGCAAAGTGTCTAAATGTCTGCAACCCAGAAGTCTTTGAGTTGCATTTGTTGCCATTGGCAGTAACATAGTTAAGGCCATGGCAGATGGTGGCTATTTCAGGATCCTGTGTTTTGCGCACTGCATCAACCTGGTTGTTGAAGATGTTCTTAAAAAAGAAGACATAGTCAGCAACATACTGACCTCCTGCAGATGCATCTGCACTCATTTCAGACATTATGTTTAAAACCAGATAAAGTTCTGGATTATTCAGCATGATAACACAGTACCAGTTAAAGCCCTGATACAGAAGATGCCAACACGTTGGAACACAACCTATTATATGTTGCAACATCTGGTTGAGCAGTACAAACAGGTCAATGACTGTGTCATTCAAAGAGGAGCTGATGCAATTGGGAAAGCTATGATCATGGATGTGTACAAAATGGGCCTAATCAAATGCCTCACACAGATGCTGTTCCCTTTTGAGGTTTTAATGTGGGAAGTTAACAAGGGGGACAGGACAATGGGCCAAGCTATCCTGTTATTGCATCTGCTACAGGAGCAGCTAAAGAAAGCATCTGAAAGGTTTGCATTTGGGGGTGCAAAAAAACCTAAAGGCACATGCTTTGGTTAATAGCCTAGGCAATCTCTTGACTTGCAATATAAGGCTACAAAATGACACCATCTCATCCAAAGAGTACATCTGTGCCAGCATACTTGGTCCACATTGCAAAAAAATGCTTTCAGCTATCCTTACTTTTTTTGAAGGGGATGTTTCACAATATAAGAGGTGGATTGTTGAGAAAGTTGGAAAAATGGAAGGAGATCGGCTGGAACTTAGAGTCCCACTCTGCAGTTTTGGAGTGCTATTTTCAACCTCCAGAGAGGACAGTCTTACCTCACATCTGCCAACCCCACCAACAAGAAAACCGGTGACAACAGCAACATAAGAATCATACCCAGCTTCTGCATTGGCTTGGTTTAAAGTGGCAGGTCTTAAGTCCAGTGCAGAGGCGAAGGAAAAAGCGGTTCAGCCGGTCGCAGCACCAATGACCATTCAGAGGATGTTCCAGGAGTATCTGGATGACACAAAAGAGCTCAGATTTGGATCAAAACCCATTCGTGTATAGGGATGGGAAGATGCACAAATGGCCAGCAATAAAGGCTCAGCTTAGCTGGCTGCCAGTAAAGTTTCTGGCCTGTCCTGTAACCAGTATGTCTGATGTATGTGTGTTCAGTGCAGCTACTTCAGCTGTTACAGTGAGAAGGGCCAGCCTCTCTACTCAAAACATGAGAGTTTGACTGTGATCAAAATGAACCAGCATTTTACACTACCTGATCACACCACTCCTGAAACACCAGAGGACGTGGAAGAGGATGATTGGTCAGAATCAAGCATGTTAGCTCACAAGCTTCTCTGTGAACCAACAGAGTTTGAAGGCAAACTTTACTTCCTGCATTGAGTATGCCAGTGCCACCACAGATTTTGTTCATTTCTCGCTCAGCTTCTTTTTCTCTTTCTTTGTTTGTAAAATTATATATATATGCTTGTGCAACATTATGTTTGTTTCAGATTTATGCTGCCCCACCATTGATTTTATAGTCACATACAAGCCTGAATTGGAGTTGGACTCGTGTGCAGTGAAGAAGCCCCCACATGCCCTTCAGGATGTTGGAGATGCTTCCTGCCTCCCTCACATGCCATTGCCTATCCTATTTTTACATCAACTAGCAGGACTAACATAGAAGATCATTGATTAAAAGTCTGCCAGTGCCAAGGTATAATTCCAATGTGTGGATAGAATCAAAGAGGAGGTATTTTGTTCAACCACCATGCTTGGTTTGGAAGAGATAAATAAGTGGTGGGTGATTTATTGAGGTAACTAATGAAAGGTGATATATTGATTATTAGTGATTGTGAATTTGTGAGTGATGACTAATGGATATGATGGCTGACAGTGAGGGAGGGAGTTCAACAAAATTGTAAACTTGTTTAACGCCATCTCCTCCTCCTGCTTCACACCCTGCATGCTCCGAAAGATCTACAAATGGATACCCACAGAAACCAGAAGAACAGTCACCCAAGCCCTCATAAGCACCAAACTGGACTAAGGCAATGCTCTCTACGCAGGAACCACGGCCAAACTCCAGAAGAGGCTGCAACGTGTCCAGAACACCACCACACACCTCATCCTGGACATCCGCTGCCACTGCCACATCACAGACCACCTGAGAAACCTGCACTGGTTCCCAGTCAACAAGAGAATCACCTTCAAACTCCTCACCCATGCTCACAAAGCACTGCAAAACACCAGACCAGAATACCTCAACAGACAGCTCTCCTTCTACACCCCGACCCGGCATCTCCGCTCCACTGACCTCACCCTCGCAACCGTCCCACGCATCTGTAGAACTACAACCGGTGGTAGATCATTCTCGCACCTCGCCGCCAAAACGTGGAACACTCTTCCACCCACCTGCACCAGATCAAGAATCTCCTTACCTTCAGGAAACTTCTTAAGACCTGGCTGTTCGAGCAGTAGCAGCATCTCCTCCCCTTTCCCCCTCCTCAGCGCCTTGAGACCCTCATGGGTGAGTAGTGTGCTTTACAAATTCCTGATTGATTGACTGATTGATGATATACAGTGTTTGAGGGCTGATGGGTGATCATTATTTACTAAAAGTGAACAGCCTTTCAAAAGTAGTGAAATTTACTTGCAGGGTCTGCTTCTTTTTTCTGGTTCCTCATAACAAACCACCCATTTTAGTTACGAAATACAAATCTACACAGAAAAATACTCCAGTTCTGTTCCTCTATTTGTCCTTCAACTGCAGTGCACTTTTCAGGTGTACCTTGCTCAGTTTGGGTCTGGGACAGAGTTACTCTGAATCTAAAGTAGCATGATGGAAGGACTCAAAGTGGGACTACCTCATCAGCTAGAAAGGAGAAAGTTTTCAACTTCAAAGAGAACCCATGATGATAGAGCAGACTCTGAGGCCTAGGACTCACTCAGCTCTGTGAACTGGAGAGAGGCGCGTTGACTTGGAAATGCTGCTGAGTAATGGTTGCTGCACCGCTAGCTCAAACGTGAAACTACTATTATGTTATTGCTATGCCTCTCAGTCTTCTTGGTACACTCCTGGCTCCTCAGGAAGCTTACCTTGCTCTCTTTTGTCCTTCTCCTTTACTCTATAGTACAGCTACTGTTTTTTCAATATGCATGCCTTCTCATTTTCCTCTCCTGCACAAACAAAACTTGGAAGCCCAAGACTCTAGCTTACCTACCGGACAGGTTCAGACAGGAACCAGACTGATGGACATTCCAAGAAGAATGGAGATGCATCACCCAATTTGGGAATACAGTATCATTTTCCTTTTAACAATCATAATTTTCAGAACTGGGTGGGTTACACTCAATCTTCCATATTTCAAAACCAGAAGAGACAACACCTAGGATATAGTATCTGGGGTCTCTCTGGGGTAGAAGGACTGCTTCCAGTGAATTTACTGAACTGTCTCATACTTACTTGTCCTTTTGTTTCCTTCCACAACAGATTGATGATGGTGTGCTGCTCAGTCCCCCAACGAATATTGTTGTTTTATTTTTTGTGTAGTGTTTATCTTTGTCACACCTTTCCCCAAATCCCTCTTCCCATCCATTCATTGAGCCCCTATCCCTCTTCCCCCAGGCTGTGTGATTTATTGAGGTGGGACCTAATTTAATTTACACAATAATTGAATCACACACTTGCTGGGGCGGGTGTGGTGAAAGCAACACCAACTAACTGCATGACCTTTTAGCTTCTATTACCTGAGCAATATTCCACAGCTGCCCCACCAACATCTTCATTCACGCCTTGTGTGTGTGTTCTGTAAACACTTAACCTAGGCCAAGCACTCTTGAGTCTGAGCCCACTTCTGACTCCCTGATCTCTTTTCCTAAGATTAGTTTTATTCTATAGCTCCCAACTATTGTTCAGAAGAAATGGATATTGCTAGATTTTATCATATCAGGGCTTCTTTGCTGTGTGTCAATACTGTCATTGTGGTAGTCTGGTCTCAGTCTTCCTACAGTTATGATGATATGATGATGACCCACTAACTCTCTGTTTTCATTCAAGCAAGTTGACAGTGATGGATAACCCTTTGATTAATCCCGTAGTTGGAGTTCACATAGGTGGGAGTGGCACCTTCGATTAAGTTGTCTTCCCTGTTAGCGTGCTAGTCTTCTACTACGATTACCTATCTACCACACCCTTAAGATGTCATCTTGGGAAAAGCCCTGCTGTAAGAAGACTCCCTTGCTTCATCTATTCAGGTAACGGAAGAACTATGGATTAAACTGAACTTGTTTAGTTAGTATTTAACCCCTACTGAAGATGTTGTCTGTGTGTATTAGGTTTTTGTAGGCAAAATAGGTAAGGGCAATCCTCCTATAGTGGTCAATAATAGTTGTAGAGGGCAATAGAGCAAGGGTCTAAGGAAATGACATACACCTTTGTAGCAGATTAAAAATATCAGGCACACTAAATGACAACAGTGCAAACGAAAAGCCTAAAACACCAAAATAAAGATTTACACCCACAACAGTCCCACCCCTCTTCCCGAACAAATAGACCCATCCACAAAAATTCCAATGAAAAGTCCAGCCCAAATCCCTCCGCACCGTTTCTACCCACAACAAGTCCCTCCAAATTTTTTCAAAAGGGGCACTGTCAATGCGAGTCCGGTACTGGTTGATTCTCTGTTTTATGCTGCCAATCCTGCTCTCCATCTGGTCCATCCGCTGCAGGAGGTGTTGGAGCAATGCCCTGGTGGAGTGGGAAGGTTCAGCAGCAGGTGCAGTCATGGACACTGACTGCTGGCAGCAGCGCCAGTGATGTATTGACTGGGACCAGGCATCCAAGGCAGCAAGTGATTTTCCCAGAATCACAGCATGTCAAGCTGATGCTGAGACTCAAACCTGTTTTCCCCAACTCTAAAGTCGGCAGCTCAGGTTGCTGCACCACACCCTCACAGTGAATGAGAGATAGTCGGTGGCACCATAGCACTACATTGCTGGTCCCCTAAGGACAATGGAATTTGATCTGATTATTTATGATTAGGAGTCACAGGGACAATATTTCATTTGCTTCACATAAGAAACACTAACTGTCTGGTAGAAAAGAATTAAGGCAGAATGAGACAAAATGGGAAAAAAAGTGATTATATTGTTTTTCTTTTAAAGGCTTGTCTAGTAACTAAACAGACACATTTAGTGGAAAATAAAAATGATTTACCTTTCATTATGATGAGTAAGGCATTGTGCACTATGGAAGATAAGTTGTTGTTGTGCCAAATAATTGAAGGCATGCTAGCCAGCGCTTCAAGTACTTTGCCACTGTCTGCAGCTCGGGCAGCTGTAGCTGACAATTATCCATGTTTAATTCCTATGGCCCTGCTCTTCCCTACATGGATTTCATTTAGCTTAGTTTCTACCCTGACTCCAAAGAGGCAGATTAATAAATATAGAATATGTCACAATTGTCATGTAGAAAAGGCGGATATATTTTATCCTGTCTGCCATGAGTAGACGGGGAAAAAGATGCACTGCTCTACAGGGAAAGGAATGGGCAATACATTGGATTTAGCATGTTTGTCACAAAGTATCCCCTATGCCAAAGTTGAAATCAAATCAGGCACTTACTAGTCCCACTTTACTCACTGGCCTCGCCACCATCACAAATTCTTTCCAACAAATTGATTTGCTGGGCAGTAAGGAAAGTGAAGAAACCTGACTTACTCTACTGCAGAGTAAGGTAGATGGATTAGGCACGTAGGTAGAGCTTTTGCTATTGAAGAATAGAAGGGCATCACTAATCTCTCTACAGAAGACAAGCTCCCTTCTTTATTCATCCAAGCAATTATTCAATTGTCCTTTCATTCTTCCCTATATACACCCATAGCCACCATGATTTAAGCTTTATTTGTTTTCATCCAGTCTTTCACCCAAATTCACAATCCTTTATCCATCCATTCAGTACCCAAACTATTTACCCTTTCCTTCAATCGTCCTTTCACCCATTTATCCATTTACCCAGTACCAATACTCACCCACGGATCCTTTTTCATCTATCCACGCATCCTTTCCTTTCACCCTTTTCACCCATCCTTTCTTTTAACCATTGTTTTTTTCCTGTTTCCATCAAGCCATTATTTTTAGCATACATTATGTGTGTGTTTGCTGAGCTGCAGATAGAGGAGGCCATAAGTAACCCAATCACCACTATAGGTGTAATGTGGGGGGGTTATGAATCCAATAAGGACAATACCCTTGTAGCTAGCGCGTAAGAGTAATTCTCGATGAGCAAGCAATGTGGCTTACCACTGCCCATCCCTGCCGCCACGTTTCCCCCTGCTCCATATGCTCCTGCACTGATCAAACTTGAGCCAGCTCCACTGGTGGTTGGTGTGGCTATACAAAAACAGCATACAGTTTTTAGATGTCATTTCCCGTTTTTCATTTTTAAAATAAAAAAATGCAACCACAATCGTTACAGTTCGGTTAGCACTGCAGTATCTTCTGTCACAAGTATCACTCTGGGCATTTTGTTGAAATGTTAGAAAACCTAGGTAGTCAGGCCAACCAAAGCCTTGATTAATAGAGGGGCAGAGCTATAGGCCATGATGGATGATGACTCTGAAGCATTGAAGAGCAATGAAGGGGTGGAAAGACAGAAAAAAAGATAATGCAAGGATAGCAGGCATTAAACAAAACTTGGATAGTGGAGTTGGAAAAAAAAGAAGACAGTATAAAAAAGTAAACAAGGCAAAATTAAATGTAGTATAAAAGAGGGGAGAAGTAAATGTTAGGGAAATAATAATATTAAATAATAGGAATTACTGGGATGAGCGGAGCCATCAGCATCGGCGCTGGTGGTCGGCACCTCCCCAGCTCCTGCTAGAAGCGCCAGTGCAGAGCCCTTCTTGCACCTGAGTGCTGCTGTAAGATTAGAAAGAAGATAAAAAAAATATTAGTGGTACAGTTATTCTCCACAAAACTATTACATAACAGGCAAATGCAGTAACATTGTACCTAAATCAGATTACCCATGGTACTATACTAGAATAATCAACTATCGTTGAGTTGACTATGCTCCTAAAATTCCTATTCCAAATATCCTTAAAAAAAACTACATTTGGAACTAATGCATTGCATTTTCAATGAATGATCTTTCATTCTATTCTTATTTCTAAAGACCCTTGATAGGCAAACTCAGTCTCCGTTTTTTGCAATGCATGCATACTCGCATCACTGTAAAATAGCTTGGGACTGTACGAGCTACATAAAGTCACAGAGAACGCTAACTCATTGATATCACTAATTCACTATGGAGTCAGGAGGACAGAGGAGTATGTGTGTCAATGGCTTCCTAAATAATCAGCCAAAGCGAGTGTCTGCCTACAAGTACAATGATGTACCGCCAAACACCTGCCTAGCTCTAACTCGATCACATAATAAATAATGTTCCTTATGTAAAATAAACGTAACTTACCTTTCAGTGGAAGCTGCATGCTATTTGGAAACAAAAGTTAGCATTGTAGAGCACACACACTATAAAAATATGGTACTCAACAAGCCCTGGAATCTTGACACCTAGCACGTCCTGCTCGCGGTTGATAATAACCACCCAGCAGTGCATCAGCTGCTTGGTGGTGCGCTGGACTGGTTTGGTGGCCCTGACCAACCAGCTCACACTTGCCCTGTGCTGCCGACGTTCCGGGGGGGGAGGGGGGTGGAACCACATCTAGGCTGGTGCCAGCATGGAGGGGAGGTGGCACTGCACATAAAAAAAGAGTGCTGCCACCTCCTCCTCACTGAAGATTGGCAAAGGCATCACCCCTTGACAGCGGTGCCGCACAGAAGGCAGGCAGCCACTGTTACCCAGCTGCTCTGCCATGGTATTGAGTGGGTATGGCCTGAGATAAGAAACAGGAGGAAAAGGAAGGAACAAATACATACAATATAAATAAAAATACAAAAAGTCACAAAAAAACAAACAAAAAAAAAACACCTTAAAAATAATGGGACACATAAAGACACACTAATAAAATAAATAAAAGTATAGGGGTAGATCAAGTATGGGGTGGAGGATTACATAGATGGAGGACAGATTGAAGTTGAAGGCCCAGCACCATAACCAGAGTGAAAAACAAAATGGCTCCGCCCATGCAAACCGTGTGGTGCATTCATGCGGGACTTTAAAAGCGAATACATACTTCATGTTGTATTTTACGCCAAATGGAACATGTACGGGTGCAACAGAAATCTCCACCTGCTAGCCGAACTCTGTCTAGTGCTGCAGAGTTTTTGAGCTATTTCGCAGAGTTCCACATAGTGCAACTCGGCGCACTCCGCCCAGGCCTAGTTATTACTGCACCCAAATAATGGCCATTTCAGACCAGCGTTTGGTTTGTGACTTAGGGTAAGTTTAACATTTACAGATGCTGGTTTTCAAAGTGCAGAAGATGAATATTCAATCAACAACTTTTTAACTAGTCTTCCCATCTGTGTATTCCACGTGGGTGCAAGATATCAGTCAGAAATTTGTTAGTCGAATATTTGTTGGCACTCTGGTCTTTTGCTGAGTCAGCAACAGGATGAACTAGGATTGCCTTTTGTAGTGGACACCAACAGAGAAAAGACCACAAGTGAGTTCATAAAAGCCGTTAAACACACTGCTAACTTGTCTAGATTTCTAAAGACCATCAACCACTAGAGGCAGAAAAAGTTAATGTAACCTTAATCAAATCTTTTGACCATTTCACCTTTCATCTTTAGGAGATGGGCCTAGTGAATAACTGTTTTTTACCTGTGTCAGGCAGATATTCTGCGGTGTTTGCCAAGTATGCAAGTTATTTGGTTGCAATCACATCTTAGTTTTAGCGGATGTAACGTAAGGAGAGGTTAGTGTTATGCTATGTAACGTGCATTTCTAGAGTACATTTTGACAATCTGGTTGCCCTGAAGCACTTTGAAGATGCTTTTTATGTTTTAGGGCATACTGATTGACTGAGGTCAAGGTGGGGTGTGGGCACTGCATTTGGATGGGTTTTGTAAAGTTTAGATGTAACTTGTGGAAGAACCTCAAGTTTAGAAGAGACAAATGTATTTTTTTTGTAATGGATATTGGATGGTGGATTGCTATGGATGCATGCAGAGCATTATAGATATCTGTAGTGCCTTTGATATCATGCGTGCTAGGGCCCTCTATGTCATCAGTGAACACTAGATAGGAATTAAATAATTGGATGAGAGGTATCAAGGTGTGGTTATAAACGTTATGGCACAATGCGAGCAGCATGTGATTGTATGTTGCAGAATAAAGACGTCTGTTAAAGAGCTCTGTGTATGGTGTGTTCATTTACATGCTCCCGGGCTGTTGAGGATGCAACAGCTGGTGACAAGTAGGGGATATGTGCCCCAACTAAACAAAGCTTCTCTTCCTGAGAGTTTTGCAAAAGTACAGCAAACATGATCCCCAAAAACCAAGGCAAAGTGGTCTCCGATTTGCCTGTGGAAGCGAAGCCTCACTCTGGCCCAGATATGGCCATCAAGGAAGTTGCAGAGAAGCAACAAAACCTGTTGGTACAACTAAAAGAAGAAATACTGTGCTGTGCCATAACACAGAACCATCATCAGTACGAAGCAAATGCTAAAGGCAGTGGTAAAGTGGTACGAAAATAGAAACTTACCGGCACTAGTAAAGTGTTATACAATCTTGAAATTATGAGTGACGACTAGGCCCCAAGCAACGAGGGTTGCATGGAGTAGTTGCCAGTCCTGCTGTAGAAGAATGAACGCAGCCTGAACTGCACGTTGCCCTTGATGGTGACTGAAGGAAGTGCAAACTACAACTCAACTACATCCATAAAGCCACCACCTTTGTTTGATACCTTCAAGAAGCAGAACATTTGCGACAGGTGGATTAAATGGATTGAAACATTTGATGACTTCATATGTGCACTAGGAGAAGAAGACGATAAACAAATCAATAAATATTTGAAAAGCCTTATGGTGATGAATTGATAGAATTGCTAAAGAGAGTCCCTACAGGCTGATGCAGCATCAGATCAAAAGGTAAACAAAGCTTTGAATGCCACGTTCAATCCAATGTTGACTATGAAAGGTTATTCTTCAGCCAAGCAAAAAAACAAGCTGATAAACGATGGACTAATTTATTGAGAGACTTGATACACTTCTCTAACACTGTAAGTTCTGTGACAATAATAATGAAGAAGTAATGCGCCTCCGAGTCATTGAGGGCTTCCTTTCAGATTCCTTCAGACGACACATGTTGAGGGAGCCACTCAGTTTGGAGAAAATGCTGATGGCTGCAAGGGCAGAAAATCACACTAAAAGTGAACGGCTGCCCTATAACCTTAATTATAGACAGTGGTGCATTGATTAACTTCATGCCAGTGAAAAGGTTTACCAGCTTGTCTTCTGTGCCACGCCTTACTCAGTCAAGCAAGAGGATATATACATGGGCTGCTGTACAACCATTACTGAGTCAATGGTAATTTGCAACAACTTTGTAAACCATCCCAGATTTTGCGGGTTACACTTTTAAGTTTGGCATATTGCAGAAACTGGCCAGAGTCCAACTCAAACAGCTCCTAAGCATCAGGGAATGAAAGAAATTCCCCATTAGGGTACAGATCACCGACCACTTCACAACCACCCGACTGCCAGGCCTCAATCGACATTGTCCTTCCTATATTCCGAAACGGAGACAGATCCCATATCCTTAATTACCTGTCAAAGGGGGCCCGTTGGAGCACCTGTTTAACCACCTGCTCCCAGATCCCAGCAGTAGTCCTAACCAGATAAGGTGCGGAGGGATCAGATCTGCCCCCAGACATGAGAATATGCGCCAAACACAAAACCATACTTAAATTATTTTGGCACATATTATCTGATGGGATAATGAATCCTGACCTGTATAAGGTACAATCACTGTCATCTACCTGCCCCCCCCACAAGATGCAAACATGCTATGATCTTTCTTAGGTGTGGACAGTTATTGCTCTAGGCATATTCATGTATTTGCTATAGTGAGCGCCCCATTGAGAGACTTAACAAAACAGCATGTCTCGTTTCAGAGGTCTCCTACAGGCAATCACAGTTTCAACTAAATAAAACATGCAATTGAGAATGCAACTGTAATGGCATATTTTGACCCCAAATTTCTTACTGAAATCACAGTAGATGATGCCCGGTGTGGTTGGGAGCAATCCTTGCTCAGCACAATGATCTTCCAAATACCCAGAGACATGTTGTGGCCTATGCCAATAGAATCCTGTCTGAAACAGAACACGCCTACTCTCAGCCAGCGAAGGAGAGTCTGGCTGTAGTGTGGGACTGCAAACATTTTCATGTGTTTCTGTATTGGAAACATTTCACTATCATCACCGATGACCAGACGTTGCTCACTGTCTTTGGAAACCAAAAAGCAAAGATGTCCCCTTGCATCGAGAGATGGGGGTTGTGACTGCAAGACTAGAACTACATGATTGTAAACAAGCAAGCTTAGAACAAAAACCATGCAGACTACTTCCCATGAGCGCCACTACATTGCCACAGTTTGACATCCAGAGAGGCTGAAGAGTATCTCAATTTCATTGTAAGATCCACCACATCGGCAGCTCTATTCATCAACAGATTATTGTTTCTACCAAGGTAGATGAAGATGTGCTCCCCTTCATTGCAATGCAATCTTGGAAGACAAGTTCCAATGGTTCAAAAATGTTCAGGATGACTTATCCTTCACTCAAGAGGATATCATATTGAGAGGCTCGAGAATTGTCATCCCTGAGAGTCTGATGCAGCTAGTCATCCAGCTAGCCCATTAAGGACATTGTGGCATTGTAGCACCAAACGAGCCCTGAGAGGCCGAGTGTGGTTCCCTCACCTAGACAAACAAGCTGAAAAATAGCTACAAACATGCAACCTTTGCAACTGTTTATCCCCCAAGGGGATGCAGCATCCATTGATGATGTCTGACCTCCCTGTGCATGCCTGAGAGAGAGTTGCATTTGATTTCATTAAGCCTCTTGCAAATGGACATCATCTCATGGTAGTCATTGATGAATTCTCACATTTTCCTTTGGTGACATCTTTCCTTTGGTGACATATTCAAATATGACAATGGCCTGCCTGTCATTAGCAAAGAATTCAAGGAGTTTCTTGATTGACTCATGTCAGTATCTCAAGCATTGCTGCACAAATTCACTGGGTAACAGTGGTGTAACAAAGGCCCCTGCAGCCCCTGCAGTGCAGGGGGTGTCCCGATCTCCATGGGGCCTCCTCAGCTCAGTACCCTGTCATGAGAGCTCCTGAGTGAGTTTGATGGAGGGCCCCTCCATGTACTCTGTGGGGGAGGCTCAATTATGCCGCTGCAGGGAAACCTCATCAGTCTGTAAGTCCCAGAAATAGCAGTAATTCAACAAGATTCATGATCAATAACCAATCCAAGATTCCGAACCTAAAATTAGATATTGGTAGGAGGAGGAGCAAATACTTAGGGTCTTATTTAGAGATTGGATGAATGAAGTTATCAGGGCAACACCATCCATCAAGAGGGTACCATGTGGGAAATTTCTGGATATAACTCTCAGTATCCTTTGTAACTGAGGGACAGCCTCTGTAGGCATGCCTGGTGACTGACTGAAGACTATAGGTGTGTACATAATTTGGGTACTTTCCTCAAAATTACACAAATAGCCTATGTATTACATAAGTGAAAGTTTGGGCCAGCATGGTTCTTAATAGCACATAAGTAAGAAACACAGTATGGGCCCATGAGCAGTTAAAGTTTACAGCCCCTTGGAGTCCTCCGGGGTTAGCAGGAGTTCATGAGGTTGATCCTTACACTTCTACATTAGATCAAGTCATCAAGAACACTTGTAAGTGGGTGAAATAGCAGTTGTGATCCCTGCTGGAGGGATAACGCTTGTCATGATCTGTTTGTAGCACAAGGAAACTAAATAGTGCTACATGGGGTTAAAGGTCAGCACCACAGTGTGACACAGTCTCAGGCATCAGTACCCCCAGGTTACCCAGCTTCCTTCCTGGAGCACAGCATGTGGTATTCTCACTCCCCCTTCTCTCTGCTGTGCTGTGAGCACCAGCTAGGGCCCTGCAGGTATTACCTCTGTTCTCTGCTGGTCCACACTGTGAAGAAAGGAAGGAAATAGAGGAAGGAAATGACAGGACAGATGGGAGGTGGATGGTGTCTAGAAGAAAGATCGGAGCGCCCTCCTCACAGACCCATTCAGAGCTTCTTAGGAATACACAGATGTCAGGTTACATTAATGGACAACAATGTTCCCAAATAAATTTAACACACGTTTTCATTAGAAATAAAAAAAATACCCAATTATAGATGTGATGATACTCAGCAGATGAAAAATGTACCAGTGCTTGCTCTGCAGCTTAAAATGTGTAAACACAGAATTAAACATTGTCTCCCTAGCTTGTTCTCCATTTAAAGCTAAATTTTGTGTAAAAGAATGAGTATCACCGTTACTGCTTCATGATATTACCACAATTTTTAAGGCCAACTCTGAATTAACTCATTGTGCCGAGCGTGTGGCTGTGCACCGCCTAGACTGAAGGCTACTTGCTCAGCATGGGTGTGGGTGCTATCTGGTTTCAAGGCTCTCCATCCCCATGTCTCCCTCTGGGAAGTTGAGCAGGAATGTGTTGGACACAAACATGCACTGAACCAGTCATGGCTCGCTGCGCTCTGAAGGCAAAGGTGGTTGCAGCACGCGGGAGGCATACTGTGGGGAGCACTGAGGCCCATATTTATACTTTTTGACGCACAACTGCGCCAACGCAGTTGTGCGTCAAACATTTTACCGCCGGCTAACGCCATTCCAAAGCGCCATGCAGGCGCTGTATTTATTGAATGACGTTAGCCGGCGCTGCGGACTGGTGTGCGTAAAAAAAAATGACTCACACCAGGCAGCGCCAGCGTAGGGGAAAATGGAGCTTGGGCGTCAAAAAATGGGGCAAGTCAGGCTGAGGCAAAATTTTGGCCTCAACCCGATTTGCGCCATTTTTTTTTACGCCCAACCCCCATTGAAATGACTCCTGTCTTAGCAAAGACAGGAGTCATGCCCCCTTGCCCAATGGCCATGCCCAGGGGACTTATGTCACCTGGGCATGGTCATTGGGCATAGTGGCATGTAGGGGGGCACAAATCAGGCCCCTCTATGCCACAAAAAAAATACGAAAAAAAATACCTACCTGCACTTACCTTTCTTTCCCTGGGATGGGTCCCTCCATCCATGGGTGTCCTCCTGGGGTGCGCAAGGGTGGCAGGGGGTGTCCTTGGGGGCATGGGAGGGCACCTCTGGGCTCCTTCTGAGCCCACAGGTCCCTTAACGCCTGCCCTGACCCAGGCGTTAAAAAACGGCGCCCATCAGGCTGGGCGCCGTTTTTTAAGGCCTGCCCCCTCCTGTGCGTCAAAATGACGTCACAGTATAAATAAGGCGCACAGGCCTTAAAGTCATTTTTTAGAAGGGAACGCCTACCTTGCATATGATTAACGCAAGGCTGGTTCCCCCTTTTAAAAAATGGCGCACATGGTGGAACTTTGACGCCCGCTGCGTCGGACTTCAAAGTATAAATATGGGGCAGTGTTTGCGCCGAATGTGCGTCAAAAATTTTGACTCACATTCGGCGCAAACAGAGTAGAAATATGCCCGTAAATCTCGTGATCTCTTTCGGGATTTAGATTTCGGCGGACGGATTATCCGTCACAGTTGTGACTGAGTGACCGTCCGCCGAAGTCTAAAGCAGCCGTCATATAGAAATGACTGATGTGTAGATGTAACGTTTTAAGAAAAATGATTGTCTTATTTTTGTAATTTTATTGATGTTTTTCTTTTTATGTCTTTTATGGTTTTACAAAAAAAACGAATAAAGGAAATTGATTGATTGAACCACCTAATTGCCTTGCTGTGTTTACTGAAAGCAAACCCATCACAATGGCTTAAAATGTCATATTTTCACCTCTCAGTGCTCTGCTGTAGACAATTTTAATTTTTACAGTTCCACTCTATTAAATTGCAGCACATTTACAGCTGCAAGGGCTTTCAGTTGTTTGCATTTCTTTTAGTTTAATTCACCAGCCTTGAGGGAGTCCTGAGGATTCTCTGGCCGTGGACGCAGCTCGTCGGCGGAAGGATCTGTCCTGGTTTGATTCAAAGAATGTGTAATCATGAAAAGATTATGGTTCAAAGGAGTGGGCTGCTCACAGAATTGCACTAAAAAGTTAATAACGTGTTGCCATTCATATAATCGATTGGTGTGGAGTAGAGTTTAAGCCTCTGACTGCCAGTGAGGGTGGATTTTACTGTATTGCACAGAAAAGAACATGACAGAGGCCCCAAGCCTCGTTGTGTCTGTTAATCCCTTGAATTGTGACTGGCAGGTCTTGACAACTATTTAGTATTGGAAGCAGGCGAGCACCGACTCCTCTTCACCAAAGCGCCACTGACTCACGAGCGGTCTCACTAGAAACCAGAAGGTGGCGCTGTTCTATCACGTGTGGTGACCACATACCTGAGACTGAACCTGGGTTACTTGCCAGGGAGCCGGCTGTGTTCGGTGTGAGATGGAATAGAGGCTCCGCGGGGGCAGCGCTCCGCCCTAGACAGGAAGGAGGAGCGGGGGCGCTCAGCACCTTTGCTGCGGTTTTGGTGATTTCGGTCCAAGGTCAATTGCTTCTACTTTCACAGTTACTCATCACATTCCGCAGTTACTCATTAAGCATCCACGCCCCTTACTACCACAGAGGCAACTACAATGAGAGCATTATTTGTCTCAGAATGTCCTGAGACCAGTGCTTAATTTGTAAATAAAAGAGTTCGATGCCCAAGCTCTGATCAGAAGCAGTTACACCTCAGAGCCTCAGATGGTGCCTCACATTCCAAGGCTGGGAGGTATAAATCCTGCTTGTGCCTTTTTAATTCCCTCCAGACACTTCCTGGGAGGTGGCTTTAGCGCTGGGGGCGCCCTGTGCGACAATTTTTTTGGGCTCCCCCCCAACCCAAGACCACCTCCTCTGATTCCCTCACTACCACTGGGCAAAAGTGCCCCTCGTCTCTCCATAGCCCCCTCCCTCATACATTTCGTTTTTTTTTAAGCGCAGGTAAAGGCTGGCCATACTAATAAGAATGTATATCTATTGAAAGAAGAAACCCTTTTTAGGAACATTAAGAATATATTCTGGAAGACTCGGACCTATTTTATGCAGTTTGCACACAGCCCCTTGATGATAATTCGTAACACTCACTGATCTATACCAGGGTTGTATCTGATGAATTATGGTAACAAAAGAATCTCTGTGACAAAAGCAGTATTCCACTCAGTAATCCACATAAAATACAGATCTGTGACCTGCAAGGTACCCATTCTTTGCAGCAGGCGTATTAATCCTCTGTGCTACTTCATGGCGAGCCAAAACTAACCACTAGATGAAACTCCAGCTTTCTCTCTAGCAAAAACATTAATCACAAAATTATCTGGACATTTTTATTGTTGCCTGAAAGCTTGACCAGGGAACTCTGCAGCAGGTGTTTTTAAATTGTAAGTAATTGCCACACAGCGCCCCGCATGAGGTCAGTGCCCCCCCCACAGGCCAGCACTAAGTGCAGCTGCACCAGTCGCACTGCCCTAAAGCCGGCCCTGCACCTGTTGCCCCTTAATCGCTCTCTGGCTGGTTCCTTCCTACCCCCTTTGTGATGGGTATTCCCATATTTCCCTTCTCTGCCCTTCTCCTCTGTACATTTCCCCTCTCTTGCTCCCAGTAGTTATCTGATACAGAAAAATAAGTACCGCTGCCCAAAAATAAAAGCGGGACCCTATCGGCACTGCTCAGACTAAGCACTGTCTGAGTGTTGCATCAGCTGTCATAAAACATCCAACCTTCGTCAGAGCTTAAAATGTAAACCAATAAGGCCTGACTACATGTGCAGGATTTACCAATCGGTGCCCAAGCAAATGTTGGCCCTGGTATCAGAATTATGAGTTGTGTGATGAGTTGTTTGATGGGTACCAAAGCCTCACAGTTTTCTCCTGACAAATTCTTGTCGGACCATCCTGCCGACGTTTATCTGGAGGAAAGGACTATAAAAAAGCCAAAACTTGCAGATCTGAGTGTGTTAAATACTCAGGGGCTGATTTAAGACAAGTCACGCTGCAACCAGTGTAGCGCCATTTTCCTTGCGCCCACTTAGCACCTCTACCACGGTTGCATCCTTTTTATAACCCAGCGCATCATGGTGCAGGGTAGCGGGCAATAGCGTCAGATTTCCTGGCGTTATTGATATACTCTGAAAGAGTAGTGGCAACATTTTGGCACCACTCCTGCAGAGTACATAGGGGCCCATTGTAATCTCTTAGAAATCCTTGCATCATTATTCCAACCCCACCTAATAGGGGAACGACCGCAGGCATTATGTGGCGCAAGGGTTTACAAAGTGGCACAATGCATACAGTGCGCCACTTTGTAAATATGGTGCATGTAAAAAGCCACTTTAGTGCCACGTTAGCATAAAAAAATGACACTCTGGCAGCGCTAAGGCCTCTTAAATCAGGCCCTCATTTGCAAGTTATGCCTCATTTGCCAGCTAAAAGTCAGAATAAGAGGAATTTATCACATGAAGTAAATACCTCAACTATTCCACCTAACTTGTGAGGGCAGGACTGGCGGTCCCAAAGTTTTATGTGTTTTACAAGCCACCGGCAGGGCTTCCAAAAACCAGGGTGCCGAATACCAAGGCCCTCATTACGAGTGAAAAATTGTTTTCTGATCCCAGTTCAAACCACTATTTGCACAGGAATCAGAATTACCAGTTCTGAGGTGGTTGGCACATGCCTCACAATATTCCACGGGTAACTGAATTTTACTAGGGGAAGCGCACAATAAATTCAGGCATATGCTGACTTCACCTCATACCTCTTTCATCCACCACCGTTCACACCCTGCATTTTTAACTCGCTCCTGCGGGTTCGTTTTCTACCTTTGTCACTGGCATCATCTCTTTCTCTTTCTTCTCCCTTTTTTCCTGTTCTCTCTCCTGTTCCGAGTCAAAGTCTGTTGAGGAAAAATAAGTCCCAGACCCCAGACATGAGCGTTGGTAGGCCGTACCTGGAACCACCGGCTCAAATTAAGCACTGAATTCTTTCTATAGCTTTTACGGGAAACTTTCTTTACTGTAACTGTATATTACTAGTAAAACTGTCCCTTCAAAATCACATCTCGTAGAAGGTAGCTACAATATTCAGTAGCTGTATGACCTGTACACATTGTTACCCCAGGAAAATATATTTAAACTTTACAACCTCCATCTCTGGATGTTTCTGGGACATTGGTCTCTAGATGTGGCAATGAGGCTAAAATATTTAGTCTTACATAAAACCCTTCTACCACACCCAGCTCAGCAAAACCCTCTTCATTTACTCAAAGATCCAGTGGCAAGCACATGACCCCCAGCAGCCCATGCAAAGGAGGCACCGTCTGTGCTTTGGGGACATGAGACTCGTGGCCTGGGGGAGGAGGATGATGATGGCTTGTAATGTTGAACACTTTTCCCTCCGAAGGCAAGTGTTGTGGTGCATAGCAGAGGAGGGTCTGCTTGAGAATAGAAGCTTTCCCCCCAGGGAGCAGACGTTGAATTGACAAATATCCCTCAGGTTAATTCTGGAAACCTCCTCTTGAGTTCCGCATGTTTTCAAGGTACCCAGATACGTCCATTAAATTTGGGGGAATTTTATTCCTGTAACTGCCCTAGAAAAATTATTGCTTTCTCTGTTTTTGGGAGTAACTTTGTATTTCTGAGGCTAGGATGGTCACACAAATTATTTTTGAGGACCACACTCATATCAGACGAATAGTGGTTTATATTTTTTTTGGGAGTAAGCAGCAGCTATCTGCAAAATGCCCCCCCTCCCCATGGGGGAGGCAATGGGGTGATGGGGAGAAAGGCCACCCGCCTAAGCTTAAACTTTTGTATTCATTGTTACTTTGGCAATGGCCCCTTGTAAGAGTGCAATGTATATGTCAAAATATTAAGCACAGTCTTCCTTTGCTCTCTTCAGTTACATTTGTAGTGTAGGGTTACATTTAATTACGGTACTGCAGTTACATGAGTATACTAAACAAAGAGCAGTCCTGCACCAGCAGTACTCACACGAGGGCTAGCTGCCACATATTTGAACGTTTGGTGGCCCATTAGAGATATGTCAAAGCCATAAAATACACCATACCAAAGGGGTCTACCTTTGGAAGCCCAGGGTTCCAATGCAGTCCTCTCCTTGGAAGTTACTGTTCTAGGTTGGTTGTCATACACCTCCGCAGTCCTCATGCGACCCTCCGAGTGAAACAATGATGGTGAGGGCCCCTTCGGGTGCAATATATGTCCATATGTTAGAAGAAAGAACGGGAGTGCCAAGAATACGGGAAGTCCTCACCTCTCGGTACACCTTCACATCTGTCCTCTGGTTTCCTCCTCCCCTCGACCTCCAGAATGGTGTATCCATCCTCATCCTCCATTGCTGAACTACTAAAGCTGGGCTTCTGAACAGAGGGTCTGAGCTTTGAATAGTTTCTCGCGGAGATGGGTTTCTACGTCACAGCTCTCTATACCGTGTACGAGAGGCAGAAACCACAAGCTCTGCGACAGAAGATGTTGTTGGTGAAAAGCTACCCACAGAGCACTGAACTGCTAGTGAAGGAAATCAAGCTGTGAACATTTCCGACCTTCAATCTTCATTCTTTACATGGTGTCAGATGTTAAATTGCAACAGCCCAGACAGCGGGTGGCTGGCCTTGCTTACACAAGACTCCCTTGTGTAGCAGAAGGGTTGGGAATGGCTGAGGACACGAGTGCCCACGGTGTAAGTGATGCAGAGCCTGATTTCGAGGTCAGCGGCCATGGAAACTCTTTTGATTTCAAAAGGAAATTCGATATCAAGAACTGAGTCCACCAGTGTAGGTTCCCCCACTGCAAAGCGTAAGGAATCCCTCCAGAAATCAGACTGCTTCATTCTACCGCCATATTGTAGCTCATGCCCTCTGTTTGCTGGTGCACTATTGCTGTGTTACTTGGGCAAAAAATGGCAAAGATACATTTACCTGCATAAAACAGAGATTGAAAACCTGTAGTTATCAGCAGAACGTTTTGCTTTTCCACTCCAAAAACCCATAACATCGTCTAACGCTTATCAATACAATATTCAGACACAATCTATTTTGTTTCGGATGATGTAGGAATGGTTTCCATAGTAGACAGTCTGATTTTCTGTTCTTCCACTTCTTAGCACTATGGTTTAGCTAGTAGGAACCACACTTGGGCCCAGATTGCGCTACTTTGCATCAACTGCCATTCCATGAGTGGTACCTGGTCATTCCTATGCCACCATCCATGGGCTCTGACACAGCTACGAAGAACTGTAGAAAGGGATCTACACCAGTGTTTTAATGTCTCCTTCTTTTTCCTACTTTGCATGTGTACTGCATTGTACAGTACACATACAAAGCAGAAAAAAGTGTTAAACTGCTCTTTATAGAAAAAGCCATGCTCCGATGGTGTGTGTTGTCGCATGACAGCCTAACGTGCAACAGTGCAGGGAAAGAGTAACTCGGCACTGTACCCTAGTACCTGTTCTGCTCTCTCCCTTTCACAAATAAAATGCTAGTAAATCTGGGATTAAGGGGGATATTTACAAGGATGTGCAGAGCAGGGCAGCAAGTGACCTTGCCATGCCGCCCTGTGCATCACGGAAAGGACAGAAATGTGCCATATTTAGAAGACGTGGTGCATTTCTGTCCTTTCCCCCTGTTCTGGTGCACAGATTGCTGCCGAGTGCCAACACAGGGACCCTTGCACCAGGGTGCAAGGGTGTCAACATTGTAAGCAGGATTGTTTTTGTGCAGGAAGGGGAGCCTTCCTGCACAAAAATAATCCAGAGAGGAATTTTCCACTTTCTATGTGTGCTACAGAATGCAGCACAGATGGAAAGAAGAAACAAAGAGGTGAAATAAGGATATTTCACCTCGTTGTGCCTGCCCTGGGGGGCATACTCTTTTGAAGCATTCCCATGTTTACAGATTCTTGTAGCTCTGGGAATGTGTCACAACCCCTTGGTGTTGTGTGGGAATACCCACTGCAACACGCGTGGTATGCCTCCCCGACGCAGTGTAAGGCAACACAGCGACTTGTGCTTCATGGCCTTACACCATATCAAGAAGGCCATGAAAAGCCACTCAGAGTGGCTTTGTGTAGCCTTGGAGGTATGGGCCACAATGGGCCACACTATGCATCACCCGTAGGTCACAAAGAGTGATGTACCGGCAGCACCCGGGACTTGTAAATATGCCCCCTAGTTTTTACAAGAATGATGAGCAGGATAAGCCTCGACATCAGAGCTCCTTTTGAAAGTAGAAAAGAACAACTGAGGCTGATTTCATAATGTTACTCTGAAGTAAACTTAGATGCTAGATAAGGAAAGTAGACCTGGTTTATTGTAAAGATAACACTAGCGGGTACAATGAGAACTGGTTAACAGCTTCACTGGTCTAACTCCACCGGTTTACAACATTCATGGCTTGCATCCTCCATCTGCATCTCACCATGTTCCACATTCTGTATTCTACCAGTGTAAGTCGTGGAACAAGTTATATTAAAATCACAGATGTCTACACAGTGTAAAACAAGGAATCACCTTGTCAGGAGGAACACTATCACATATGACTATGTTTTCGAGAAGAAAAATTTGAAAGGACATTTATTAGCATCTTCATTACAAAATGACATTTAGTGATCAGAGTTTGGATAGAAGACCTTGTGCATCATTTGTGGAATTTCTGGATATTCCATCACAAGACAAACAACAAGTACTCTAAGAGCAAGTGTTTGCCCAGGGATGACCACTATGTTTTATTTTTAAATTTTGCACCTTTCCCCCTTCCACTCTTCCATATTCCTGTAGAAAGGTGGAGGGGGAACCTGATGTGTATGTGTGTTTCTTGAGGTTTGCCCTGTTTTTTGTTTTTGTTACGGGGTGCAGCCCTTTATGGCCCTTTGCCTCTTTTTTTCTTTACAGGGTTGTACCTTTCTACTGCTTTTGTTTTCTTTTTTCTCTCCTACTACCTCTTGCACCCCCACTGTGAAAGTTCTCTACCTGCACATGCCACAGAATTTGCTGATGTGGTGCAGAGCAGGTGGCAGAAAACAACGCAGCACAAAGCCCATATGCTCAAACCGGATACTGGGTTTTCTCCTATATATGTGTCTTCTGTTGTACTGGATGTCCAGCGTGTTAAGTAGTTTCATATTATTTGTGGAACCACCAAGCCAAGGTCAACTCAAAAGAGAAGGGCAATCCTTCAGATCCTTCAAAGACTTCTTTATAGACAACCTAATCCTTCAACTCGTCTCTCATCCTATCAATCTACATCCAGCACCACCACCCTTCTAAACAACTTCAGTACTTCTATGTGAACATCAATACCCCAATTAAAACATGATAGTGCAACCCAAAACCTTCAGCACCCTGGTCCTCCAAAGAGTTTTCTTGCAGTAAAGGTTCTGTTCACATGGAGTTAAAAAATGGAAGTAGAACAGAGCCCTGAGGAGCTCATGGTAATGAAATCAATCCAAGCAACAATGAAACTGCTCACCACATTAACCACAGGATAATATTATGCCAACACCATCAATGGAGTCACTTATAGACACAGAACACTTTTCAACACAATCAAAGACTGCATCAATCACCTGCAAGAACCACCAGTTCCTTATTCCACAGAAACCCAGAAAGTGCAATGACATCAACCTCATCTTCAGTGAAAACATAAATGTGATCTGGCAGCACATTGGCAACACCAAGCCTGCTTCCTCTCTTCACACCCATTCCTTCCTGTAGAATCCTGCTGAGGACACCCTTCAAAGCGCTATCTCCCGCAGATGTTGCTGACATACTCAACTTCATATGAAGACCATGTTATACCATTGCCCTTCATCAAAGCTTTCTCTGAGGATTCTCTCCCACTCCTAATCACTATTGTTGATGTCTCAGTAATTGAGAGGGAAGCACTTGTCATTTTTATGAGTATTGAGAAAATTCAAACATTTTGTTTTTTGTCACTACATTTAAGGTTTGACATGATCATAAGCATTTGAAGGAAGTGTTCCTAAATAGTTTGGATTCCATCTCTTCAAGGATTGTAAAATGGGTAATTGTCCTTCAGGAGTTTCATTTTGTGGTGGAATACATACCAAGACCTAGGATTTTTTTGCTCTTTATCCAACTTTCTTGCAATCTTTCTTCATTGTTTACGATCCAACACATCTCCTGTAATCATTAGGGGTACATTAATAGCACAACCAAATGCCAAGTTTTCTATATTCTTAAGATGTCCAGTTGAAAAATCAGGTGTCAATAAGACATAAAAATTAGATCTGTCTCGGTTAACTGGTATACTTGTAAAGGGAAGGGTATGGGAGAGAGAGAGATGGGGGAGGGAGCCGTTGTGGCATATCAAGTATCAACAGCAGTTTAATGATGATAATGATAGTACTCATCATCACACATTATAGAATCATTTGCAAACATATTTCAATGCCACATATTCTTTTATGATACCAAGGGATCAGCATCATAAACATTGCTAAGTTTTTAATTTGGGGTTGTTCACAATCTACTATAGCATAAATTATAGAATTATTTGAATTACGATTACTCAATGACATATTTATACATTGTATTTTCAACACATAAGGCTTGGTTGTTTGTTTTGGGATGGTATGGAAGGGTCTGATATAAGCTTGTGTTCCATTCATGTTTTACTTTCTATATAGTATAAGAGGCAGCCCCATACATTGGAGTATGTTGCTAAGTTACTGTTATCTGTATATGCAGTCTTGTGAAGTGTTGCAATTCTGGACATTTCTGCACTCCATTCAGAGCAGGTAGGTACGGTTGGCTGGCACCAATGTCTCACTATGCATAGCCGAGCAGTAAACTAGCGCTATGACTATCCACCTCTGCTTATGGCATGTTAGGTTTGATATTGATATTGATAATACATCATGTAATATTGCAAGTTCGGGAGGAAGGGAAAAGTCTAAAGAACTATGGGACAGATTTAGATGTTAGCAGTCGCACCACAAATCCACGTTGGAAATGGGCCTGAAAAGACTGTCACGTCAACGGTTTTTCGCCCACTATATTTAGATGTAACAGTCTGGCGGGGCTCAGGCCCATATTTATACTTCAATTGCGCCAAATTTGCGCAAACCTAACTTCATATTTATATTTTTATGTTAGACACGTCTAGCGTCACAATATAGGAGTTTGCTAAATTTTTTGGATGCCTGCACCTATCTTCCGTCAATGAGATGCAAGGTAGGGGTTCCTATATAAAACAATGGTTCTATCGCCATAGCCCCATATTTATCCCCCCATGCTAAAATGAAGCATGGGTGGGAGGAGGGGCCAAATAATGGGGCTAAGCTTGCTTTGCACCATTATTTAACACCTGGGTCAGACCAAGCGTTAGGGGTCCTGTGGACCAATTTTCATGGTTAAACACCATGGAATGGGTCCACAGGTGCCCTCCCCAGGCCCCAGGAACTACCCCACCCTCATCAGAGGAACACCAGAGGATGGGGTACCCCATCCCAGGTGAATGGGGTAAGTATTGGTATGTATTTTTTAATTTTGCTTTAAAGTGCCATCAGGGGCCCTAACTTGGCACAGGGTGCAATGGCCTCGCCCAGGGGCCACTTTCCCCTGTGCTGGCCATTAAGGAGGTGGGCATGACTCCTGTCTTTCCTAAGACAGGAGTCATGTTTTTAGTGGCTGTGCGCCAGGAAACGGCGCTAGTCTGGTTAGAGGCACTTTTTTTTGCCTCTAACCAGGCTAGCGTAATTTTTTGATGCACAAACCCCTCCTTCCCTACCGCCACCCCCACCCCCACCTGACTAGCAAATTCTTTTAAGACGCTACCAAAGTTTAGAGCGGCTTGCACCATTCCTTTAATATGGCGCCCAGCTGGCGCTGTTCAATGCACAAGCCGGAGCTATACTTTATGCTGCAAAACTGCGTTTGTGCAGTTTGGCGGCAAAAAGTATAAATATGGGCCTTAGTGCAATGGCAGCAGCTATGGAAGGGAGGTAAGTGACTGTTTTGCTTTCACTAATAACCGAGCTGAAAACAATCTCTGGAATGCACTTCTTAGTATAAAGAAGACATTTATTATTACTTCACCACGAGGTTCCTGAAAGAGGAGATTAGTAAGTTGGAGGAACACGATTAAAAATAGTCACAGCAATGAAAGGAAAATATATCAATGTGATTCTCAATTGCAATGTACACAGCAAATATATGTGATTATATTATAGCATAACTGCAAAGCAAAGAATAAAAGTCCAAATTCATCACCGTAGTAGGGCCCACCAAATGCTTCATCTTTCTCATCCCAGCAAGAAGAACGACTCCTGTTCAACCGCGAGAAAGAGATTTTCCACCCCACGGGACATGTCAGCCAGCTGGCACCCGTTCCTGACTGAAGTCTCGGAATTCCACGCTACTGAACAGTCATCTTTTATATATCTTTGAATAATTACGAGAGAACTTTCTAGAAAACCCTCCCTCTTAGAGGGGAATTATTTAAAAAAATGCTGGCTACTGTAGGTCAGAGTTGGAAAAAAACAAGCATCAAAGGTTGGCCAAGTCCTCGAGGCTTGCGTTTTCCCAAGACTGCACTAGAGAAAATCACAAAATATGCGCTTCCTTATTATTGTTGGGGTTCGGTGAGAGCAAAATACAAAAAACACAGCTTGGTTTACCATGTGGAAAAACACAGCTCATCTGCAATGTTTCAACTGCAATGTCTAACGCCACAATAAAGCCAATAGGCAGCTAAACTGAATACAAATGTCTAATGCCACGTTAAAGCTAATAGGCAACTAAACCGAATACAGAATGTAATGTGCTACTGGTGAACATTGAACAACTAATATGCACAGTGGTGAAACACAAAGTCAGTGGTCAAACATACTTATTTTTACTACAGTGACACACACACACAGTTCCATAGGTGTACCCCTGCATTACACACTACACAAAACAACCCATTCACACAATAACTGATTGCCATTCTGACACAACACAAGCTGAAAACACACATTGACACACACCCATGATACAACATACACCCACCATTGACACTGCACCCACACACCACACAACAAAGAACACAACTACACACTCAGCTACACAAACACACTCACACCACAGCACAACTACACACATCATAACAACAACCGCCACAAAATAACGACACTCACCTGAATGTTACTCATAGCAACAGAACATACACAACAAAAGTGGTCTCACATGCAAGTGACACACATACAGACACAACCATGTTACCCACACCCGCTCCCACATCACACAATCAATTGCACTGCATACACACATACACATACTGACCCACACACTCACAACTCACAGCACAACATAGCAGGTACAAGTGCCCTGGCAATGTACACACATGGACAAAGTTGACAGATGTGAATGTACCATTATTGTGATGCCTGCATTCATTTGCCAATGTATACTGGGAAAATATTGATAGTTGTGTATATGTGCGATATGTGTTGTGTCCCTATTAGTGTCTGTCCCACTCGTATCCCCGAAATATGCATGTGACAGTGATTAATGCATATGTCTCCAGAGGTCCCGACCTCCGTGCAGTACCCACCCACCTTGGAGTCCATTGATATGGGGGGTACTGTTTTCTCCGTGGGCCAGTGGCAGCAGCGAGGGCAGGTGTGGTCCAGTCGTGTCTAGTTTAAGATGGGGTAAAGTGGAGAAAAGGAGAGTTTTTACCCCCTTTTCCCAAATACATGAACTAAGAAGTAGAGGTCAGACCACCACTGTTTCCTTGGCAGTCAGGCACATCTAAATTTGTACAGCGGGAAGGCTTGCTGAGGTCCCGTCTGCATCCCCTCTTACCTTTCCCACTGACGTGGATGGTATTTCTTGACAGAGGCAGTGGTTTGAATCCGCTCTTTTGTCTATTGGACAGCCAACATCTAAGTACAGCAGGCAGACCGTCATGGCAGCGGATGGTTTTCCAGTTGAAAAGTCGACAGTGGCACCGTTACCACCAACATCTAAATCAGGCCCTGTTAGACCTGACAGCCTTAGGGTGGTCACCCCTAACTTTGTGCCCGTCTCCCTCCACTTTTTGAATACTGTTTTTGCTGGTTTTTAGACTCTGCGCACTTTACCACTGCTAACCAGGGCTAAAGTGCATATGCTCTCTCCCTTTAAGCATGGTAACATTGGATCTTACCCAATTGGACTATTTAATTTACTTATAAGTCCCTAGTAGAGTGAACCATGTGTGCCCAGGGCCTGTAGATTAAATGCTACTAGTGGGCCTGCAGCACTGATTGTGCCACCCACCGAAGTAGCCCCTTGACCTTGTCTCAGGCCTGCCATTTTGCAAGGCCTGTGTGTGCAGTTTCACTGCCAATTCGACTTGGCATTTAAAAGTACATGCCAAGCCTATAACTCCCCTTTTGCTACACATAAGACACCCCTAAGACACCCCTAAGGTATGCCCTAGGTATCCCATAGGGCAGGGTTCTGTATAGGCAAAAGACAGGACAGGTACCTATGTAGTTTACATGTCCTGGTAGTGTAAAACTCCTAAATTCGTTTTTACACTGCTGTGAGGCCTGCTCTCTTCATAGGCTAACATTGGGGCTGCCCTCATACAGTGTTTGAGTGGTAGCTTCTGATCTGAAAGGAGTAGGAAGGTCATATTTAGTAATGCCAGAAGGGTGATACAAAATCCAGCTGACTGTTGAAGTTAGATTTAATATTACTATTTTAGAAATGGCACTTTTAGAAAGTGAGCATTTCTCTGCACTTAAATATTTTTGTGCCTTACAATCCTTCAGGAATGCATTTGTTTGTTGCAACTGCCTTTCTACACCCTGGATGGCATTCAAAATGGTAGACTGCCCAACAGTGAGGGACCTGAGGAGGTCAATGGCCTCCTCACTGAGGGCAGCAGGGGTGACAGGGGCAGGGCCTGAGGTGCCTGGGGCGAAGGTGATGCCCACCCTCCCGGGTGAGCAGGCACAGGGCAAAGGCTAAGGGGCTGCTGGGAGGGCGGTGCTGGTAGGGGGGGTGGCGGCTGTACCTGTAGATGGGGGTGCACAGATGTTGCCGTCACCACAAGGGAGCTCCCATCAGAGGACGAGTCTGTATCGCTGGTCTCAGCTCCTGTCCCCGCCGTAGAGCTCCCCTCGACCTCCGTCCCACTGGTGAAGTCCGAGTCCGTAGTGTGGCCCTCCATGGCCATGTGGGATGCAGCCCCCCTCGTACTCTGGTGCCACTGCTCCTCTGCCTGATGATGCTAATGCACACAAGTACAGGGAGACCACAAAAAGGGGAGGGGGGGAGACAGAAGAAAGACATGTTGAGTTCTTGCATTACCACTACCGTTGGCGGACACGACAGACACAGAAGCCCCCTGCACTACGACGCGCTCTTGGGCTCCACTGTTCAATCCCTGGGAAATGGCCTACTAGTCTATGGACGACATCTGCACACATGGATGACACAGGGGCATGACTAGGTGTACTTGGCACTCTACAGAGGTGAGGTGGGGTGCCACATGGTTTGCCTTATGGAGGGACCTTGCCTTCGAAACTCGCCCTGACCTAGGGAAACCCACAGCCCACCTCCCCCACCCAGACACCTTCACTGCATGCAAAATCAGCAGGATGAGAGTGTACTCACCCCCTTGTGGCTGCTGTGATGCCCTCAAGCGCCCATCCAAATCCGGGTACGGCACCGCCAGGATCCTGAACATCAGGGGGGTCATGGTGCGACGGGCACCCCTCCCACGTTGGGAGGCCATCGCCAGCTGAGCCTCCGCTGTCTTCTTGCTCCAGCGGCGAATGTCCTCCCATCTTTTCCGGCAGTGGGTGCTCCTCCTGTGGTAGACTCCCAGGGTCCGGATGTCCTTGGCGATGGCACGCCAAATATCTTTTTTCTGGTGGGCGCTGACCTACATGAATTGTACAGTGGGAAAGGAAAAGTTATTACCAACTGCACCGTCACAGTCATTGGCACCCGTCCCTACCTTTGCCATATGCCACATGCAGTCACCGTCGTTTCATGCACGCCGCAATCTCCCCCCCCTTCTTACATCCACCCCACTCCACACAGGCATAGCCCATACAGCATGCTCCCAGTGTACTTACCTGTTTGTCTGGAGGACCGTAGAGTAGCGTGTACAGGGGGAGGACCCCATCCACCAGTTTCTCCAACTCCTCCGATGTGAAGGCAGGGGCCCTTTCCCCAGACACTCGAACCATTGTCTCTTCCAGACCGAGGTCAAAGCAGCACTTGCAGTGTAGGTCCTCTCCTGTCGAAGATCAGGTATTGAGCGATTGAACAGATAGAAAATGGCGGTCACGTCCGCGGCGGTGCGTACCGTCACCGCTGGCGTACATCGTCATTGGCTCCTGGGACCCATAGGGTCCAATGTTAACCAATGCAGCATTGTGCTGCGGTCTTCGACCGCCTACCGTGACGGTGTACAACGCCAGCGCAGTTACCTCACATCCCATTGTCCCACTTTAGGTGTCATGCAGCTGCCATTTCAGGGGCCCACATGGCTTCATTTTCAACTGCGTCACACATACCTAGGCCTAGACTCAACACACATACACACATTTTGGATTATGATTTGTGTTCTGTGTAAGCTGTGGGTACGTACCTCTGAGTTGGTTGACTCTGTGCTCGCTGTTGTCCTTTATAGGCACCGTCCGCTGGGACATGTGAGGAGATGGCGGCATCCTCCGGTGTACCGACCATTGGTGGACCTGTCGACAATGGAGGAAAGATGTGATCATCACCTACAGGCTTGACCGTGCCACAATCCAGGAACTGTGTACCAGTCTGGAGCCAGACCTGATGTCAGCTATCTGCCATCCTACAGGAATCCCCCCTCAAGTGCAGGTGCTGTCAGTGCTCCATTTCCTTGCAAGTGGGTAATTTCAAACAACAGTGGCCATAGCATCAGTGATGTCCCATCCTATGTTTTCCAACATGTTGTCCAGAGTGTTGTCTGCCCTACTGAAACACATGCAGAGCTACATCGTTTTCCCTCAGGTGGAGGATTTGCCTACAGTGAAAGGTGATTTCTATGCCCTGGGTCATATCCCGAACATCATAGGTGCCATTGATGGGACCCGTGTGGCTTTGGTCCCCCCGCACGAGTGAACAGGTGTACAGAAACCGGAAAAGTTACCATTCCATGAATGTACAGATGGTATGTTTGGCAGACCATTACATCTCCCATGTGAATGCCAAGTTCCCTGGCTCAGTGCATGATGCCTACATCCTGCAGAATAGCAGCATCCCTTTTGTGATGGGTCAACTCGAGAGGCACCGTGTGTGGCTATTAGGTGAGCACCTGGAAGCAAGACAGTGGGAATGGTTGTCTGGGTCTGGGGATATCCCTACACGTTAGTGTGTGTCTAACAGTTGTCCCTCTCCATTTGCAGGTGACTCTGGTTACCACAACCTGTCATGGCTACTGACCCCAGTGAGGAATCCCAGGACAAGGGCAGAGGAAAGCTACAATGAGGCTCATGGGTGAACTCGGCAGATTATAGAATGGACCTTCGGCCTCCTGAAGGCCAGGTTCCGGTGCCTCCATATGACAGGTGGATCCCTATTCTGCTCACCAAAGAAGGTGTGCCAGATCATCGTGGCCCGCTGTATTGCTGTATGCTTCACAACCTAGCTTTGCGACGACAGGTGCCTTTTTTGCAGGAGAATGGTCCAGATGGCGGTGTTGTTGCAGCTGTGGAGCCTGTGGACAGTGAAGACGAGGAAGCAGAAGAAGAAGACATGGACAACAGGGACTCAGTGATCAAGCAATATTTCCAGTGAAACACAGGTAAGAATACATACTACATGTACTTTAACATTTCTACCTCTCTACTGTCTGTCGTTTTCACCCAGTGTATTGTCACTGAGTTGTCACTTTCCCTTACGATTTCACAGATGTGGGTCCCACAGTGTGACATCTGCTTTGATTCCTCATGGACTACAGCTGTGTGACACGGGTATGTTGACATTACAATTGAAAGAGCATTTTGTCACTGTAATTGCTAATACACATTTTCGAAATCACAGACAGAATCCAGATTGTTTTGTGCGTTAAGGGTGTTTATTTAAGTGCTCAATATTGGAGGGGGTTGTAAAATGGTGAGGGGGGATGGTGGAGGAATGTCCATGGCAGAGTCCAAGCTATTAGTCTCACAGGTGCATTTTCCAAGTGGGCATAGGAAGTGGAGCTGGGGCAGTTTAAGGATGGACAGGGTGACAAAGTGGGACAGAAGGATGACATTCAGGGTGGTCTCATTTCTTGGTGGGGGTCTTGGCATCGTTCTCTGTCTTTGTCCTGGATCTCAGGGACCGTTTGTGGGGTGGTTCTCCCTCTGCAAGGGGTGGGGTTCTGGTGTGGTGGTCCTCTGGCGGTGTCTCCTGTCCACTAGTGCCAGCGGAGGTGGTGGGCAGTTCATCGTCCAGGCTAGTGTCAGGGGCCCCTTGTAGTGCCACAGTGTCCCTCCTGGTGTTGAGTACTTTCTTCAGCACCACCCAGGGTGGAATTGATGGCTCTGAGTTCCTCCCTGAAGCCCAAATACTGTTCCTCCTGCAGCCGCTGGGTCTCCTGAAACTTGGCCAGTACCGTTGCCATCGTCTCCTGGGAATGGTGGTAGGCTCCCATGATGTTGGAGAGGGCCTCGTGGAGAGTGGGTTCCCTTGGCCTGTCCTCCCCCTGTCGCACAGCAGCCCTCCCAGTTCCCCTGTGTTCCTGTGCCTCCGTCCCCTGGACCGTGTGCCCACTGCCACTGCCCCCAGGTCCCTGCTGTTGTTGGGGTGGTGGGTTAGCCTGGGTTCCCTGTAGTGGTGGACACACTGCTGATTGACGTCTCCTGGGATCGGAGGTATGGGCCCGCTGGGTGGGTGCTGTGCTGGTATTTCCAGAGGGGGGAAGCTCTGTAGTGGCCTGTGACTGTGTGATGGGAACCAACTGTCCCGAGGTCCCCAATGGGCCGGGCTGGTCATCTAGATCCAGTTGGACAGAGGTACTGTCATCACTGTGGGCCTCTTCTGTTGGTGGTGTGTACATGTGTGGACCCTCCTGTCCGGTGACGTTGGGTAGTGGTCCTGCAGGGGTATAAAAGGATGTTTATTACATCTGTGTGTGGCATGGTGTGCAATGGGTGGGTGACCGTGTACCCCAGTGCTTGCATTCCTGTGTGGGACCTTGTGTGATTATGGTTTAGGGGGGTGTATGGGTATGTGCAGTGGACATGCTTTGGTGATGGGTGTCCATGCTTTGTTGTTGCATGCAGGGCTTGGTGTTAGGATGTATGGTCTGTGATATTGGGACATTTGTGAGGAGTTGGAGTGAAGGGGTGAGGGTTGGGGTATGTGATGGCATGCAGGTAGGGTGGGGGATGTAATAGTGAAGCTTTGACTTACCAGAGTCCATTCCTCCATCTAGTCCTGTGAGGCCCTCAGGATGCAGAATCGCAAAGACCTGCTCCTCCCATGTTGTTAGTAGTGGGGGAGGAGGTGGGGGTGCGCCGCCAGTCCGCTGAACCGCAAGGTGGTGTCTTGAGACCACGGAACGCACCTTCCCCCGTAGGTCGTTCCACCTCTTCCTGATGTCATCCCGATTCCTTGGGTGCTGTCCCACTGTGTTGACCCTGTCCACTATTCTCCACCATAGCTCCATCTTCCTTGCAATGGAGGTGTGCTGCACCTGTGATCCGAATAGCTGTGGCTCTACCCGGACGATTTCCTCCACCATGACCCTGAGCTCATCCTCCGAGAACCTGGGGTGTCTTTGCCGTGCCATGGGGTGGTGTGGGTGATGTGTGGGGTGGTGTGTGTGGTGATAAGTGTGCTGATATGTAGTAGGGTGTTGTGTGAGGTGCGTGGAAGTTATGCGGGTGATGGTGTTGTGTGCCTGTGGATGCTAGTATTGTTGATGGTGGTGTCTCTCTCTGTGCTTCTTCCTCAATTGTGGTCGTAGGGGTTTGTGGGTGTGTGTTTTATATTGTATTGGGTGTGTGTATGTGTATCAGGTGTGTGTATTTCGAATTGTCCAATGTGGCTGTGTTTTGTATATGTGTGTGTATTTTGAGCACGGCGGTGTGTACCGCCAATGGAATACCGCGGTTGAAAGACCGCCACGTGGATTCGTGGGTCGTGATAGTGTGGGCATATTTCTGTTGGCGTGATGGTGGAGGTTTTGTTTTCACCAGTTTATCACTGACCCTTGGTGTGGCGGACTTGTGTGGGTGTCTGAATTTTGGCGGATTCCGTGCTGTGGGTCATAATAGCTGTGGCAGAATTACGCGGCGGTGTGTTGGTGGTCTTCTGCACGACGGTAAGCAGCTTTTACCGCCAATGTTGTACTGATCGCCTTAATATCACTTTTCAGTGATATCTCTACATTTACCTATTTCATCTTTGATTGTTTTGACCTGCATTCATCCAGATAAAATATTATATATTTTTCTAAACACTGTATGGTGTATTTTTGTGATGCTATATTGTGGTATTGTATGATTTATTTACAAATACTTTACACATCACCTTCTATGTTAAGCCTGAATGCTTAGTTCCAAGCTACCAGAGGGTGGGTACAGGATAATTTGGATTGTGTGTGATTTACCCTGACTAAAGTGAGGGTACTTGCATGGACAGAGGGTAACCTGACTGTCAACCAAAGACTCAATTTATTCTAGGCCCTATGTCTCCTTAATTGGGTTCATACCTCGGACAAGTATTTTGTGATGTAAGAGCATGTCTAGCCAAAATGGAATAAAACACATCCCATGGCCATTCACCTCCAACAACTGTTGTGTAGGAGCAACTTAGCATTTTTAAGCTCCAGTGGGGACCAGTACCAGTTATTATGAAATTTGAACTATATACATTTTAGCTTCAACTTTAACATTCTAAAAGGATTTATTCCACTTTTCTGGTGTGTATTCTAATACTGATTGCCAATAGAGGTGAGCATTTGTTGGATTAAGGTTTGAATATGTAATTTTCAGCATGACTCCATGGAATGCTGATACTGACCCTCTGCATTGTCCTCATATCTTTAGGTATGTAAGAATCGGAGATGCTTCCAAAACTATAGGTGCTGGTCCCAGCACAACTCTAATGCAATGACATGACTGATAGCTCCTCCACTCCTCTCTCTTCTGTAGTGTGAATTATCTCTTAGCTGTTGTGGAGCACTAAGTTCTTTCTAATCGAGTAATTGGTCTATCCTCTGTAGACCTTCTCTGTTCCATGTGGCCCACTGTGTGGGCTCTTTTCCTATCTGGATGAACATATTGTCCCATGGAAGGGTCTGCTGGTGTAGTAGTGGGTGTATTCCCATCCTTTGTTGTGCTTCTTTCCATACATGAATGGTATCTTGTATTATTGGGTTGTCTAGAGTTTTTGAGGTCCTTTAATTAATTGTCATTGTTCCTGCATTGTTTTCTTTTGTAGTCATTTCATGTTCATCCAGAGCTGTTTTGTTGTTTGTGAGAGTAAGTGCAGTGCCACTAGGGAAAGAACAAAAAATTTGATATTTTAGAGTGGAGTTGGG
Organism: Pleurodeles waltl; assembly: GCF_031143425.1. Taxonomy (NCBI): domain Eukaryota; kingdom Metazoa; phylum Chordata; class Amphibia; order Caudata; family Salamandridae; genus Pleurodeles; species Pleurodeles waltl. The sequence continues at coordinate 49,780,874 of NC_090446.1, read as the reverse complement.
TAGTCTAAGACATCCTGATGCAGTATCGACCCATGATTTGGAGGTTATTAGGTATGGTTTGCAACCTGTCCATGTTTAGAAGCAAATGTCAGATTGGATTTTTTTAAAAAGATGTTTCGGCACCTTGAGTGGGTACATGCCTAAGACATAGTGGTACCTGTCTGCTGTTGTCGTTTTAGCTGGTTGAACCTTTCCCCACATGAAAAAGTCTAATTTGCTCTCTCCAGTAAAGTCTTGTTTCGCTTTTTCGATTAAGGGAATTGCATTGTCCTCTATTACTTGAGGCAAACGTCTGCTGATCTTAATGCCTGGGTATTGAAGGCCTTTTGGAACCCACCTGATTTGGAAACCCTGTAGGGGAGTGGTTGAGCTGGACATGGGCAGTGCCTCACTCTTAGGCTAATTCACCTTGTATCCAGAGAACTGTGCAAATTAATGGATCAAGATGATTACTGCTTTGATGGAGCTCTGAGGTTGTGTAAGAAGGAGCAATATGTCATCGGTGTATAGTATGGACTTCACTTCTCCATTGTCAGTTTTTAAAACATTCACATCTCCAGATAATCTGATGGCCTGAGCGAGTGGTTCTAGGGCTAACTGAAACAGAGGGGAAGAAAGAGGGCAACCCTGCATGGTACCTCTAGCAATGGTAGAGGCAGCGGAGAGAAAAACTCTCTCTGCACAATACCTCGACCACTAAGTTATCATATGGTAGTTTTGCCATGTTGATGAAATCACCCCCTAGGCCCATATCAATCATAATATGGAAAAAAACAGTCTGATTACATTCAACTGAATGCCTTTTCTGCTTCCTGGGAAATCCCTTATATCTTCTTACTTGTCCCTGACTACCAGAGAAGGTGGGAAAGGAGGCATAAGTTATTGCAGAAATATCTTCCAGGGACAAATCCTACTTGTGTCTCGTCTAGCAAGTGGGGAAGCACCCTTTCCAGGCACTTCGTGAAGATTTTGAGGCCGTTATTGAGGAGGGAGCTTGGTCTATATCTGGCACATTCCTGTGGTTCATTCCATTCCTTCAAATACAAAATATTGGAGATTCATTTGATATTGGGTCCAGTTCTTTAGAAAGTGTTGCTTTGTGAATGGCTGTGGTACTAAGGGGTATCAATATTAGTCTCCTATTTTATAGAATTCTCCCAGGAATCCATCTTTCCCAGGGGGCTTACAGGCTGGAAGAAGTTTAATAATCAGAAAAGCTCAAATGCACCCCATGTTTTATTGTGCTAATGATATGCAAATAGTTTTAGATACTCCTCAAAGCTGATACCTATATCCATTGGGTGCATATGTAGCTCCCCTCTGGGCCCTTTTATAGCACGGATTCCCAATTGTGACTCTCTGTGTCATAAGTGAGCTGCCAGAAGTCCACCCGCTTTTCCTTCCTGGTCATACCTCTACATATCAATTTTATTAAGGCCTTTTCTGCTATGTTGTTGAAAAAAGTGTTAAGGTGGATCATTGCCTCTTCTACTTCTTTTATGGTCTTGAATATGTTTCTGGTAGAGTTCTTACTTGTTTTCAGCTTAGCCTCTCATCAGTCTCAAGGTTTTTATGTGCCACACACATTCTGGTAGAGGAAACTGGTTTCTTACATTCCAATTATCCTCCATGAAGAATCAGATGTATTTATTCAATTTGTTTTTGTTCTGGGGGCAGGTTTTGTTTAAGGTAAAGCCTTCATTCCCTGCTATAAAAATAGTTTTATAAGCACTGGTGAGGTAAAACAGCCAAATTTGTTTTTCCCTCATTGTAGTGAATGGCCTCCATAGACTAGAATGGTGAGACTGTATTTTAATTTTAAAAGTCCCCATAAGTAACAGATACCAAAAGTTTGGTATCAAATTATTTGTTATCATAACTCCCACAACTTAAATTTGTTGGATTTCATATAACTTGTTCAGGTAAAGAGTTTTAAACTTTACCGGAAAGGTTGCCAACTTCCGCCCTGCAATGTTTTTGCTGCTGTGCTCTGATTGGCCAGCCTCTGGCAGCCTGGCCAGGATGCCTCGATGAGGTGTGAAGTGGCCTGCCTTCACACAAAGAGATGTGCCTGTGGGAGGAGATCTCACCTCAGCAGATGGTGAGGCAGGAAGGTGGAGAGCTGCCAAACTGGTCTTCAAAGGCAGAGAAGGACATTTGGAGCAACCCAGCAACACCCCCACATCCTGCAAACCCAGACAATTAGGTGCCCCCTTGATTATATTAGGAGAGGGCAGGAGAGGGTGTGTTTAAGATTTTTAGCCAGATGTAACCTCCAAAAATCACTTTCAGCCATAATGGATTTTTGAGGAATGTTGCTCCCTGGGATTGATTTTTGCCACACTTCCCAGAAAGTGGTCATCACAGGGGGAAGCACCCTGCACCTGACTGGAGAACCAGGACCCCTCTGTTTTTCACCCAGGAGAAGGTATAAAACTGGCAGACCTGCACCCACACCTTAGATCCCCATCAGATTCCAACAAGGAAGAACCACATTAGAAGAAGGACTGCCCTGCTGGACCCCTGGCCTGCACCTGGACCCTGCACTCTGAAGGACTGCACCAGCTGCACATTTGGGCTTCACCACAAGAAGGACTTTGCCTGGCTTCAACAGGTTCAAGGGGGGACTCCCTGTTTGCTACAGGTGCAAAATTGCTAACCAGAGTCCTCTGCACCAACTCCTGAAGAAACCAACCAGCTGACCACTGTCCAGTGGCCAAAAAGGAGTTTGCGCCAGGTGCATTCTGGGAGTTGTAGTCCACACCCCCACGGATCATCTCAGAGCCTCTGGAGCCTTGGGGTGAGCTGTGGACCCAAAAAGAACCTTAAAGGAACATCTGGATTAAGATCCAGAAGTTTGGAGATGTTTGGAGAACTTTTGGAAAAAAGCTCCATAGAGGGACCGACCCACCGCAGCAACTCTAGCCGGCTTGCCTCAATCGTGACCCGGCCTGACTTGCAGGTTCGTCCCAGTGAAGAAAATGTCCAAAAAAGAGACTAAGGCCCTTATCTATACTTTGTTTGCACCGCATTTGCGTTGTTTTTTTTACGCAAAATCGGTGCAAACTTACAAAATACAATGGTATTTTGTAAGTTTGCGCCGATTTTGCGTAAAAAAATTATACAAATGCGGCCCTAAAAAAGTATAAATATGGGCCTAAGCCCGAACGTAGGAAGTTGACCAGGACCCTCCCAGCCAGCGTATCCAAGGAGGGCTCCAATGATGTCAGATCAAGATCCAGGTTTGCCCCGGTCGAAGGATTTTCACCTTGAAAAAATGACTACGTCCGCAGGTAAAAATCTCAACTGAGGGCTCCTGTGACGCGTATCTGGAGAAGAGTTCCAGGAGGTCGTATTGGACTGGCAGGTTCGTCCCGCTGAAGAAAATCTTCAGAAAAACGACTAACTCCGAAGGTAAGCTTTTGACCGGGGCCTGCCGCGGGCTGTAGCCGAGCCGGGCTCCATCGCGGTCGGCCTTAAACTTTGACTTTGCCCCAGTCGAGGTGCGACCAGATGACCAGATTGGCGCTTTTTGTTTCTAGGCGCTAGAAAACAATAATTCTTTAAAAAATCATATCTCCAGTTCCAGTTTTGTCAATTGTTTGAGGAGCACTGGTGGGTGACAACAAGACACAATTCCTACACAGCTTGACACCAAAGATTCAGAATATCTCCATACATTTCCAGACGTTTTCGCTGTGAAACTGGGATGCCTCAAAACATACATTCACAAAATAAAACTGAAGCAGAATGCAATCCCAGTTGTTTCTAAAGTCTGATGACTACCAATAAGTATCCTAGATGCTGTGAGGGATGAGTTAGAGAAACTTTGTAAGCAAAATGTCATTGAACCTGTTAAAGCAACGGAGTGGCTTGCTCCGATTGTAGTGGCTTGCAAAGCGGATAATAAAGTGAGATTATGTGTGGACTTGCGTGCACTAAACAAGGAGGTGATAGTAGACAGATTTCCCCTACCTACTATTGCAGAAATGTTCACCGCCCTAAAAGGAGCAAAGGTCTTTTCAACCCTAGATCTGGCCTCGGCATATTACCAAGTCAGATTACACCCAGATTCCCAAGACCTAACCTCTTTTATCACACCTATGGATGCATATAAATTCAAACGTATGCCTTTTGGATTAATTTCAGCATCCTCGGTCTTCCAAAGAGCTATGACGGAAATCCTAAAAGGTATTCCAGGCGTTTTCTACTACCAAGATGATGTGCTAGTTTGTGGAGCAACTAACATGGAACATCAAGCTAGGGTTGAACAAGTCCTCAAAAGATTTAAGAAATTTGGCCTCACATTGAGAGTGGACAAATGTCAATTCGCATGTCCAGAGATATCCTACCTAGGACACAAAATTTCAGGCAAAGGGATCGAACCGAAGGGAGATCTTGTGAAATCAATAATAGATTTATAAACTCCATCAAACAAAGATGAACTTCGATCATTTCTTGGGATGGTGGAATTTTACAGTAAGTTCATTTCTAACTTCTCTGAAAGAACATTCCACATGAGATCACTTTTGAAATCCAAAACATAATTTATGTGGGACTCCTTGTGTGATAAAGAATTCCAGGATGTGAAGCAGTGCCTCAGGAATGCACCCAACCTCAGTGCCTTTATACCAGGGAGGAAAGTGATAGTGACCACAGACGCCAGCACAAAACGTCTGGGAGCTGTCCTATCCCAAGTTAATAGTAAAGGAAAAGTCACCATAGCATTTGCCTCAAGATCATTGAGAGGAGCAGAAGCCAACTACTCGGTGATAGAAAGAGAGGCATTGGCTGTATATTGGGCCCTCCAAAAATGTTAAAACTTTATTTGGGGTAGTGAATTCAAGGTCAGAACTGATCACAAACCGCTAAAGGAGATATTTGAGAAGAAAGGTCTAGATGCTATATCAAGTCGCATTAGGAAGTGGATAATCAATCTGCAGGAGTACACATTCACAGTTGACTACATCCCAGGTGTAAAAAACAAAGCAGACTGCCTATCCAGATTACGTCCCAGCACAGATAGTGTTGGGGATGACAAACAACTTTCAGAGGAGGAAGATGATGTGCTCTCGAATGTCTGCGTAATATCTGAAGGGGTGAGAACAGAAGCAGAATGGAAAACAAACATCAGAGAAGATGAGGATCTGAATTTGGTCAGGCAGTACTTGAACAGCAAATGGCCATCTAAAACCCAAATCAAAGATAAACTGAAGGCATTTTGGTGTGTGAGGAATGAATTAGCAGAACATGATGACTGCTTGTTTAGAGGTACAAAACTGATACACCCAAGTAATCTAAGACTGAAACTTATAAACAGAGCTCACGAGGGTCATTTTGGTGTGTCCAAAACCAAAGAGAGAATACGAATGGACTTTTGGTGGCCGGGTATGGATATCCAAATTGAAAGATGCATAATGGAGTGTGTACCCTGCAATGAGAGTGACAAAATTCTAATTACAAGAAAACCACCAATGCAGTTGCGTAAACTCCCAAAAACACCCCTGGGATGAACTGGCACTGGACATTATAGGGCCCCTACAAGGTGAACAGGCCACACCGTATATCATAGTTGTGATCGATTTGTACTCTAGGTGGCCTGAAATAAAAATCACAGCCGACATCAGCTCCAGTAGTGTCATAAACTTTTTAAGTGAACTATTTGCAAGAGAAGGATTACCATCATCAATACAAATGGACAATGGTGTCCAATTCTGCTCAAATGAAATGCAAACATACATGAAAGAGAATGGCATAACACATTGTCGTTCAGCTTTATGCCACCCAGAGACCAATGGAGCCGTTGAACGATTTAACAAAACTTTAAAAGAGATCATTCAGCTTGCTAAAGTAAATTCCCTCAACTGGAAGATGGAAATAGCCAAAATAATTATTGAATATCGCCTGACTCCACACCAAAGCACTCGGAAAACACCTTTTGAACTACTTAAAGGGAGAAAGCCCCATTCACAACTAATTCCATCATGGATGAAATGGGGAAAAGGAAGGGTCACGATAAACACGAAACAGCCATGGAGACAGCAGGAAATCTGAAAACAGAAGAGGAGAAAGGAGAAATATGACAGAGATAATCACACAAAAGACAATAAGGTTTTGGTAGGTGACTGGGTAAAGGTCAAGGCTCCCACGGGATGCGCTAAGGACTCAAAATTCACAAGAGCAATGAGAGTGGTCAAATTGTTCTGCAATGCTGTGAAAACCGATGATGGCAGAATATGGAACCTAGGGAGGATAGCTATAATCAAGCCTTCCTCAATTGGATATACAACCCACAATGCCTGTAGAGGAGGATCAAACAAAAACAAACCACATGTAATTGTGGAATCCTCGTCAACACCGCATGAAAGTGAAGACACCTCATGGAGATATCCCTGTAGAGTGCGAACATGACCCGTTCGACCACCTAAATATTTAATGGACTATGTCTGTAACTAAAAAGAACCTCAGATTATTCTCTGATTTGTGCAGGGTGTCTATTGTATGTTTTCCTTCATTCCTCATTATATGTTAACAGCCGTGGTTATTTGATGTATTACACATATGGTTAAAAAGCATCACATGTTCCTTTTAGATTTAATTAAGTTCTAGTTCTTTCCCCTGTTCACCCCTTTTCCCTACTCTGTGATCATCGGTAACTAACTTGTTTCTGTAATGAAAGGGGGATGTGTGGTATCTTGTATTTCCTGTGTTGGTTCATCCCTGGCCCAGGTGTCCCCTCTGACCCTTATCATAATGGGCTCTCCCACCAGGATTTCAGGAGGAGAGCTGAGACTGTTGGAAGAGATCTGAGGGTGACAAGGACTGTGATATGAGGTTGCTGGGGCGTTGCACTATTAAACTTATCATTTCACTGTCATCGCTTTCCTGTGTGATCATTGGCCATCCCCACAGTAGGAAGGATGGGTGAAATACAATATAAGTGAAAAGATGTGTATGTGCGTGTATGAAAGGGTGCATAATAATAATGATATAGGTAGGTGATGAGGAGATTGATAGGATGCATGGGTGGGTGAAGGATAGATGAAAGAGTATACGGGGGAAGGATGCCAGCCCAGGTGGGTGAAAAGGTATGGGTGAAAGGGTTCCATGCCGGGATGGGTGAACTGACTCCTTGTGTGGGTTAGATCTCTTGTATGGGTGGATGGGTGAAAGGATGCATGGGTGGTTATTGAGCAAATGGATGTTGGTCAAAGGTTAGTAGAAAGCCATCTTTGGAATTTGGAATTTGGATGGTTTTAAATAGCGAAGGGTTGGATGAGGGAATGCAAAGCTTAGCTTAAATGGTGTGTATCAAAGCCAAAGGTGAAGAATAAGAGTACTAGAAAAACACATTTGCAATGTTGAATATATATATGGTTGAAATTAAGAAACAAGGGAGATCTTCTGGATAGGGGTGTTCTTCTCACCTACTTTATTTGCTTGGAATGTTTTTTATCAAACGTTTCATGCAAAAGTTTGGATGGTATTCCCTTGACCCACAGTATTTGTCCAGCGAGGTAGGCAATATGTATCCCAGCATTCATTTTCCATTGCCTCCCTATCTCGCTATGGGCTTTCACCAGTGTCAACCATGATGACCTATCAGCTGCATGGTTCAATTCTGCAGAATCTGCACTGCAATGTTGGTTGTGCAATATGTGTCTGTCAGCTTAAGTTAAGTTAATGTGTCAAACACTTTTCAATGCATGGTAATGCAAAAGCAAGATGTGTTTCCCTTTCCTCCCAGTGCCCACCGTGTCAGTCACTTCCTATTACTTCACTCCTTTAAGCTTTCTTAAGCTCTGTCCCAGACTTCTGAATTATTTGAAAAATCCAATCTTTGCTTGTGCCTCATTTCTGAAGCCATGTGATATATATAATTCATTATTTGCTTCCATAATGGATTTACTTCTGTTCTATTTTTCCCTTTCCACATTTGCCAACCATAGTGAGTCACTAGCCAAACCATAGGCACATGATGACGATGATGATGAGGAATTGATTGATCTGTAAAGTGTGTACTCTGCCTACCCATGCTAATCCCCTCTACTTTACACTGCAGTTGAGTAAGTTAAGAAGATTCCTTTCCTTACTGCAAACCAAATGTATTATGTTGGATATAAGTAGTTATTAAATGTGTGGTGGAGGAGGGACATGAGGACAGTAAGTAAAGTGGTCCATAAGAAAGTGCCTCAATTTTCCTGAATGAATAGTCTGTAACAATGCAAATTTGCTAAATACGATCTATATACCATTCCTTAATCCTTTTCCTGCACTGCAGTGCATCACTTTTTCCACCTGGTACTTATGGTTGACAGGATGTCTGCATAATTGATTATATTATAATATGTGGCGTGCTTCATTCTTAGTATTCACTGGCCTTGTAATCCAGGGACAAAGAAGAACAGGGCCATTGAAATAAAATAATTTTCTAGTACTGCTGCTCCAGCTGCAGACAGTAATGAGGATGACTAGGGATCCAGCTGAGCTAGCAATGCCACCATTAATTTAGCACAACAGGAGAGAGAAGAATACTTGTACTCCATTGTGCATATTATGGCTGTGACAGTTGTCACCTTAAAATTTAATGTGCTGAGGTGACCACCAAATGTACGTCTACTGTGCTACTACACTACATGATTTTAAACCAGTGCTTTACTCAGAACATTGTTTACAATTCCTCTTTTTTCTTTCTTGATATAGCAGTTCCTGCTGGTCCACCATCGCGGCAGGAAGTAGCAGCTCGGCTGCAGTGGACGAAGATGGAGGCCATACGGCTCGAGTACCAGGGGCTGCTGATCCTTGAAGAAGAGGAGGAAGAGGCGGCAGCAGTTACTTCCAGAACTAAGGGTCCCAGCCTGGCCCTAGCACCTCTAGCCCAGCAACACCTCCACCACAGTGCAAGGGCATCCACCCACCACCGTATCATCCCTGCTGTCCCCTTCAGAGACCACGTTCCAATGCAGCATCCTTCGGAGGGTGGTGCAGTTAGAGGCCCATCAGGCACGTGTGGAGGGGCTCCTCAGAAGAATCCTTTCCCACCTTTAGTGCCCTCCTTTGCCCCTATTTTAACCTTTTATTTTGGTGGGTGGGACTTGTGGGTGGAAAGGGTGGGAATGGGTTTTTACAGGACTTTTTTTTTTTCTTTTTTCAAATAAACATGGATACATTGATGGGGTAAAATAAATAGTTATTTACAGACCTTTATTCCTAAAATGTTTTTAGCGTGTTTTACTTCACACTGCTGCCTTTATGCAGCAAGTTTTCAGAATTTGCTGATAGTGTATTCATTTTAGCGCAGCATGTTTTACAAATCTGCTGATAGTGTGTAACAATTCTTTATGCAGTTAGTAACCTTGTCCTAATACTCTTCTAATCTAATTGCCAATTATATTACCTAAACTAAAAGTACAGCAATGCTCCATAATTCTCTTACCTGAAAAGATGAAGTGAGGACTGCATGGTTTCTCAAGGTACCATGGTGGTGTAGTATTAGCATGCTAGCACACTAACAGTGAAGGCATAGGAAGTGAGGTCCCACTCCGAATATGCCACTGAACCACTACTACCTAAACAACTGCCCAACACCGAAAATGCCTAAACAACACATTTTTTTACAACAAAGTCTAAACAACGAAAAAAAAGCATAAACTGAATTATGCCTAAACAACGACTTCCCATATAACGAATATGGGAACCACTACAGTAGGAATATTCCAATGAACCACAACTGCCTAAACAACGACTACCCAAACAACAACTACCCAAACAAAGACTGCCCAACACCGAAAACGCCTAAACAACTAATCTTTTTACAACGAAGTCTAAACAACGAAAAAAATGCTTAATCTGCATTACACCTAAACAACGACCACCTATATAAGAAATATGGGAACCACTACAGTACTGCGTGAAAAAACCAGTGAAAACGACAACAACAATATTTTTCCTACATAAAACAAAGAAAACATCAGCACAAATCGAAAACATATAAACACAGTTTTAATTTGAAATAAATTGTTTTAAAACAAATATAAAAAGGGTACAACACTGAAGAAAAAAAACTGTATAAAACGATAGTTCTACAACAGTTTCTACATCACCCAGGAAGTATTTCTTCTTCTCAACAAATGATGACTAACAGAGAAAAAACATACAAACTACACTGTAAATATACTTGAAAATTACATATTTGTTCTGTCACAAACGAATACAGAATAAAAAAACACGTCCAAAACATATTTCATTTACAATTATAACATTACTTACAAAAACACATATAAATACCAACCACCTCCATTTTGTACTCATTATTACACCGAACAGCTTACAGAGAGGACGTGTAAACCACTATGGAGAGAAAATAATCTATAGTTTATCCAACATCGCCATCTACTGACATTGCAAGGTAAAATATACTTAAAATAAATATAAATAAATATACAAAGCTATAACACAGCTAAAAAAATAAATAATTAAGGTATTTTTCACTTTTGTATTACAGGTGTATATTTCAGGAAAGTGACCAAAAAATTAACACAACACCTGTGTTATCAAAGGTAAAAGATTTCCATTTTTCAAAAACCATTTGATTAAACCATTACCAATTGTATTAAAAAAAACTGTTAGCAAATGAGTATACTAAGACTACTAAAAAAAAATTATGATACAATTTTCTAGGGCATGATAACATACAAGAAAAGAAATGTGCTGACTGCAGAGTTCTCCAGCAGGAAGCAAACAATAAGGAGTGACTTTGAGGCCCAGTAATAGTTAGTAATGTAACACTTTAAATCCACTAACACTAAACAAAATATCTCTAACAGACAGCAAATACACTGTCTACAACAGATCTAAAAATGGGAGACCAACTGCCTTTGACAATACTTTTTCTTAAACTTAGCTTTGCCCCTGATTCTTGCAACACTTGCTCACATATAGCATACTTAGTGCCCGCTGTTCAACAAAGTGGTAGGAAGGGTGCTCTAGTTCTCCTTAAAGATCACAGACTACATGTAGACTCTACATAAAAACTAAGATGTACTATTAAACCTCCATCCAAGTACTCACCTTAAAGCAGAAACTGCACAAAACATACACTCAGATTTACTAATACAACTACTATAGATACGTATGTAAGAACAGCTACTGGACAGTGAGTATACAATAATTTAACTGTTACAACTCCAGAAACTACTTACATGAGCACAAATGTTGCACTTTAAATAGAACCAAACTTACTATTAAAATCCACCAAATAACTACCTCAAAGCAATTAAAAAAGAGTAAATAAATACAAAATGTACTATTCAACTTCTCCACATACTTACATAGTAGTAGCTGCTGGACAGAGAGTATAAAAGAAAAGTACTATTACAATTCCACCAAGTACTTACCTCAGAGCAAGTGCTATACACTAAATAGAACTATGTTTAGAATTCCAAATCCACCGAGTACTTACCTCAGGAAAATGTCATACATTCAATAAAATCTAATTTAACCATTGCAAATTCCCTACATACTTACATGAAGGTAGGTACTGGACAGTGAATTAAAAACAAATTTACTATTACAACTCCACCAAGTACTTATGTGAAGGCAGCTGCTGGGCACTAAATAGAATTATAATTATTATTCCAATTCCACCAACTCAGGGCAGATGGCAAACATGCAGCACATTGCAAATTAACCACTACAAGTTCCCCACATACTTATGTGAGGGTATATGCAGCATAGTGACTATATAAAAAATGTACTATTACAACTCCTTCAAACACTTACCTCAAAGCAGGTGCTGGACACTAAACAAAACTAAAATTACTATTGCAACTCCACCAAATACTTACCTCAGAGCACGGGCTTCACACTAAATAGAACTAAAATTACTATTGCAACTCCACCAAGTACTTACCTCAGGCTAGATAGCAGATATTCATCACATTGCAAATTAACCATTACAGGTTCCCCACATACTTACGTGAGGGTATGTGCAGGATAGTTACTATAAAAAAAAATACTATTACAACTCCACCAAATACTAAACTCAAAGCAGGTGCTGGACACTATATAGAACTAAAATTATAATTCCAACTCCACCAACTACTTACCTCAGGACAGATTGCACACATTGAGTCCATTGCAAATTAATCATTAAAAGTTCCCCACATACTTACATTAGGGTATGTGCTGGACAGTGACTATAAAAAAGATTTACTATTACAACTCCACCAAGTACTTACCTCAAAGCAGGTGCAGGACAGTAAATACAACTAAAATTACAATTCCAACTCCACCAAGTACCTACCTCATAGCAGATGACAAATGTTCAGTACATTCCAAAATAATCATGCTGACTTCACTGCATACTTACATGAACGTAGGTGCTGAACAGTGACTATAATAAAATGTACTATTACAACTCCACCAAGTACTTACCTCAGAACAGATACTAGTCACAGAGTAGACCCACATTTACAAATCTAAATCCACAAATTACTTACCTCAGCACAGATAATAGACAATCACCAAATGTAAAAGTTAATATTCCAGCTACACCGAACACTTACAAAGAGCATGCAGTATACGTTAACTAACTTACTGTTTTATAAAGCTTATTCCACCACATATTTAAAATTAAAAACAAAAAAGTTTTTATAATATATTTTTTATATGTTAGTTACAGATATTTCACAAATGGCATCGCAAGGAGAAGCAAGTTACGTGACCTCAAGAGCAGGACACCAGCTACTAAAGTATGAAGAGTATCTTTATTGCAGAGAAAAGGTTGTCAACCTCAGGAGTCATTGGAGGTGTGTACAATTCTACTCTTCACATTGCAGAGGCAGAGCTGTTACTCTGGAAGACACCGTTGTTAGGACAACAGAGCACAACCACTCTGCCTCTGGATGATGGATGGAACATTTAAATTTACACCCTATCCATTCACTCAAATTTACACTATACATGCCACATAAAATAACACTACAGACCCCCTAGTGTATGCATTATTGCATGATAAACATTCCTCTACTTACAATTAATTTTTATCAACAATCAAAAACAAAACACTAAATAAAACACCTAGAAAAGTGATATTGGATTTCGAATTATCAGTGATAAACACAATACTGAAAATATCCAGAAACCCAAATTCAAGGATGCAGTTTCCACTTTTCACAAGCATATTGGCGTAGAATACAAAAATCATCCTTAAGTAGAGAATATTTATCAGACTGCATACTGCAATTTGAATTAAAGAAACTCACAGCATTATGCTTTGTACCACCTCAAAAAGTATATGAGTATTACACAACAATAACAGATTCTAACTATTATACAGTAAATGAAGACAAATTGGCACCCTTACTAAATTATTTAGAAGAAACCTGGATTGGACACCTAAACAGATCTGGTCGCAGAAGAAAGCCAAGATTTCCAATAGAATGGTGGAATTGCTACCAGACCTGCTTACAAGGTGGTGCAAAGACTAATAATGCCATAGAGGGATGGCACAACTCCTTCAATAAAGCAATAGGGAAACCCCACCCAAACCTGTATCATTTCATGGAATTTTGAAGAAGGAGCAAAGTTTCCAAGAAATGTGACTTGCTCAGTCACTCTCAGGTAGCCTGAACCCATGCACAAGTCAAAAAAGCAAAGAAATGACAGAAAGAATTTTGGCAAAAATACAACAATTTCATACAATAACGGCATCAGACTACCTCGACAGTCTAGCATATATTCTACATTACTAACAACCACTAACTTACTCAGAAATTACTTTTTTTGAAATTATTTTTACACTAAATTAATCCAACCACAACTGTTCCTACCTTTGAAGTTTTCATGTCGTTATCCAAATACGTGTTGCTGAAGAAATCTTCTTCATTAATGTAGGAGAAGCATTTTATACTGCAGAAATAAAAAAAAAACATTAATCATCCAAAAAAAGTATGATAAAAAAACAACTCTGTAGACAATAAAAAGTTGAAAAAAAAGAAAATATAACATTTAACCAAACCACAAATTGAAAAAAAATAATATTAAAAACAACCCAAAATTATTTTTTACCCAAAAAAAGTAAAAAATTAATCAGATACTTACCAAAGCAACAGCATTAAATACAATATTAATAATCATCAAAAAGACATGAAAACGAAATAAAGGACACTACTAATACAAAAGAAATAAATAATTACGAAGGCTGTTACAATTGACCAAATATTATTTTAAAAAACCGAACAGTTGCCTTCCTTATAAAGCCCTAAAACAAAATAATCACAAGCAAAAAGACAATTGTTCGTATTTATTTGAAAAGCAGTACAATTATTGTAAAGATAAAACACTGCTAAACATTTTTTTTTAATACAATACCACTATTGTATACAAAACTATACGGAAAGAAAAAATTAAACATAAAAAACATTCCAAACATTCGAAAATCTACTGCCTACCTTATAACTACCTCCGACAACTATTTCTGTAATAAAAATACCCTAAAACATACTGTAAAAAAAATTATAATTCCACTTACCCGAACGAGGTCCTAATAAAATACCCAAGTATTAATACACTACCCCACACAGATTTCACAAAATAAAAAAAATACCCAAGTATATAAATGTATACCCAATTACTAATACACTTCCCCACCCATAACCCCTACATCCCACATATCCCATCCCTTAACCCACAGCATGCCACCCCATAAAAAAATACTCAAAGACATATTTTAATACCTGAGTAATAATACCCATCCCTACTCATAACCCCTCCATCCCACATATCCCACCCCTAAATCCACAGAATGATTTAAAAAAATGTAAATAAATACGCAAGTACATACATTATTACCTAATACCTAAAAAAAATAAAAAAATACTCGACCATTCAAATTCATAATTACGCTACATATCTAAAAAATCCGACACAAAACAACACAGTTTAAAATAAATACTGCAATATCACTACCCATATATATAAATATATAAAAATATATATAAAATATATATCTATATCTATATATCTATATACATATATATACATAAAAATACTATATTTATACATATATACATTAATATGTAAAAACACAAACACTAATAAATACAACATATCCAACAATATACATATTAAATACACATGTATATAAATTTAAACACATAATAATTAAAATCTAAAAAAATAAAAATACAAAACACAAATCTTACCTTAAATTCGTTGTTAAAAAAGCACTTACCTTAAATTTCATTGTTCTGGCATTCGTTGTTAAGGCAAAATCGTTGCTAGGGCAGTAGTTGTTCTGAACTTCGTTGTTAAGACCTAGTAGTTGTTCAGGATTCGTTGTTAAGACAAGTAGTTGTTCCAACGTAGTTATTCCGGTTGTTTCCCTCCCACTCCACCTAGGTGAACTCAAATAAAGATCCTGCACACTGAGTAGAGGTTGCCTCTACCACATCCACCCTACCAAGTTTGTGATTAATCATTGGTGTAAATTATTAAGCAACACTTCAATCAATCAAACAGTCTGGGGGAAGAGGGTTAGGGTTTTGATGAATGGATGGGAAAGGGATTTTGGGAAAGTTGTGACAAAAAGACAAACACTACACAAACACAATATTCATCTGGGAAATGATGAGCAGCCTGTTGTGGGAGTTATAGAACAACATGAATATGTATGACACAGATAACTTTAAATTCTGTCAGCCCTAGTGAAACCAAAGTTGTTTATATCTAAAAATGTTCGGTCACCTATGTTTGCAAAATAGTACATATAATTAATCTTGGGCTGAAGCTAACACACACAGTTCTGAAAAAAAGAATACTGAAGGAAAAATTATACTAGTCTATAATGCCAAATTGGGTGGTGCATCTGCAATCTTCCTGGGTACCTTCCTGAAGCGGTCTGATAAGGTAAGTATGAATGTTATGGTGCAATAAAAAAGAAGGCCTGTGGATTGTAAAACACAAGTGATTATCATGATATTGTAGAATCAAGTGGGATGGAATGAAGGTAAACTTCATGTGGAGTAGGGTACCAAGAAGACTCAGAGGTGGCAGAGCAAGAGCAAAGACCTTTGCGATCATCCACCAACAATCACAGAGAGGCGTCAGCATGCAATATGTCGTTATCATCCATCACATGTCTATCTCCTCCAGTTTCTTACAACAGGACCCCCACCCAAACACATAGTTTCAGGTTTGAGCCAGCCACACACAGCAGCAATGCATTTCCAAAATCAAGTAATTGACGCACCTCTCACCACCAGTCCACAGATTGGAGTAGGCCTCTTGGACTCATCCTCACATCACCGATGTTGATTTTCATGAAGTTGACAACTTCCTTCTTCTGGCAGTTTTTCAAGTTGTCAAACAAATCACGCTCTGATTCCTTCCATCATTCCTCCAGACTCTGAATAAAGATTATTATGTCCTATTCCATACTAACTGCTCCCAAGAGTCACAGTCTCCCGACCCAATTGTGACAGAGCGACCTGTAACTGATTAACAACGATAGAAAGATTGATTCATTTTTTTTTTCTGGACTAGAATTTAGTTTGTTAGCAAAATGGACTGGTGGGGCTTCTTTTGCAAATGTGAACCAAAAAGCAGAGAACCAGAAAACAAAGCAGTGTGAAAACGCCGGCAAACAAATTTTGCTAAGTGTCAAGAGAAGGGAATAAAATCACCTTCAGGAAAAAAATTACCACTCATCATTATTTTCATGCCATCAACATTGTTAATTGATCACGACACAAACACAAGCCAGCGTAATATATTTCAACAACATAAACACCATCTCAACTGTCAACATTGAAACAAGTATCCCTCACATCAATTGTAGCATATAGAAATACTTACGTGTTCCACTCAAGCATAGTGGCACATTGCTGATCCTCTTCGATTAAGGAAATGAAACACCAATTAGCCAGTAGTTGTAAATCAAATATCTGGGGCAATCTTGCTAGGAGACAATAGAAAGGATAGGCACAGAATGGAGGCAGACATTGTCTCTCAAATCTCCTTGAAGTGATCTTAAGGTCTTGGGGGCTTCTTCGATGCAGACTGGTCTAACTACAATTCATCCAAACCTGTGCCTAAAACAGTTGCAGTTCATTAGTTAGTCATTTACACATAAATAAACATCATAAAATAATAAGGTTCCCCCAGCTAGCTATTTTATTTTTGCAAAGCAGTTCATAGGAGAAAGTAGAAAGTCAGGGAAGTAGAGTTCGTCCTCAAACTCAGGTGGTTTACCCAGATCTTGGTCAGCTAAATACACTACCATGACCTGAGTCCAACCAATCATCATCCTCATCCACCTCCTGTTGTACTTCTGGAATGCTGTAATTTGGTGGTATAAAGTGCTGATTAATTTTGATCATGGTCAGTCTCTCGATATTTTGGGGTGAGAGACTTGTCCTTCTCACTGTCACAACTACACCAGCTGCACTGAACACACACTGAGCAGACACACTGGCTACAGGGAAACCCAGGGCAACCCAGACACCTTGTTGCCAGCCTGCTGAGCACTGTCCATTGAGCACTGTCCATATCTACCCATACCAATACACCAATGGGTTTTGATCCAAATAGGCATCTGTTGGGTCATCTATGCAGGCCTGGACCATTTGCAATGATGCTCCACATTGCTCGAGCTCTTTTGCCATTGCCTCTGGAGTGGATGTAAGCCCTGCCTTTAGAAATCAATCAAATGCAGATTTTGGGGCTGCTGTCCTTGTTCCTATTGTTGTTGCTGGTATTGAGTTTGGATGCTGAGAGCCAAGAGCACTGTCTGCAGGCTCTATGGAAGTTGAAGGCTGCACCCCAGAACTGAGTGAGTGGGCCTCTAATTTCCAGACGTTGTTATTCAAGGTCTCTGGCTTGCTCAGCAATCCATGTCTTGTAGGTTGAAACATTCCCATCTGAAAACGGAATGAAAGTGGCCAGTAATTGTTTGTGCCACGGGTCAAGAATTTTGGCACAGATGTAACATTTGGATGACACAATGTTTCCTTGAAGCCTTGTATTAACAGATAAGCAAAGGATTAAGCTCTCCACCAACTCCTGCCCATCTGTTTTTTTATCCACCACTGCGTACATTTCAGACTGCTCCTTTAGCTGTTTTTGCAGCTTATGCACCAATGGGATAACTTGGTCTATGCTACAGTACTTCTTGCTGACTTCATGTGTGAAAATTTCAAAATGCATTTGACCAGGCCCCATTGGTCCATTTCAGTGATAATGCCTTTTACAGTAGCATCCCCTCTTTGCATGACATATTCATTGATCGGTCTGTAATATGTAATAAGTAGAATTCCAACCTGTTGGCACCGCCTGTATGATGGCTTTGACTGGCATTCTATTGTCACATTGGATAAGCCTCAATAGCTTGCAGCCTTGGCAACTGGTCCACATGTCTGTCGTCAGGTTGATTGTGTGGAAAGCACTCTGTTGAAAAGCTTGTCCTACCAATTCCAGCACATCATGATAATGCGCTGGAACAGCAACTATTGCAAAATAGGTCTGGCTAAAAACCTTCCATTTTGGGCAGATAGCCGTCATAAATTCAAGATAACCCACTCCTTCCACAAAAGAAAAAGGTAGGTGGTCCAACGCTAACATTTAAGCCAACTTCACAATGTACAAACGTGCCTTTGGGTGATTGCATTCATACTGCACCTCCTGCCTAAACATGGCAGCAATAGTAGCCTGATTTTTTTCCTTTTCTTGTGACACTGATACAGGCAACTTAGAAGGTGGTGGTAGGCTCAATGTGCATCTCAGGGGGCAGCCACTGTAGGTTCTTGCCTTTGCGTTTCGACCTGACTAAGGGGGTTATTCCAACTTTGGAGGAAGTGGTAATCCGTCCCAAAAGTGACGGTAAAGTGACGGATATACCACCAGCCGTATTACGAGTCCATTATATCCTATGGAACTCGTAATACGTCTGGTGGTAAATCCGTCACATTTGGGACGGATTACCACCTCCTCCAAAGTTGGAATAACCCCCTAAGTCTTCCTGTGCCATTGAAATTTTGCTGATGTGGGCGACGATACTACTGCTCTACTGGGACATCTTCCACCATGATCAGATCAGATTGTCTGCTTTCAACACCTTGACTAACACCACTTACAGGCTTTTCCTTTTGGCTGCTAAGGTGCACCTCCCAGCGGATTGCGTGGTGTTTTCTCAAAAGTGTTGTTTGTTTTCCGGTTTCATAGTTTGTACCAAGCTTACGCAATCTAACACTTGCTTGCCAAATGGAGCATATGGCAATGTTTACCTTCTTTTCACTAACTGTCAAGAAGTCCCAAACTGAGGAGGTCAACTTTCTAACACTGGTGCTATTGCCAATGTCTGAAGAAGTGGCAGTAGGTGGATGTTGTTTTGGTGACGTTTGCCTCTCTGCAGTGCCTTATTCTACTGAGATGGCTGTGGATGTAGGTCGTACCCGGGCCATTGTAAATATGGAAGCTGGAGGAGGTGCAGGTGGTGGTGTCAGTGCAACATCTCTTGGAGCAGGTTGATAAGATGGGGTAATGTTTGACTCCACTGGGGCTGGGCTAACATCCAAGATGACTAGCTTGTCGTCAAACTTGTCATCCTCCTCTTCTTCACCCATAACTCTAAAGCTTTCAGGACCCTTTATTTTCACTCCTTGCCTCTCCTGGAATGTCTCAGACTGATGTGGCATCCAAGAGGAGTCTTGATCATCAGAAGGAGGCCTTGAGGAAGATGATGGCGGAGATCTGGAAGGCAGTGATTTATGTGAAAGAGGCGCTTCTTCGGCTTCCTCTGCATGAATCTCAACATCCAGATGTGTTCCCACTTTGGGAACTACTACTGCTGGCTGCAGCTGTTGTTGTTCACTGGCTTAACTTTCTGGCAACGATTGGGTACTACTTTGAGAAAGAGATAAGTCCAACTCAACGTCACTGCACGTCGGCGTTCCTGTGATTAGAGAGACTGCCTCTGTGTCAGACATGGGATTGCGCCTAGTTTGGAATGGGGCCGCTGATGTAGGAGTGGTGCTCCAAGCTTGCTCCCCAGAGGCTGGTGTGGCAAGCACACACCTTTGCCCTAAAAAGTTCTGGGGACATACCAGTGGTGGTAAACTCCTTCTTCTCACTGGCAGCTTTCTTGGTAGCAGCTTTCTTTGGGGCCATCTTGAAGCAGTAGCTCTTAGCTTTACAAGCTAAAGAAATGTCCATGCGGTTGTGCATAGGCCTTCTGTTTGGCAGTACTTTGGGTGATGTCTCCTTCTCTTCATGCACTTAAAAGCAAACATGCAAGAAGGATAATTGAAACATGGCATTGTTGTTGCAGTTGCATTAGTTTTAGAAACAAACAATATAATTTAATGGTTACTTAAATAAACTTATAAACAATTATGAAATACAGTGTATCCATTCGTAAAAACAACACACCAACATTAATGTTCATTATCATGTACAGTCATGAAGGATAAGAAAGAGCAACAACTACAACATACAGAATGTAAGGGTTTGCCTTATCAGCATCAAGTTGGAATGTGGCACTCAGGCAGGTGCTGGTGGCAAATGGAATAATAATCCTTGAATAATGTAATTTTATGTAATGTAGTGCAACTGTACCCCATGGCAGACATGTGGCTAATTGGGAAAATAGAATAAAATGAAATGTATTTTAAAATAAAAAATTGAAAAAGCATGTTAAAAAAATATTTAAATATTATTGTTATTAGACTGATATTATAAGCTTAATTAAAATAAAGGTTTTGAAAGAAATTAGAAAAAGAGATAACGTTTTTAAAATAGATTTCAGGCGCTGATGTACTAGGAAAAGGGGATCAGCATAAAAACCACAGGGATTTGGGAGGCAAGGAATGGTGGAGGTGAAAAAATGCAAAAAAGTATGTAAAAAAAATATTAAAAAACTGCTCATAAAGTACATTTAGTAATACATATTGACCTACTAGGCCTGACTAACCCACAAAAAAGCTGCCAGCCACATGGTCAAACAACAACCAGCAAGGTGGCATGGCCACCACAATTAGGAAAATCATATGGAGGCCTAAAGCACACTGGCTGCCTACACAAAATGGTCACCAGCCACATGGTCAAACAACAACCAGCAAGGAGGCATGACCACAACTAGAAAGAAGAACACATGCAACCCTAAAGCACACTGGCTGCATACAGAAAATGGCCACCAGCCACATGGTCAAACAACAACCAGCAAGGAGGCTTGGCCACCACAACAAAGAAGAACGGATACAGGCCTAAAGCACACTGGCTGCATACACAACATTGCCACCAGCCTCATGGTCAAACAACCAGCAAGGAGGCATGGCCACCACAACAAAGAACACATGCATGACTACTGGCTGCCTAAACAAAATGGCTGCCAGCTACATCAAACAAAAATGAAAAAGAATAGAAAACAAAAAAAACACATATGGGTACAGGGCTATAATGTTGCCTATACAAAAAGGGCCCCTGGCCACATGGCATGGGGAACAAAGACAAATGGTGGCCTATGACAAACACTGTTACGCACTGGCCAAACAAAGAAGGTATTGGTATGGGTAAAAAAACCAGCATTAAGTCAGTATTAGTAATTCCAAAAACTAACATTAAAGGGGCTAAAACATTTACAACAACAGACATCTTACAAAGGCATCAAGTACTATAACCCCACCATACTTCATACTTTCAAGTGAACTGTAAAACACTTTTTCTTTGTATGACACAAATTACAAGTAAAACTATAACTAGGCCCCAAATGCAGGCCACACACCACAATAGATTTAAAAAAGTTAATACAACTACAGATAAATCATGGTGCATGGCCCCTATCAAACAAACAAGTTGTACAACACCCTCATACAAGTGTTTTTTAGTTTACTTGTGAAATCAAATACAACAAAGTCCTAAAATCCAATGATATATCCAGGAGACAAAAAAGTGATCTTTCCAAATCGAAATCCAAGTGAAAATTGATCAGGAGATGGACAAAGCAGTGGGAGGAGCCTGCTGGACAGGAACAGGAACTTGGAGTCTCTGGGGCACTTCCTGCTGTTGAAAAAAAAAAGAACTCATTGCACAACAATATCAATGCAAACAGTCAATTAGAGAAGATTTTTCACTCAAAGTTGTAGATTTTAGCTGCTTCAGCTTCGCCAGGTTGCAGAAGCAGTCGAACGCGCTCCCTCCCGCTCACCTACGTCAAAAAAGATGCACCGGAAGTCACAGGCCTGGCGCTAACTCTCACGACTGGGTAAAAAATCTCATTTGTGCTCACAAATGATAGAGCGGTCCGTACTAATAATTTACCTGTATTCGGACGCTCTTTAGGCCGATGAATCTTTTGACTAAGTGGGACTCTCCGTACTCTATATCGGTCAATTTAATCAAATCAATAATCAATAACGAACATAAGCAATACCTTGATCGACATAACACTTAACAATTAATCCAGAATACATTTCGGCGAACCCTGACCTTTCAGTCAGGAATAACCACACCTGTTTATTCAAAGTTAGTGAATTTTATTTCCCTATATTAACAAAGCTAGCACAATATAGATGTGTCTCAACACCAAATGATAAACATATATGAACATTAATAGCTGTCCATAACGGCGAAACAAGTGCAATCTATGTAGCATTTGAATAACAAGGCATTCGATAATAGCAATGCAAATCACTAAAACTATCATCTGTAACGAACTAATTGCATACATTTAGTCAGCATAACAAGATCTCAAATTGCATCGTGCGACATAAGGAATCCTCGTCTAACCTCAAATTAGCATCGGCATGTGGGACTTCATGCAAAAACAATTTAGCAACATTAATTTAGAAAAACTCCTAACTAGGGCTCTTATCAAAATCAGCAGTTGGTTACCTAAAAGAAACACAATGCAATTGTACAATTTCCTTTCATATTTACCAATTACGATCAGCATTCAAGGAAGTCTTCGTCTCACAGGTACCGTTTCTCGATCA
The DNA here is from genome assembly GCF_031143425.1 of Pleurodeles waltl. Taxonomy (NCBI): domain Eukaryota; kingdom Metazoa; phylum Chordata; class Amphibia; order Caudata; family Salamandridae; genus Pleurodeles; species Pleurodeles waltl. Next base: position 49,757,886 of record NC_090446.1, on the reverse strand, counting down.
GCATGGGACGGGGCAAAGGGGCAGGGGTGGACGGGGCAATTGCCTCACGGCGGCAAGGTAAAACTACTACTTCATGCAAAGGGATCAAAGTTAAAGTCTCTAGGGCAAGAATCATTAAAGTCTCTTTCTCTCGATTAGAGAAAGCATCAAAGTCTCTCAAAATGGCGTCGCAGCAAAGTGGGCCATAATAGCTGCAATGTCCTGCAAAATGGTGGGTATCGAGCTGTTAATGGCTATAATGTCCGGATAATGGCTGTAATGGCTGCAAATGGCTACCTTCTTCTCGTGCACCTGGTTTAAATAGACAACAGTTCAAATCCAGTAGGGTCTTCCATTGGAGGGTTCATAGGTTAGCTTCAAATTGTCCAATCAAAAACGACAGTTCTCAAGCTTTTACTTAAGCATACATTATCCTTGGAGATGGGTACGCAAGTTGCAACATTTTATACCAATTAACTCACTTTCAGAGCTTCCATTGTCCGCACCTGCAGATTGACCTTGGAGTAAAGAGAAAATATGTCAGGCTGGCACGAAACCTTAAGATAAGCATGTGAACGATCTCAGTGGAAAAGTACAGCTTCAAGCAGAAATACACGTTTAATAGCACATTGGAAAAATACGAGCATCTAAACCGTGAGACCAGGCAACTAGGCCGAAACCTGCACTAAAGTAATGCTAAGCTAAAACATTTCAAACAAGCAAATCATAGCACACGTTTACGATTATGTCGGATTAGTGCAATTCTAATACACCACGTTATATAAAGCACGCTTATAAATGTTGGCAAACTACTCTGAGGGCACATTTTGTCCCCGTACAATCTTTATTAATTCGGTTAAAGTTACACATGATTATTTCACACTACGTTTAAGCGCTAATAAATGTAAAACCTTCATTTTCTGCTTCATCACAAGAGACTGAAAGTCTTTCAGCTTTCACTTTTCTCACGTGCAAAAAAGCCAGAAGTCGCGTGCCGACTAGGTAAAAACAGAAAAAGACTCCACTATGTTGTGGAGTGCAGAGTCTATCGGTAACTCCGCATTGCTGAATTCTGCAAACTCCACCAGCGGAACGGAGTTTTGCACACAGGCCTAATTAATTTTGCTGTGTTGCTTTATTTTTGGAATTGGTTTTGGGCATTAGTTGGTTCACATTGCTTGGGGGTATTTAAGTTTTGAGGAGCACTGGTGGGTGATTTTATTTTGTGTATATATATATATATATATGTATATTTATATATATATATGTGTGTGTATGTATATATATGTGGGTGTGTTTCTATGTGTCTATACATATGTATATATAACAAGGTTTTAAAGCATAGGATCAGCACAGTGCTATCCACGTCGAGCTAGATATGGACAAAGTTTTCTAGATAAGGACAAACGTTGCTAGATAAATAGACATTTGAGGTGAGCAAATCTAGAGTGTCAGTGGTGTTGCAGGGTGGTCCTTACGGGAGCTTCTCTCCACCTAAACTTGGGAACTACACAGAGTTTTCTCTTTTTTTTTACATAATTTATGCATCACTCTAACCCTGAAAGGGAGTTGTTTTGATTTATACTGGGTGCCCCTTTTGTCTGGACAGAGCTGAACCCCTCTGAGGAGCTCTAATGAGAGTGAAACACTTGACACTGGCTGCTTTTACTCGTTCTAGGTTGGCTTGGTTGGTATTTTACCAGTCCAAAGCTGTAATACTGTGCCTGGAGTGGTAAATGGCTTTTGTCATTTTAAACCTCGGTGAGGATAACACTGTGTCAATCCTATGCTTAAAGATTTTGCTATACAAATGAAAAAAGACTTTAGGCCAGATTTATGGGAAAGTGGTGCAGCGCTGTGCTGTGCCAAAATTGGCAGCTCCACGCGGCATCACTTTAGAAACACAGAGATGCACCATATTTAAGTGAATATGGCGCACCCCTGTGTTGTCCCCTACGCGGGCTACCAGCGCCAATGCAGGCTTCCTTGTACCATCATGCAAGAGGTGTGATTGTTCATGTGCAGGAAGGTGTCCCTTCCCGCACATAAACAATCACTAATGGTGCTTTGGCATTTCTGTGTGTGCTGAATAATGCAGCCCGCACAGAAGTGCGAAAGCGTCATTTTCAAATGATTGTTTATATGAAGGAAGGGACACCTTCTCACACATGAACAATCATTTCTGGCATTTTGCTCTTTCTATGCTTGCTGCAGAATGCAGCACACATAGAAAAAGCAAAAAATTAGGAGGAATAAAAGTATTCCTCTTCGGTGCACCCGAGGAGGCGTTAGGTTTTGGCGCTGCCTCAGGTTTACGAAATTTCATAAATCTGAGGCAGCGCCAAAATGCAATGAGTGTTGCTGTGGCACGCCCACAGCAACACCCATTGCACGCCCCTTTCACACACAGTGCTGCGTGGGAAGGGGCCATATTTACAAGGTGACGTTAAGCCACAAAAAGTGGCGTAACGCAACCTTGCAAATATGGTGCATTGCTTAGCGTCACAGGAGCGTCACAAAAAGTGACGCTTCTGTGGCACTAGGGGGCTATAAATACGCTCCTTTGTCCCTATCTAGCTCAGAGTGGATAGCACTGTGCTGATCCTATGCTTTAAAACTTTGCTAAATAAACAGACATTTGAGGTGAGCAAATCTAGAGTGTAGTTAGTGTTGCAGGGTGCTCCTTACTGGATGTGCTCTTCACCTAAACTTGGGAACTATCTTGAGTTCTTGCTTCTCTTTTGTCATAATTTATTCATCTCTCTAACCTTGAAAGGGATTTGTTTTGACTTATACTGGGTGCTCCCTTGTGTCTGGACAAAGCTAAACTCCTCTGAAGAGCCCTATTAAGAGCGAAACATGTGTCAGGAGTTGTTTTTACTCATTCCAGGTTGGCTTGGATGGTATTTTACCAGTCCAAAGCTGCAATACTGTACCTGGGGTGGTAAATGGCTTTTGTCATTTTACAGCTCGACGAGGATGACACTGTGTGAATCCTATGCTTAAAGATTTTGCTGTAAAAATGGCAAAAGACTTTGCCCCTCTCTAGCTTGGCACAGATATCTAGCCCTGTGCTGATCCTATGCGTAAAGACTTCACTAGATAAACAGATATTAGAGGTGAGCAAATCTAGAGTGTTGCAGAATGTTCCTTATTGGAGCTGTTCTCCACCTAAACTTGGGAACTACCCAGAGTTCACTCTTCTTTTTTAGATAATTTAACCCTGAAAAGGCTTTATACATACATAATATGTATGTATAAAGCCTTTTCAGGGTTAAATTATCCAAAAAAGAAGAGTGAACTCTGGGTAGTTATATATATACTGTTGGTGTGAATTTGGTATTGCATGTTATGGCACGTTTTACACTGAGGTGTATGTAGGCTGATTTTCAGGGTACCTTGTAAGTGGGCGATTCACTTGCACGTACAGCGTGGTTTGGTTTTCTGCTGCCTTTTAGTGTTCTATAGCATTTTACTAATGTGGGTGATTTATAGTGTTTTAAAGCAACAATTATTATGATTTAATCCACTTTGACACATTGTCCTGAGGATGGTTTAATGGATGATTTGAGCCTTGGGAGACCAAAATGTAGACCTTATACTCTCCATGCGAAACTCATAGCATGAGCTGCTGGAGTCCTTTAGGAGTGATTTCTGATTGTTTGAAAGACTGCATTTAGGACTCAAACCGTTTGTGTTTGGAGAGTCAGGAGGCTTGGTGCTCTCCTTCTGTCCCTTGGATGTAAATGGTTTGGGGACTAGGTGGGTTACCTGTGCGTTTGTATAAAACACCAAAAATTATCTTTGTTGCTTTGATATATTTATTAATATATTATTAGTGAATATATAACAATTCTTCATTTTTTCAGAAACAAATTACACAATGTTTGAAGAGTTATTCATTTATGGAATGTGATTTAAGCGTAATTACAACATTAATAGTATTTAATATTGCTGAAATATTTGTATGCAGATTATTCCCCCATGGACATTGTGTGCTTTACAGTTTAGATTATCCAGTTCTGTGGGGAATATTGTGTTACCCTGTTTATTTCATAGCAAGCCCACAAATAGCATTTAACCCCTTCGCTGCCTGGCCTTTTCCCCCTCCTGTGCCGAGCCTTTTTTTGGCTATTTGGGGCAGTTCGCGCTTAGGCCCTCATAACTTTTTGTCCACATACGCTAGCCAAGCCAAATTTGCGTCCTTTTTTTCCAACATCCTAGGGATTGAAGAGGTACCCAGACTTTGTGGGTTTCCCAGAAAGAGGCCAAGAAATTAGCCAAAATACAGTGTAAATTTTTTTTTTTTTTTTTTAAATGGGAAAAAGGGGCTGCAGAAGAAGGCTTGTGGTTTTTTCCCTGAAAAGGGCATCAACAAAGGGTTTGCAGTGCTAAAATTACCAGCTTCCCAGCTTTCAGGAACAGGCAGACCTGAATCCGAAAACCTAATTTTTCAACACAATTTTGCCATTTTACTGGGACATACCCCATTTTTAAGATTTTTTGTGCATTCAGCCTCCTTCCAGTCAGTGACAGAAATGGGCATGAAACCAATGCTGGATCCCAGAAACCGCAACATTTCTGAAAAGTAGACAAAATTCTGAATTTAGCATGGGGTAATTTGTGAGATCCTACAAGGGTTTCCTACAGAAAATAACAACTGAAAAAGAAAAATATTGAAATTGAGGTAAAAAAACATCAATTTTTCTCTACGTTTTACTCTGTAACTTTTTCCTGCAATGTCAGATTTTCGAAAGCAATATACTGTTACGTCTGCTGGACTCTTCTGGTTGCGGGGATATATAGGGCTTGAAGGTTCATCAAGAACTCTAGGTACCCAGAGCCAATAAATGACCTGCACCCTGCAGTGGGTTTTCATTCTATACCGGGTATACAGCAATTCATTTGCTGAAATATAAAGAGCAAAAAATAGCTATCAAGAAAACCTTTGTATTTCCAAAATGGGCACAAGATAAGGCGTTGAGAAGCAGTGGTTATTTGCACATCTCTGAATTCCGGGGTGCCCATACTAGCATGTGAATTACCGGGCATTTCTCAGATAGACGTCTTTTTTACATACTGTCTTACATTTTGAAGGGAAAAATGTAGAGAAAGACAAGGGGCAATAACAGTTGTTTTGCTATTCTATGTTCCCCCAAGTCTCCCGATAAAAATGATACCTCACTTGTGTGGGTAGGCCCAGCGCCCGCGACAGGATATGCCCCAAAACACAACGTGGACACATCACAGAAAACAGAGCTGTTTTTTGCAAAATACCTACCTGTAGGTTTTAGCCTCTAGCTCAGCCGGCACCTAGGGAAACCTACCAAACCTGTGCATTTTTAAAAACTAGAGACCTAGGGGAATCCAAGATGGGGTGACTTGTGGGGCTCTGACCAGGTTCTGTTACCCAGAATCATTTGCAAACCTCAATTTATGGCTAAAAAAACACATTTTCCTCACATTTCGGTGACAGAAAGTTCTGGAATCTGAGAGGAGCCACAAATTTCCTTCCACCCAGCGTTCCCCCAAGTCTCCCGATAAAAATGATACCTCACTTGTGTGGGTAGGCCTAGCGGCCACGACAGGAGACGCCCCAAAACACAACGGGGACACATCCCATTTTTTGAAAGAAAACAGAGCTGTTTTTTGCAAAGTGCCTACCTGTAGATTTTGGCCTCAAGCTCAGCCGGCACCTAGGGAAACCTACTAAACCTGTGCATTTTTGAAAACTAGAGACCTAGGGGAATCCAAGATGGGGTGACTTGTGGGGCTCTGACCAGGTCTTACCAAGAATCCTTTGCAAACCTCAAAATTTGGCTAAAAAAACACATTTTCCTCACATCATTTCAGTGACAGAAAGTTCTGGAATCTGAGAGGAGCCACAAATTTCCTTCCACCCAGCGTTCCCCCAAGTCTCCCGATAAAAATGATACCTCACTTGTGTGGGTAGGCCTAGCGGCCGCGACAGGAGACACCCCAAAACACAACGTGGACACATGCCATTTTTTTTAAAGAAAACAGAGCTGTTTTTTGCAAAGTGCCTGCCTGTAGATTTTGGCCTCTAGCTCAGCCGGCACCTAGGGAAACCTACCAAACCTGTGCATTGTTGAAAACTAGAGACCTAGGGGAATCCAAGATGGGGTGACTTGTGGGGCTCTGACCAGGTTCAGTTACCCAGAATCCTTTGCAAACCCCAACATTTGGCTAAAAAAACACATTTTCCTCACATTTCGGTGACAGAAAGTTCTGGAATCTGAGAGGAGCCACAAATTTTCTTCCACCCAGCGTTCCCCCAAGTCTCCCAATAAAAATGATACCTCACTTGTGTGGGTAGGCCTAGCTTCCGCGACAGGAGACGCCACAAAACACAACTTGGACACATCCCATTTTTTGAAAGAAAACAGAGCAGTTTTTTGCAAAGTGCCTACCTGTAGATTTTGGCCTCTAGCTCAGCCGGCACCTAGGGAAACCTACCAAACCTTTGCATTTTTGAAAACTAGAGACCTAGGGGAATCCAAGATGGGGTGACTTGTGGGGCTCTGACCAGGTTCTGTTACCCAGAATCCTTTGCAAACCTCAAATTGTGGCTAAAATAACACATTTTCCTCACATTTCGGTGACAGAAAGTTCTGGAATCTGAGAGGAGCCACAAATTTCCTTCCACCTAGCGTTCCCGCAAGTCTCCCGATAAAAATGATACCTCACTTGTGTGGGTAGGCCTAGCGCCTGTGACAGGAAATGGCCCAAAACACAACGTGGAGACATCACATTTTTTCATAAAAAACAGTGCCTACCTGTGGATTGTGGCCTCTAGCTCAGCCGGCACTGGGGGAAACCTAGCAAACCAGCGCATTTTTGAAAACTAGAAACCCAGGGGAATCCAAGATGGGGTGAATTGTGGGGCTCTGACCAGGGTCTGTTACCCAGAAGCCTTTGCAAACCTCAAAATTTGGCTAAAAAAACACGTTTTCCTCACATTTCGGTGACAGAAAGTTCTGGAATCTGAGAGGAGCCACAAATTTCCTTCCACCTAGCGTTCCCCCAAGTCTCCTGATAAAAATGATACCTCACTTGTGTGGGTAGGCCTAGGGCCTGCGACAGGAAATGGCCCAAAACACAACGTGGACACATCAAATTTTTTCATAGAAAACAGTGCCTACCTGTGGATTTTGGCCTCTAGCTCAGCCGGCCCCAGGGGGGGCAGAAATGGCCTAAAATAAATGTGATCCCCACCCCCCAACCCCCCTGCCCCCCCTGAGCTACCCTTGTCTACAAGGTCGCTTCCCTTGCGTGACGGTGCAAAAAAAGATCCCTGGTGCCTAGTGGTTTCTGCCACCCTTGGGGGCAGATTGACCTACAATCGGCCGATCTGCCCCCATGGGAGGCAGAAATGGTCTAAATACAATTTGCCCCCCAGGGGAGCGACCCTTGCCTAATGGGTCGCTCCCCATATCTAAAAAACAAAAAAAAACACAAAAAAACTATTTGCCCTGGCGCCTAAAGGTTTCTGCCCCCCCGGGGGCAGCCCGGCCTAATACCAATAGAAATGGGCTAAAATAAATTTGACCCCCCACCCCCCCGATGAGCGACCCTTGCCTACAAGGTCGCTCCCCTTGCGTGACGGCGCAAAAAAAGATCCCTGGTGCCTAGTGGTTTCTGCCCCCCTTGGGGGCAGATTGACCTAAAATCAGCCAATCTGCCCCCAAAGCGGGCAGAAATGGCCTAAATACAATTTGCCCCTCCAGGGGAGCGACCCTTGTCCAAGGGGTCGCTCCCCATCTGTAAAACAAAAAAAAAAAAAAAATCCCTGGTGCCTAGTGGTTTCTGCCCCCCTTGGGGGCAGATTGGCCTCATCAAAATAGGCCAATCTGACCCCAAGGGGGGCAGAAATGGCCTAAATATAATTTGCCCCATCGCTCCCCACCTAAAAAAAAAAGAAAACATAACAAAAAGAAAAAAAAAGAAAAAGATCCCTGGTGCCTAGAGGTTTCTGCCTCCCCTGGGGGCAGATCGGCCTAATAATAGTCCGATCTGCCCCCAGGGGGGGCAGAAAAGGCCTTCCCAAAAAAATGCCCCCCCCTTGGAGCGACCCTTGACCAAGGGGTCGCTCCCTTTTGTCAGTTTCAGTCACCCTGGGAGAGAATTCAAAGGGAAGGAAATACATTTTCTTCCCTTTGAAGCCCCTCGGGCCTCCCCCATGGGATTGAAAGAGAAATGCTTTGCATTTCTCTTTCAATCCCAGCGCGATGGGGGAGACCCTGTGACTAATCAGCGTGCGCTCGCGCGCTGACGTCACAGGGGGGGTTGAGGGGGTCGGGGTGGAAGGGGAAGGGCTTCCCCTTCCATCGCTAACTTGGGGGGGGTGGGGGGGAACCCCACAGAGGACACAGAACAGGTTAAGTTACAGGCCCTGGGCACCTCTAGTGCACTAAGGGGCATATTTATAGGCCCCTAGCGCCACCTTGTGCCACATTAATGTCATTTATTTTGATGTTAATGTTTCCCACCGAGGCCAAAATCCCTGCGCCGTATTTACAGAGTGGCGCAATGCATGCATGTAACCCTTTGCGCTACATTATGCCTTTGCCAGGCATAATTTATACAAAGGGGGCAGTCCCCCGTTAGGGGAGGCAGAAAAATGGCGCAAGTAAATCTATGAGATTTCCTTGCACCATTTATTAAGGCACTTTTAATGCCTGTTCAAGAGCAGGCGTTATGGGGGGGGGGTCCATTCTTTAGAATGTACCTCTATGTACTCTGCAGGAGTAGCACCAATATTTTGGCACTACTCCCGCAGAGTACATCAATAGCATCATAAAATAATGACCTACCCTGTGCCAGTGTGCGCCGTATTTAAAAAAAGGCACACACAGGGTGGCAGTAGGGGGGTGGTAAGGGGCACAGGGAAAGTGGCGCTGCACTCAGGGTTAAGCTAATGTTACCATGTTTAGAGGAGAAAGCACAAGCATTTTAGCACTGATTAGTCATCGTAAAGTTCCCAGAATCCTAAAAGAAGCACAAACAAGGTTAGGAAAGTGGAGGGTGTAGACAAAAAGTTAGGATGAAGGCCACCCTAAAGCTGGCAGGTCTAACATCCTTGGAAAGAAGTTGCAGTTGGTAATGTAGGTCGATTAAAATGGGAAAATCACACTCCATATTTAATGGGGTTTTCCCAAGTTATATTCAAGGAGGGTGGAGGTTACATGCGTGCAGGACATTTGTTCTTCTGGTGTCATTCAGCTTCTTATTCATTTTAATAAATTATTTGACACCAGAACAACAGAAATCCAGTCAGTAGAACCAGGGTTCTAAATTTTTGAAGTTTTAAATGAAATCTAGCATCTAGAGGATCAAAGCGTAACCGTGGAAATTTAGTCACATGAGACCAGGTCAAAGCCAGAAATAAAGGCCAACTGCGGCAGAGTGTGGTTTGGGTACGAGAATTGGATTGCACCCTGTCAGCACTTATCTTCGGGCTTAGAAAAATTATTGAAGAAAAATGTCTGAGGAAGTAAAGTTCTGCAGGGCCAGGCTGCAGGAATTGTCTAAAGAAGGAGCATCATCATTGATGGAGTAACCCGTCTGCCGATATCTAAATCAGGCCTTAGTCACAAAAATAGAAGTAAAAAAACTCCAGCTGGACAAAGACAGTTGCACAAGGTCAGATACCCCTGTGACAAAGGACGACTGAAATGAATTTGCTGCTGGGGAGAAGAAAGTAGCAGGAGAAGCCACAAAGTCAACCCAACTGGTGATGCACTTCATATGGATAAGCAAATTGGTTGGTCCCGGTCTCCTCCTAGTTGTCAGAACCCTTTTTGCCAAATTTTAAGTCCTCTGCTTTGGAAAGTGGTCATCTGGGCACATTTAGCATCATAAACTAGGGTCCACGATTGGTGGGACACCTCTTAGGGGTTCAGGACTCGAGCTAGTTCGAGATGTGGGTTCAAGATGCTGAGAGCCTTTTATGTCCCTGTGGCTCCATATACCCTGGGTGAATGTGAAGATGCAAGGCACAAAAGCAGGGCTGACCTCTGAGAGGTTAAGGTAGACTGAAGGCTGCAAAGCAGTCCTGCCATTTACAGCAGCAGATTGGCGGAGTGCACACCAGGTAACAGCAGCAGGCAGTCCTGCGAAAGTCCTTCTGCAGGACCAGTAACAAACTAAAAAGATAGGACAGAATATCCTATTTTACACCTTTGTACCCTTCTTCTAGAAGGTGGGAGAAGCTTCTGGAAAGGTTATTTGAAGTGTACAGAATTTAGGGCCTTTGTGTGAATGCAGAGCACTGGCTATTCAGGTTTAAGTGGGGTTATGCTGAGCTCTGCCCCACCTATCCTGCCATCAGATTACCCATTTAGACACACCTAGTCCCTCTACTGTGTGACTTTCTAGGAGAGATTCACAAATAAATGTCAGCTACACCCAGTCATGTGACCCAAGACAGGCTGTAGACACAAAGATTAAAGGGCAGGAAAATGCCAACTTTATAAAAGTGGCATATTCAAAACTGCAATGGAAAATCCAATTTTACAATTAAAGAGAGATTATCACTAGAATGTCATAAGTACCAAACATGACATAGCTACCTTTTCCGAATTAAGGGTTACAGCTTATGAAATGTAAAGCAGAATCCCCAATGTTATCATAAGTGAGGGGTAGACCTCACAGTAGTGAAAAACACATTTAGAAGTTTTTCACTACCAGAACATGTCAAACTTAAAACTTCATGTCCACACTTTTAATTATACAATACCCTGCCCTATGGGCTACCTAGGATATACCTGAAGGGTCACCTATAAATAACAAAAGGGGAGTTTAAGGCTTGGGATGAAGGTTTAAGTGCTAAGCCAACACAGATGTTTAAAACTGCCTTCAGGCTGCAATGGCCAGCTTGGAACATGATTTGGAGGGCTGCTTAGGTGGGTGGCACAATAAGAGCTGCAGGCCCACTGGCCAAATTTAATTTAAAGGACCTGGATATATCGTATACCACTCTACACTGGACTTATATGTAAATTGAATATGCCGATCAAGTCATGTTTAGAGGCAAAATTATAGGGGAATACCACCCCAATTTTGACATGTCTAACACATGTCCACCCAGTTGAAAGTGGGGATAACCACCCAATCTTTTGGGAGTTACTAAGGCAGAATAACCTGGAGAGACCATCAGCATTGGCATGGTCTGACCCGGGTCTATGTTCTCCTGTAAACTTCATTACCTTTAGCAAGGTGAACCATCTCAACACTTTTGGATTCTCACCTCTCATTCACATTAACCACCTGAGAGCTCTAATCTGACTGAATGCCAAAGTGAGTCCCAAACAAGTATGGTCTCTGCTTTGAAGCTTCTCTTTCTATAGCACTCAAAATCTGTTGTAAACCTGGTATGTGTTAGGGAGTCAAATGTTTTATGACAAGCCTCTGTCCAGGTCACCTTTCTTGGCTGCTCCTTGAACGTAAGCTCAGTCAAGGGGGCAACAATGGTGCCATATCCCTTGTCAAACTTCCTGTAATATTTTGTGAGTTTTTGGTAACTCCCTGGTCACAATGTTCTCTATTTTGGCCTGCATGGGCTGACCTTAGCCCTGTCCAACAGGTGTCTCAAGTATAACACTGACTCCTACCCTATCTGGTACTTACTGGCCATGATAGTCAGGGTTACATTCTGCGGGGCCTGAAGTACTTCCTGCGGTGAAAGAGGTGGTAACTCCAGCTGTTACTGAACACAGCTATGTCATCGAAGTGAGCAGCACTGAAGGCCTCCATCCCAGCAAAAACCCAGTGTCTCTCTGTAGTGGAGAACTCTGACCTCTCCTTAGCGCCTTCAGTTAGGGAAATCTGCCAATATCCTGAAATTAAGTCAAGAATGCTCAGCAACTTGGTAGCCCCTAACCTATCAATGAGCTCATCAGCTCTGGGGATGGGGTGAGCATCAGTCTTAGTGACTGAGTTGAGCCTCCTGTAGTCCACACAGCATTAGAGTTTTGGGGCGCTGGTGCCCTGTGGGGGAGATTTTGCTATCAGCACCACAGGGCTGGAGCAAGACCTACTGGAGGGCTCAGTCACCCTCAACTCCAACACCTTAGAGAGTTTGGGGGTCATTACAACATTGGCGGTAAATGCCACTTACCACTGTGCAGAAGACCGCCAACACACCGCTGTGGCCGCGGAATTCTGCCACAGTTATTATGACCCACAGCTAGGAATCCGTCAAAATGTAGACACCCACACAAGTCCACCACACCAAAGGTCAGTGATAAACTGGCGATAACAAAACCTCCACTGTCACGCCAACAGGAATACACCCACACTATCACGACCCACGAATCCACGTGGCGGTCTTTCAACCGCAGTATTCCATTGGCGGTACACACCACTGTGCTCAAAATACACACACTCTTACAAAACATACCCACATTGGACAAATCGAAATACACACACCTGATACACATACACACACCACTCCCACACACTCAATAGACCTGCATGCACTCCATCTTCAGCCACTACCTCCATCACCAGCACACCCACCACCACACCCCGCTCACTTGCACTCACCACCCCCACTACCATTCACACATCCCCTGTGTCCTCGCCCAGTGTGTCTGTGAGCCCACCTCTCAAGGTACACAAACTCAGACACACACCCACCCAACAGCCATCCACCTCACGACAGCCTCCAGCCCATGCACCTTCACCCAAAGTCAGCAAACGTACACCTCCTACAACCACTACCTCTTCCTCCACTCCCAAACCCCCTCCATCTACCCGTCCCAGTGTGTCCAAAAAACTTTTCCTGTCCAACCTTGACCTCTTCCCCTCACCTCCCCCAACCCTTCATTCCCCTAGGGCCCGCCTTTCCATGTCCCAACCCAGCACCTCAGCCACAACATCTGCAGGAACAGTGGTGCCTGTAGTAACCGGCTTCTGGAGTGCGCCAGGTAGCAGAGCAGCCAGTGTGCCAAGGAGCCAGACCACAGACAGTCCCCCACCACAAAAAGTTGGCCATTGCCCGGCGGGAGAGAGGCAAAACATCTACCACCAAAGCCTCTCCCAGGAATACAGTTGGGAGTGTGAAGACAGCTGCGCCACCATCCAAGTTGGGGAAGGGGCACAGAAAAACAGGCAAGTCGCCGAAAACCTGCACGGCGGACAAGACCACCACCAGCACCGCTGAACAGGACACCGCTGCCACCAGCATCGCTGCCAAGGACACTGCCGCCACCAGCACCGCTGAACAGGACACTGCCGCCACAAGCACCGCTGCCAAGGACACCGCCACCACCAGCACCACTGCCAAGGACACCTCCGCCACCAGCCCCGCTGAACACGACACCGCCGCCACAAACACCGCTGCCAAGGACACCGCCGCCACCACCACCGCTGAACAGGACACCGCCGCCACCAGCCCCACTGAACAGGACACCGCCGCCACAAGCACCGCTGCCAAGGACACTGCCACCACCAGCACCGCTGAACAGGACACCACCGCCACAAGCACCACTGAACAGGACATTGCCGCCACCAGCACCGCTGAACAGGACACCGCTGCCACCAGCACCGCTGAACAGGACACCGCCGCCACCAGCACCGCAGGCCAATGAGCGCCAAAATCTCCAACGCTACTGAGGCCGCCACGAGCAGGATGAAGCACTCTGTGCACCAAGCCCCCTCCAGAACCAGTGGAGATTGACATCCACTACCTCAGTCCTTGGCAGGATGAAGCACTCTTGGCACCAAGCCCCTTCCAGAACCAGTGGAGAGATACATCCACTACCTCAGTCCTTGGTAGGATGAAGCACTCTGGGCACCAAGCCCCGTCCAGAACCAGTGGAGATTGACATCCACTATCTCAGTCCTTGGCAGGATGAAGCACTCTGGGCACCAAGCCCCCTCCAGAACCAGTGGAGACTGTTATCCACTTGTGAGACTGTGACTTTGCACTCCCCAGGATGCAGCAGTGGGCAAACCATCCACTGTGAAGACTTGTGAGACTTTGGCTTTGCACTCCCCAGGATGCAGCAGTGGGCAAACCACCCACTGTAAAGACTTGTGAGACTGTGGCTTTGCACTTCCCAGGATACAGCAGTGGGCAAACCACCCACTGTAAAGAGTTGTGAGACTTTGGCTTTGCACTACCCAGGATGCAGCAGTGGGCAAACCACCCACTGTAAAGACTTGTGAGACTATGGCTTTGCACTCCCCAGGATGCAGCAGTGGGCAAACCACCCACTTGAGAGACTTGTGAGACTGTGGCTTTGCACTCCCCAGGATGCAGCAGTGGGCAAACCACCCACTGTAAAGCCTTGTGAGACTGTGGCTTTGCACTCCCCAGGATGCAGCAGTGGGCAAACCACACACTGGAATGACTTGTGAGACTGTTGCTTTGCACTCCCCCGCATACATCAATGGGCATGGAGCCCCCTTGTGGATCTGGCGTCGTGCACTCATCCGGGTGAGGTGAACCCCCATCCCTTCCCCCCTGAGGTGCCTGTTGTATTTCTATCTGATGCCCCAGCAGTGTTCTCTCCGTTTAGATCGGGTATCTTGTGTGGGCCTCGCCCATGCATTTTGGGCCCAGTGGTCCACAGACTTTAATGGTGGAATGCCTTGGACTTGTATTCTTGGTGTATATATTTGTTTATAGTGTAAATATATATATATTTTTTTTTGATTACTGTATTTTAATAGATTACAAACTTTCAACTCATTTCCCTTTGTCCTTGCATTCTTCCAGGGGTGTTGGGGGTTGTAAATGTGATGTATCAATTTGTACTTGTGTGTGTGTTGTAGTGGGTGAGGGTGGGGGTGGGAGTGTTGCGTGTGTGTGTGTCACTCTTTTTTCCCTCCCCCCTCTCCTATGTCGTAGGTGCAGTACTCACTGTGGTATTCGCCGCCGTCGTTGATGTTCCTGGTAGAGGAGCTGGAAGACAAAGGCTAGGAGTATCTGGAGCTCAGGTTCCATGGCGTCCTGATTCCTCGTGGGGTGTGCAGAGCGACCTCTGTCCCTGTTTACCAGGCAGGTCGCTCCCCTCACCGCCACGCAGCCCCTGTGTGACCGCTGACCGCTGCTTCTTTCCTGTGTCCTTTTGCTGCCTCAAGCTTGCTCTCCTCACCTTTTTGCCCAGTTGCGGCCCCAATCTCTGGTTCCCTGCTCACCGCGTCTCCCCCTCGCCGCCCGTTTTCCCGCCACCGCGTCCCGTAGCTCCACCCCCCTCGCACCCCATTGGCCGCCCCGCTCCCACCTCCCAGCTGCTCCTCCCTCCCTCTCCTACTCATATGGAGGCCGCGCAGTGGTAGAGAGAGCGACCTTTGACCCTGTTTACTAGGCAGGTCGCTCCCCTCACCGCCACGCAGCCCCTGTGTGACCGCTGACCGCTGCTTCTTTCCTGTGTCCTTTTGCTGCCTCAAGCTTGCTCTCCTCACCTTTTTGCCCAGTTGCGGCCCCAATCTCTGGTTCCCTGCTCACCGCGTCTCCCCCTCGCCGCCCGTTTTCCCGCCGCCGCGTCCTGTAGCTCCGCCTCCCTCGCACCCCATTGGCCGCCCCGCTCCCACCTCCCAGCTGCTCCTCCCTCCCTCTCCTACTCATATGGAGCCGAAGGCAAGCCCGTCTGCGCCCGTCCGCGCCTGGCCCGCGCCTGGCCCGCGCCCAGCGCCAGACCCCCTGGCCCCCTCAGAGGCCAGCCCACCCGCAAGACCTACAACGCCGCCACTCTCATCGCAATCAACACCGGCCGGAGACCCGGCTGCTGCAGAGCCACCCCCAGACACACCCCCGGGCCCTTCACCTGCCAATCCTGCAAGTTCTCCTGCGTCCAAACCCGCACCGCACCCGCCAAACCAAGCACCAGCAGCAACCACCTGAAGTGCATCCTGCTCAACACCCGCTCCATCCACAGACACGCCGTGGAACTCTGGAACCTGCTCGACACCACATCTCCAGACGTCGCCTTCCTCACAGAAACCTGGATGAACGCCTCCTCAGCGCCCGACATCGGCATCGCCATCCCGGAAGGGTACAAGATCACCCGGAGTGACCGCGTCAACCAGACAGGAGGAGGCATCGCCATCGTCCACAAGAACACCATCCGCATCACGACCAACTCCGACGACACCCTCACAGCCGCCGAACACCTCCACTTCCAGATACACACCGACCCCAAGACCACACTCAGAGGCACCCTCATCTACAGACCCCCAGGACCCCGCACACAGTTCAGCGAAGACATCGCAGACTTCATCAGCCCACACGCCCTCCCCTCCGCTGACTACATCCTCCTAGGGGACCTCAACTTCCACCTGGAGAACAACAACGACAACAACACCACCACCCTGCTGGCCAACCTCGCCAACCTCGGACTCAAGCAACTGGTCAACACCCCCACCCACTACGCCGGACACACGCTTGACCCTGTCTTCTCCTCCAGCAAGTACATCTCCTTAAGCCACTCCACCGGACTCCACTGGACAGACCACAGCTGCGTCCACTTCAGCTTCAGAAGAACCACGACTCACCACCACCCACAACAGGCTCCCCGCAGGAGCTGGAACAAGATCACCACCGACCAGCTCTCCACATCACTGAGCCAGAACCCCCCCGCCAGCTCAACGGACCCCAACCAAGCAGCCAACAACCTCACACAGTGGATCACCAACAGCGCCGACAACCTCGCACCTCTGAAAACCCATCCCATCAGGCCCAACAGCAAGAAAGCCTCCTGGTTCAACATCGAACTCAAGAACTCCAAGAAGAACTGCCGCACCCTAGAGAAAGCCTGGCGAAAAAACCCGACTACAGACAACATGACCGCCCTCAAGCACGCCTCCCGCAAACACCACCAGCTGATCCACACCACCAAGAAGACAGCATTCAAAGAACGACTAGACGACAACGCACACAACAGCAAGGAACTCTTCAACATCGTCAAAGAGCTCTCCAACCCCAGCGCCGGAAACAACGACATCACTCCCTCACAAGACCTCTGCGACTCACTCGCTTCGTTCTTTCACCGCAAGATCGCCGACATACACAACAGCTTCGGCACACAGACCACGCACCCAACCACCAAACCGACGCCCCCCAACACCACCCTCCGCGCCTGGACCCCGGTCAGCACCGAAGACACCATACATACGATGAACACCATCCATTCCGGATCACCAACCGACCCATGCCCCCACCACATCTTTAACAAGGCCGACTCCATCATCGAACCCCATCTTCGAGACATCATCAACTTCTCCTTCAACACCGCCACCTTCCCGGAGAGCTGGAAGCATGCCGAACTCAGCGCCCTCCTGAAGAAACCTTCAGCTGACCCCACCGACCTCAAGAACTACCGCCTCATCTCGCTCCTCCCGTTTCCCGCCAAAGTCATCGAGAAGACCGTCAACAGACAGCTAGCCGCCTTCCTCGAGACTAATGGATCCCTCGACCACTCGCAGTCCGGCTTCCGAGCCAACCACAGCACCGAAACCGCCCTCATCGCAGCCACTGACGACATCCGAGCCCTGCTCGACAACGGGGAAACAGCGGCACTCATCCTCCTGGACCTCTCCGCAGCGTTCGATACTGTCTGCCACCACACCCTAGTGCAGCGCCTCAGCAACATCGGAATCCAAGAGAAGGCACTAGAGTGGATCACCTCATTCCTCGCCGGAAGAACCCAGAGAGTCCGCCTCCCCCCGTTCAGATCTGAGGCCACTGAAGTCATCTGCGGCGTACCACAAGGATCGTCACTAAGCCCCACCCTCTTCAACGTCTACATGAGCCCCCTCGCAGCCATCGCACGCCAACACAACCTCAACATCATCTCCATCTCCTACGCCGACGACACCCAACTGATCCCCTCACCAACGACCCAGCCACCGCCAGAACCAACCTGCACGAAGGGATGAAGGACGTAGCCGAGTGGATGATGAACAGCCACCTGAAACTGAACTCAGACAAGACGGAAGTCCTCATCCTTGGATCATCACCCTCTGCCTGGGACGACTCCTGGTGGCCCCCTGCCCTGGGCAGCGCACCCAAACCAACGGACCACGCACGCAACCTGGGCTTCATCCTGGACTCCTCCCTCTTGATGACCAGACAAGTCAACGCCGTCTCATCATCATGCTTCAACATCCTACGCATGCTCCGAAAGATCTTCCGTTGGATCCCCACCGAAACCAGGAAGACGGTCACCCAGGCACTCGTCACCAGTCGACTGGACTAGGGAAACACCCTCTACACCGGAACCACGGCCAAACTACAGAAAAGACTCCAACGCATCCAGAACGCCTCCGATCGACCAGCCACGCCCTCGCCGGCGTTCCACGCATTAAAAAGCCACCATGGGAGGAAGATCCTTCTCCTACCTGGCAGCCAAGACTTGGAACTCCCTCCCCATCCACCTCTGTCTGACCCAAGACCACCTCTCCTTCAGGAAGCAACTCAAGACCTGGCTGTTCGAGCAGTAGCGGTCCCCCGTCCCCCAGCGCCTTGAGACCCTCCGGGTGAGTAGTGCGCTTTACAATTTTTTTGATTGATTGATTGAGGTGAGCGTTTTCCCTTCCAAGTCCTGTTTCCGCCGTGTTTTTGTTCGTGGTGAATCCGCCCCGGAAAAGGTGGCGGATTGGACTATTGTAATAGAGTGGGCGGAACCTTGTCTTCAGCCTGTCTGTTGGCAGTTACCGCCGCGGTGTTTGTTGTAACGCCGTGGCGGTGGGAGTGTTAAAGTGGCTGTCTATGTTGGCGGTTTCCGCCACGGTCGTAATTCCATTTTTTTTACCGCCGGCCTGTTGGCAGTTTTACCACCGCTTTAACACCGACCGCCAGGGTTGTAATGACCACCTTTGTCTTTCATGCTACCCTCACTTTGTCAGACAGCCTGTAAATTTAGTTTTCGACTGTAGGCTGTGGACAAGTTGCATTCCGCCACAGATCTCACATGAACTCCCATTTGAGTTACAATACTGTTTCTCAGCTGCACAGGGGGTTAGCCTTGTTATGAAGCAGATCATAGAGTACACACTGTGGTTCTGTGGAAATGGGCCTGCAATATGTACCTCTGTATTGTTAATTAACGCATTGAGCATTTTCACTGCTTTTTGACACACTACTTTAGACTCAGAGATGGAAGCAGCTAGCTTGCTTCCAAGATGAATGCAGCTCAGGCTGGGTGGGCAGTGGGCAGCACTCATCTCAAGCCGGTGGTGCCCTAAGCTTGCTTTTGAACTGCAAGGGTCTGTCCGGGTGTTCTGCTGCCACTGAGCCATGTGCCGTTCTCAAAGATGGTGAGTGTCCTGAGAGGTCTATCAGGGCATCTCATATTGGGCCAAAGGTGCAATTTGGATTCCTTGCTTGTGGCTGAGCGACAACACCTTAGCTGGGTTTCTGAAAGCAAGTGTTGTTTAAAGTGCTCATGTTTGGCTGGCTGTCGCAACATGGCCGGTCATAGGGACATACGCACTTTAAACAAGTGCACAGCTCCCTACTGCCACTCGGCAGCAATTCCTATGCCCCGTCCTGACACTCGGTTCAGGATGGGGTGCTGAAAAATAAAATGGTAATAAACAAAGTTTATTAACATTTTATTGTTCTGATGAAGGGGCATTTTTTGGGTGGGGCGATGCTCCTCCACCCATGTGGAGGGGCCGCCCCTGCAGCCAAGAAGAGGCCACGGTGTGATGGGCTTTT
The DNA here is from genome assembly GCF_031143425.1 of Pleurodeles waltl. Classification (NCBI taxonomy): domain Eukaryota; kingdom Metazoa; phylum Chordata; class Amphibia; order Caudata; family Salamandridae; genus Pleurodeles; species Pleurodeles waltl. The sequence goes on along the minus strand of NC_090446.1, from coordinate 49,738,217 downwards.
ACACCCTACTCTTTTTTTACTTACAATGTGTTTTTGTAGAAGAAAGGCTAATGTTTAAGTGCACATGATGCATCCAAAACATTTGTACATCAGTCCTATGTCTGTCCATTATGCTATGCATTTGTTTAAGCCCTCATGTCATCTGTCAGACTTGCTGCATCTTGTGTGTGACTTTGTATGTGTCTGTACATTTGCTCTGTGTGTGTGTTTTGAGTGCCTTGATATCTTGTTCTAGAGATCATTTAGTACTTGCACAGTGAAGACCTAGTCGCATATGCAGTGGAGACTTTTACATGTAACAACAGAATCCATGAAACTAAACTAAACGTAAGAAAAGGGAAAGAGGCGAGAGTATTATTCTTAGGTCTTCAGATATTGATGGAAAAGGTACGTTTTTAAGCTTTCCTGGAGGTTAGAAGATCTGAGCTGAGTCTGACTTCTTCTGAGAAGCGGCTGCAGGTTCTTGGAGATTGACATGAAAAGACCTGGTTGCACGCTTCTGGTTTTGTTTCGTTTTAGGTATTTCCAGTAGGGAATTTGACTCTAGTGTTTCTTTGCCCTACCATAGTGTGGAATTTCTTTCTCAGGTGGTGAGAAGACTAAGGTGGGCACTTTGAGGCCTACTATTTTTAGGTCTGGCCTAGAGACAGTTTTGGTAGTCCTCCCATCCTCACGTAATCTAATCAAATTTGTGAATAAAAACCTCCCTGCATAGATGTATTCATACATACAGTGTCTTCGGGCCAGTTCTTTTCATTCATTGGCCTGTTCAACTGTCATTCACCTGTTGCTTCCGCTCAGGACAGAATATAACATGAGCAAGTTATCCACCATGGGCTTTCGCCATTAGCTGTTCTGCGCTGTGGTTGTATGTGCACATCAGCCTAAAAAGAAGTGCACTTCATTACCAGGGCTGGTGCCCAATACTTTGGCAATGTTTTTTCCCATGCGTCACACTTTTTTCTTTGTTCCTCCTTGTGTGTATAAATTTTGTTTTCAAGTTAGAGTCATTCAAAGTTCATACGTTTTCTTTGTGCTAATAATAATCATATTTTCCAGATATGTACATTAAAACAAAAGAATTGTTTATTTACCTATTCTAATTACGTGTTCTTGCTGGAAGTTCTATTAACACTATAGGTGATGGCTATTTTTGTTTTATAACAGGCATATGACCCCATATTTAGGCAGTGCCATGCTTTTTTCTTCTTTATATTGGCATAGCACATGCTTGCATTGAAAAACTTTTCATCAGCTAGCCAAGTTTGTTTTGCCAATGCTTATTAAGTTTATTTTGGCTTTGAGTGAAAGTCATTTGAAATCTCTTACAAAAGGTGGTGTACACATTTTTGCTTTTATTGACAATGTGTGATACTGCATCTGGACTGGTCTTGTCAGGTGGCAGAAACGTGTTGAGGTCCTCTCATAGAGCATTGGACTTCTGGGATGTAATAACACAATTTCTAGCATACGCGTATTAGCTTGTGTGCTTCTGTGACTGCATGTCAGGTGGTTTGTGTGCATGGATGCTTGTAGGTCCCGTGGCCTGTGTGTGTCACTCCCTCTGTGTGTATGTATTAATGTGTGTTGATGTTGCTCTGTGCTTTAATGTTTGCTTGCATGTTGTTCCATTTGCGTATATGCAAGTGTGTGTGATGCGTGGTGGTCATGTGAGCTTGGATATTCTGTGTCTATGACTGCATCCACTGTACAATATCCAGACCTATTTACTTTGTCAATGCGTGGCATATAAGAATATGCGCTGGAAATGCAGTGTACTGTTCTGCCCGGACATATACATGTTGTATACTCAAACATGGAGATTCTGCGAAAGTCATATGTGGTAAGTACAAGGCCTCAGTGAGTTTGTGTCGTCTGCACCGCATCCCATCATGCACTGACAGAAACATGCAGCCATCTTTGAATGGTTCTTCTGGGGCGGCTTCTACTGCTGGGGCTGTGCACCTCGTAGAGGGATAAACATGCCGTTCTCTCTGTGGTACCAGCGTAAGAGGCTACGTACCTTGTACTCGGGCTTGCATGCCCACTCACCTTAATTCCGTCAGAAGCTGACGAACATCTGAACCAACCTATATAGCAGGCACCAGAGCAACTTTGCATCAGCCTTTACTGATGGCATAGATCACAGTTGTGCTGAGGGAAGTTTCTGAAAACATTTGCCCTCCCTACCATGCACAGAAATGCCAAGTGCGCTGCATGACAGGTCCAGAAACATTTGTACCAACCGACCACTGCAAAAAACAACATTTTGAACCATTCTGTGACTTCTATATTAAAGGCAAATGTTGGCAGTGGCACGTGCGTTCCGCCCAATCCTGTCCCAGGGGCGCAGACTCACAGTCGCTCACTAAATTGATTCATGGTGGACTGTGGTCAAGTTTGCAGATTAACACCAGGAAATGTGCGAAAAGCCACTCTTAATCTGTGAAAAATCAGCCTACAACATTATAAGGCCTCTTCACAAGGGCCTCAGTCCCAAATCTCGCAGGTCCACGCCCCTGAGATTAAAGTTACTGAGGTCGCTGTAAATGTGGGTGAATTAGCAAGTAGTCCGAGTGGAGCCCTAAAGTTCAAAAGAGAAATAGATACATTCTGTTCAAATCTATAATCCCAGGTACAGTCTGGTGCATCATTTCTTATTCCGGTTTCCCCCAGAGTGTCCGGCTCCTTTTAATATCGAAATAGTTTGGGGGGAACAAGCGATGCGCAGCAACCAGGTTACTGGATCCATTGCTAGTTTATAGCGAGGCCCAGAATGGGACAGCTAGACACACATAAATAGATGGTTAAAAAGACATTTCTGGAGGCATCTTTATTAGTCTCTGTGCCTCCTGGAAAGTTGTAGACCATGACTATGTGGTGAAAATATGGGTTTTAGAGAACACGAGTGGACAACTAATTCTGCATCTGCTGGCTAGACATGATTTTACTTGGACATTATCTGTGAGGTCCAGATGGGTTCCTTCTCCAGACCAACAGGACCATGTGCTGTCTTATAAAATGATGTGCAGAACTGTTGTTGTACTGATTCTGTAAGAATCTGGTGGGAGTTATGGCAAGCAAGCTGGTACCTGAACCCGGGAAACAACTTATACAAGAAATGAGCAGGTTAAGAAAAATGATCCATTAGGAATACCTACAAGTTAATGCCAATAAAGTTGTTTGTTTAAGCTAGGATTCTCTTCACCAGGGAGGATGAGTTATTGACAGCTGGCACTGCTGGTGCAATGTGAGAAATTGAGCTATACTCACTGCGGGTTCTTCTAGACAAAAGATCAAACACACATCGCAGCCAGGTGCACTTTGCAAAAATCACTCATGAAAATACCAGGATGGTGGAACCATCTGGAATTGCCAATTGGTGGTGAAAGGGGAGGTTGGGAGATGAGACTCCTCTCAACGATGGAGCTGGTTTTAATACTTTCAAGACATTGGGCCTGTCAACCTCAGAAAGACACTCTTTTCTACCTGGGTCCCCAGAGTAGCTAGGCTATGCCCCAGGCACGCACTGTAAGTCAATTCTTTGATTACCAAATTATTGAGCTGAAGCCACATTTCTCCTTATTGCGGGTAACAAAGTCAGTGTTTTCAGGCAGATTTCACGAAATTCAACTCTAGTCAAATAACACCTTCATTAGCTGCACCCATCACTTCCATAGTGTTTACAGTGCCCAGGAGGCGACAAATAGTTCACTAGTACTTTATCTCCAGGGGGTGAACCGCTCATCCTCCTGGGCTTTCCATGATGCTAAAGTCATTGAGTGCAGGGTCACACCCCGGAGCTGGAGATCTCCGCCTCCTTCTGGCAGATCCAGTAGAAACTGTTGATGCAATGTGAGGATTGAATGGAGGAATCAGTGCTCACCGCTCCACACCGGTCTCCACCAGCAGGGCCTGCGACACGGAACCTGTAGAAACAGGGACGTTAATGCGAGACAACGGTTGCCAATAAGAATAAGACACACTTTTAGTATAAAACATTTGCACACTGATGTAAAAGGTGAGGAATGTTGCTGTGAATAATGTGCACAGCTTAAGAGCTGTCACCTGGTTTATCACTCACAAGATATCTAAACATGGGCATGTGCTCCCGAGCTAGGTTCACCGTGCCGCGCTAAAAATGCAAACTTCAGATCTGCAATCATTCCTTGTGGCTGAACTAGTTATAGACTGAGCTGCAGTTTTTGGAATTAACACTGTTCAGTTTCATGGCACCACCCTGTCTGTCTCCAGCAGCACCAACTCTTTTAGAGACCTGCAAATAAAGGTGCAGTAAAGGTGGGGGTGGGTGGGTCTACTTTAAAGAGCGTGAACTCTAATTTCAGTGGGTTAAACATAAACCAGAAATTACCGGAAATGAGGTTTTCCCACTTCCCACAGATTGTGTAAAATAAATAAGGATTCTTGTGCTGAACATACTGTACTGTTTTTGCTATTTTTCCCTGGTGTTCCAGTTATCACTATCAGTTTTCACTGGTGTTAACCCCACACTTTTTCCCATGTTTAGATGTGGGATTATTGCATCACCGATTTTCATTTCTCCATGGAGGAAGGGGTCCTCAAGTCCAGGCCAGCGTACTCCAAAGCACCACAGGGAAGTACACACAAACAGTAAGTAATACACGTATTGCTACTTAACATTAACACATACTTGTATTCACTCACATTACCCTGTCACTCCCTATGTCACACATACTCAGGTCTCGACATGCACATAAGTAGACTATGCCTACTGTAATGTGACACATAGCCATACTACATACATTACATCCAGAACCAATGTTAAAGTGTACAAGTTGCTATTCCATCGTTTTACAGTCTGTTACATTGGTTCACATACAATGGGCCAGGCTACTTGTGTCAGTCTAAACTGACACACCACCTCTGATTTTTGATGCATTGCTGAAGTTGCATTGGTTGTAAGGCCAGCTTTAGTAATTCACCACTTATGAGGGTGATGCTTTGCAGTAGTGTTCACACTTATGCCTCATTATTCCTGACACATCCTTTGGTCTTTACGCCATGGTGCCTCACATTGTATATACGACGCATCAATGGCATCATAACCTGTCTTGCCACAGCACAAGCATTTTTGACGCAATGCTGCTGCAACTCAGTGATGCATCAATCTTTGTAAATGAGTCCTGGAGTGTTTAGGTCATCCCTTCGAAATGCAGATTCACAGTTGTATATATTAATCTTCTGCAATAAAATTCCATTTGCAAAATTTTCATATTTTACCAGCACCTCGAAGCGGGTGGTAATCCATTCACAAATGGAAAGGGGTCCCCATGAGACCCATTGACCACTGCCTACTTTTGAAAAAGATGCTCAAAAAGTTTCACTTTCTTTTTTTAAAATACATCACATTTTCCTTTAAGTAAAAAGAGCTACATTTAAAACAAAAAAAAAGATTGCTTTATTGGAACCCAACCACAGACATTGTGGTCTTCTGACCCCAGCACGCCACCATTCCTGTGATGGCTTTCATTCATAATGGGTCACAAACTGGGACCTATCTAATTAATCTTCTGGACGTAGGGTGATTTTGGACCCACTAGGAATCACTTATTACAAGTTGTGTGTTTTCTTACATTAAGAATTTCATTGGTAAGATTCGCAATTAGGAAATTGTATTTCCTACTTTTGGTACATCTGGCCCCATGACACTTCCTCGTGTTACCATCTGCCTGTGAGTTGGGTGCTCAGATGAAAAATTAGCATAGGTCCTATAGGCAATGCTGAAACATCATAGCCCTGTTCATCAGAAGTTATTGCTTATTACGAAAATGACAGCCTAAGACTTGTTGTCAACCCTCTTCTGATTCCATTGAGATTTTAGGGAAATGTTTTGTAAACGTGAGATTGGATGGAGAGTACAGCATTCTCCAGCTTCTTCGGAGTGAGATGCAAATGTTTTGAAGCCCCTCTTGTAATCAGCCTTTTGTTACGCCAGGCGAAGGTCACTGTTTCAGACACTGACACCCAGACAGGGTGAGGATCTTATTGCTGCTCTGGCGTTTAGGCATCAAAAGTCCGAAGGTAAACCTCAGCACTCAAGGAGCAGTGATCCAGTGAGGCAGCTGGCAGCCATTTTGAAGAGCATGATGTGTAGCAGTAATTTCAAAAGTTAGAAGGTGATTGCCAATAATTATCCCTCATAATACACTGCAGCTAACATTGGGTGTGTGAAAAGATAAATAGATCTATTTTCCAGATATTTAAGATGCGTGTAGTGCCCACGAACCACAATTCAGAGTTTTCTACAAATGCCAGACTGTGCCACTTTCTGAGTAAGAAAGCTAAACAGGCTTAGGCAAAGCCAATAGGCTTGCCATTTTATTTTTCTAAGTTCAATTTTAGAGTGTGAATGCGTGGATGTGAAAATGAGTTAATAGGTGGATCAAAAGGTGGATGAGTGAGTGCCTGTATGAAATAGAGTACTGACTCATTTACAAATCTCATCCATCCAGGCACTCACTGACGTAATATACTATGTACAGAAATTCATTTGTGAGTGTACCTGAATTAATGTTTTGAGTATATACATTAATTAGTGTACCGGGTGAATGAATATGACAATGAAACAAAGAGAGAAATTAGGCCCTGAATTATACTTTTTGGTGCAAAACTGCACGAACGCAGTTTTGCACCAAAAAGTATAGCACCGGCTTGCACCATTTCTATACACCAGCTAAGCACCATATTTATTGAATGGTGCAAGTAGGTGCAAAGGGTGGGCTAACATAAAAAAATGCCGTTAGTCTGGTGGGGCTGGCGGTATGGAAGAAGGGGGTTTTGCATCAAAAAATGACGTTAAGCAGGTTAGAGTAAAAAAAAATGACTCTAACCTGCCTAGAGTCATTTTCTGACGCAAAACCATCCATACCACATGACTACCTGTCTTAGAAAAGACAGGAGTCATGCCCACCACCCCAATGGCCAGCACAGGGGACAAGGAGCCATGGCACTTTAAAAAATAAAATTAAATACCTACCTGTACTTACCTATACTCCGCAACCCCTCTGGTGTGTGTAGGGGTGTCCTTGAGGCTTGGAGAGGGCACCTGTGGGCTTATTTCCATGGTGTTCCACCATGGAAATAGGCCCACAGGTCCCCACGCCTGCCCTGTCCCAGGCATAAAACAAATGGGGCAAAGCAAGCTTTGCACCATTTTTTGACCCCTCCTTCCTCCTGTGCACCATTTTTGCACAGGAGTATAAATATGGCGTTAAAGCCATAGAGTCATTTTTTGCACGGGAACGACTACCTTGCATCTCATTAAAGCAAGGTAGGTTTCCACGTCCAAGAAATAACTTTATCTCCATAAATTTGGCGCTAAACGGGTCGAGCGCCAAAGTGTTAATATGGAGTTAGTTTTGCACCGAATTAGAGCAAAAAATTGTTGCTTAGTTGAGTGACCATTCGTTGAGTTGAATGAATTAGCTGAGTGAACATGCACGGCAGTTAATGCAGTGAGAAAGCAGAAGTGGATGTTTGTAACAGGACATGGTTCACAAAGGCAAACTCAAATTTTTGTGAACATTTTGCATTTGTTTGGTATTCAATATCTGAGAGTTACATTTTACTAATAGTAACTTTACTACAGAGGCTCCACAGTTGGGGCGGATGACTTCACAGATAAAAAGACAGGCGTATCTTTTTATGTACGGAGTCCCTGCGTTGTAATATTACTAATAGTAAAATTTAACCTGTAGTTTGTGAACGCCAAAAAAAATAGTAAACTATCAAAAAAGTGTAAATTTACCTTTGTGAGTCAGGCACTAAGTGAATGTTCAGTAATGAATGCTGCAGTGTCCAGTAGTGAATGAACACAGCAGTGGATAAGCGAGTACTAGGAAGAATGCATGAGTGTAAAGAACTGAGGGCCTCATTTACAAGCCCTTTGAGCCACCGCTGCTTCATTTTTAGGGCAAGCCTATACAGCGCACATGCACTGTCTGCAAGACCTGTTGGAATGAGAAAAGGGACTTTGCTCCCGCTTGCCACTGCCAGCTGCTTACCATAGGCTGAAGGCAGTGTTACTCTTGTTTTACTGCCTCCTAACTGGTTCAGCAGCCGATAGGTCACTTCCTGTTCTTGGCTGAGGACCATCGGCCAAGTACAGTTTAATTACGCCGTGATTGTTTTTATGTTGTTTGGCAGGACTACATTTTTGTTTCCCGCCTCTCGTGTTTGTGAGCATGCGTGTTCAGGAGTGCTGTTCATTTTCAGCATTTTCCCTTCACTTGGTCCTTACTTACTAATCAGTAAATACAGGATGTTGTGTCTTGTGTGTGTGTCTGTGTTTTGTAAATTTCTTTGCGGTTTTATATAGCATGAAATCGACCCAGGCATTAAATCCTCAATAGCCATCTCCCTGCACAGATGGAGAGCCGAAACTACAATATTCACTGCACTCGGGAAAACTCACCCCATAATGCTTTGCAGGCATTCCTTTTACAACACATTGTTGTCCATAACTCAGGCTCTGGTGGTCCTAAAACAATGAGATCACCACCAAAACATTCAGAACATGACGCTCTTTCTGTCCGTGTCATCTCCGTGGTCACACTAGGTTAGAGGGGACCCAAACATCATAACCTCTTCCATCATGCGCTGTATGTCTAAATTTGCTTATGACTGATTTTTTTTTTTTTTTTTTATGGTTAAGAGGACTTTGTGTTCTAAGAGACTTTTTGGGGTAATGTTCTAACAGTTGTGGTAAGCCTGCAAATGTGTAATGCACTATGCTCTTCAGGCCAGAAGGATGATAATTATCCCAAGGCAAAACTAATTCAGTGGGGCTCTACAGGGACATCTTGCAACGAACAGTGGTAATGTTGACTCTACAGAGACTTCTAGCCACAGACAGTGGTGATGCGCCTTCTGCTGTTGACTCTGCAGGGACATCTAGCCACGGCTAGTGGTACTGCACCTTCTGCTGTTCACTGTACAGGGACATCTAGCCACGACCGGTGGTCTTGCACTTTCTGGTATTGACTCAACAGGGACGCCTAGTAATGGCCCTTGAGCCACTGACTCCACTTTTAAATGATATTTAAAAGGCCTGCTAGGGCTGAACATGTGTAATACACTATTTCCTCAAGGGGCTGATTATATGGTTACACTGCAGTGTTCTTTGTCATTCTTTTTTCTTGTGACTATGGGATCTAGGGGCTGACTTTATGGCTATATGACCATGTTTTTTAAATGCTGTTTTTACTGTGGTGCTCTGTAGGGGCTGTTTGGACCATTATTGTCTAATGTCAAGTGTATGAAGGAATGCACAAACACAGTTTATTTCTGACAAAGGTTTAATGTGTGGCATGGCTAAATATTTCTGCCATTTCACTGAGGACCTGTTGCTTCTCTTGTTGTTTCCTGGTATGGGGGACATTCTGGACTTTTGACATCAGAAGAACTTCAGGTGGCATTCTGTGACACTGTACTCTGGGTGCTTTTGGATCCACAGGGACATCTAGCCACGGGCCAGTGCTACTGTACCTTCTGCTGTTGACTTTACAGAGATATCCAGCCAAGACCAGCGGTACTGCACCATCTGCTGTTGACACTACAGGGACATCTAGTAATGACCTGTGACACTGCACTCTTGTGCTGCTCTGCGCTGACTATATGGTTATATGACCGTGGGCCATATTTATACTCTGTTTTAGCCAAATTTGATTCTTTTTTTTTTACGCAGTTTTAGCGCAAATTTAACTCCATATTTATATATTGACTTTAGACAACCTATACCATTTTCTGGATGAGTGAACCTACCTTGCGTCACTGAGATGCAAGGTAAGCGTCCCTATCGAAAAAATTGTGCTATCCCCAGAGCCCCATATTTATCCGCTGTGCTAAAATGATGCACGGGTGGGGGAGGCGGCTAAATATTGTCGCTAAGCTTGCTTGGTTCAGACCAGGAGTTAGGGGACCTGTGGACCTATTCCATGGTCAGACACAATGGAATAGGTCTACAGGTGCCCACCCCAAGCCCCAGGAACATCCCCACCAACACCAGAGGGTGAGGGACCCCATCCCAGGTAAGTAGTCTAAGTATTGGTAAGTATGTATTTTTGTTTTTTAAAGTGCCATTGGGGGCCCTAACTTTGGCCCTCCTGCATGGCACAGGGTGGAATGGCCATGCCCAGGGGACACTTGTCCCCTATGCTGGCCATTCGGGTGGTGGTCATGACTCCTGTCTTTCCTAAGACAGGAGTCATGTTTTTGGTGGTTGTGCGTCAGGAAATGGAGCTAGTCTGGTTAGAGGCATTTTTTTTGCCTCTAATCAGGCTAGCGTCATTTTTTGGGCCACAACCTCCTCCTTCCCTACCACCACCCCCACCTGGCTAGCGTCACTTTAGTTGATGCTAGCCCAAGCTGAGCACCGGCTTGCGCCATTCCATCAAGTTGGCACCAGGCTGGCACTCAAGCCGGCACTATACTTTTTGTTGCAAAACTGCATTCTTGCAGTGTTGCACCAAAAAGTATAATTACGGTCCCATGTTTCTTCCAAATGCTATTTTTATTGTGGTGCTCTGTAGGGTCTGTTCAGACCATTACAGACTATGAAGGTAAGTGTCTTAAGGAATGTACAAAAACAGTTTAGTTCTGATTAAGGCTTAATGTGCTGCATGGCTAAACATTTATAAGGTCCCAAAGGCAAGATTGTCGTTATCATTTACAATGCCAACAGCTCTAACTCTCGCTAAAGTGAGACCTATTGTAATGCAAATGATTTTGTTTTTACGCAGCAGTGGTTCTAGCAGTGCACTGCACTGCTTCATATTTACAAACTGACACATTCGGCCAAGTGCATCAGTTTGCAAAGCCCTGTATCACATTATACCTACACCAGGTATAATGTTTGCAGGGTAGGCATTTTCAGGCGAAACAGAAGTGATGCAGTGAAATTTATAACATTTGGCTGCATCATTCTGTAACTTCACTGCACAAAAATGATACCACCTGCTCAGAGTAGGCGTAAAATTGATGCAGGGCTTTTTCCAGTGGGAGCCCCCTCACATAGCGCATTTTTACGACGCAATTCCAGCAATGCATGACTTAAGCGCTAACGGATGCATCAGAATATCTGTGCCATGGAGCTCTGCATTGTAAATAGAGCAATGCATCCAGGGCATCATTAGAGGATCCTAGTGAAGTGCAAGAAATCTGATGCATCAATGCTGATGCATCAGATTCATGTAAATGAGGCCCTAATGTGTAGCAATGAATAAGAGAGAAGAGCTGTGGATGCATGAGTGTCTAGGAGTGATTGAATGGAATTTTTAATGACGGAGGAAATGAGTCAGTGAACGTTGGGCTGAAGGCATGAACTTAAAGAAGTAAATGACTGCTTCAACAAATGAGTGAGTAGAGCAATAAATGTATGAAAAAGTGAGTATACATAACTGAGTTAGTGCAGGAGTGAATACATTACTACATCAGAGGGTGCATGCAAAAGTGACTGGAGACTGTAGCAATGAATGATGACTGTAAAGTGTAGTAGTGAATGGGTGGACGGGACGTAGTGAAAGGGATCCTTCTGACTGGCTGGTGCCAGAACTATCAAATAAAAGTGTATGGAATTAATACAAAATAAAACTAATGAGAAATGTAAATCTCAAGCAGCAGCATTGGGAGAGTAAAGGGGAAGAAGATGCTACAATTAGGAACATATCAGAAAAATAGGAATTTGGAGTCACAAATGTTGAACAATTTTTTAGGCCCTGGCCAGGACATGTTCACGACAACTTTTGATTTACTACCCACGTTTTGCTAATCCTACTCCGCACGACAGGAAGCAAAATTGGAAAAATGGTTAAACTTTCAGAAACAACAGCATGTAAACACAAACTGTCTCCTGTCTGCAAGCCAAATATTATGAATTGAAAGCATGAAGAAGTGTTGATAACACAATTTATTTTTTGTGCTTGACTCTAGAGGTGTGACTTTTAACAGTAATAATTTATGTGGAATTCAGTGCCTTAGATACTGATCCTCCCATTTCACGAAAGGCATGGTAAGAAATAATTTGTGGATGTGTAGTGGACAGAGGTATTTTGTCAAAATACCATAAATGAAGACACCACTACAAAATGTAGCTTTAATTTCAGATATTAATTACCACAAATAAATCCTCCATCATGATTGGCATTCTTGCATCAATCAAATCAAAGCACCGCACTGAGGATTTTCGTCACTCCATCAGGTGAAATCTGAACTTTTTATTTAATTTTGTTCCCAATCAATGATCCTGGCAGTGGTGGCGGGGTACCAGCAGTTTGACTGCCCGTATCGTAATGTGGAGGTCAGCGGCCAGTGTTGCGGTGGTCCAACCTCCACTGCGGGTACTGTGGTCTTCAGACTGCCATACTCGTAATCAGCCCCTTAGTCTGTATCCCCTGATTTTTTTGATTTTTGTTTATAAAACCCTTTAACTTTTCTCTGATCTAGAACTCATTCATTGAATAGTCCTAATTACTTTTTTGCTACTTTGCTAACCTAATATAGAATTTGTTGATGGGGAGGGTGCCCTGTAGTGCAAGATCAACCCTGAAGTGGACAGCCTGAGGTAAATTCTGGGTGTTTTGAATTTCGGCATGTTCCAAAAATCAGGATCCAGGGTTCTGCTGTTTGTTGGAGGTCAGGCGCTCAGCACCTATGGAGGTGAAAGGGTTTCAGTGCCCTGTGGCATGTGTTTTAGCCTGGACTGCTATAGCTTCCAAAGTCAGTAACTGTGGCCGTAATGCCAAATCCTCTCTTATCAGTTAAGAGAGTGATATCTCAGCTTACTGAGCCGTCTTGTTATTCTAATGTAACCAGTGAAGGATGAATCCACAGCACCGCAACCCATTCACTTTTATTCTTACCATTGTGATTCAGCCATATGGGATGGAAATTAGCTCCTGTAAAAGCTTCGATAGCTTTTGGGTTTCTAGAGCAAAGTCATGGCCAAAGTGTTTTCCATCTGATCACACATCTGTGTTTCATTTGCAGGGGTGGTGTTAGACCTGACAGCCTCAGGATGGCCTTTCTCTCAACTTTTGCAACCTCCTCTACTTTTCTGACCTTGTTTTTGCTGGCTTTAGGGCTGTGTGCACTGTACCACTGCCAACCGTTGCTAAAGTGCTTGTGCTTTCTCCACTAAATATGGCAATTTTGGTTCTTTCCCCATTGCATTTTTAATTTACTTATAAATCGCTACTAAAGTGGTACTACATGTACTAAGGACCTGTACATTAAATGTAACTTGTGGGCCTGCAGCACTGTTTGTGCCACCAACCTAAGTAGCTTTTTACCATGTTTCAGGCCTGCCATTGCAGAGCCTGTAGGTGCAGTTTACACTGCTATGTCGACCTGGCAAAATAACTAATTTTCTAGGCCCAAACCTCCTCTGTTTATACATATGTCACCCCTGAGGCAGGCCCTAGACAACCCACAGGCAGAGTGCAATGTATGTAAATGGCACGACTTGTACTTTTCAATTTTACATGTCCTGGTAGTGAAAAACTCCCAAAGTCATTTTTCAGTACTGCAGTCTCTCCCTTAGGATAAAATTGGGATTACTGTATTACATATTATAAGTATAATTCACAATCTGGAAGAGATAGGTTTTTCAAGTTTGGTGTTTCTGGAATCACAATTTTAAATCACAACTTAAGGTGAAGTCGGATTTTAAATTGTAATTCTGAAAATGCCACTTTTAGAAATTTGGCAATTTCTTACTTTATCTATTTGATGCCCGCTGCCTGTCTCTGAACACTCTGGGGTGGGTGACAGCTGGGTGTTGTTTATTCACTCTAGAAAGCCACACCCAATGGGAGCTTAGATGTGACTTGGTGGGTCTTAATGAGCCATCCTGAGCAGGATGGGAGGGAGAAGCTGGACCCAGCCTCACACCTGAATAGGCTGTGCCCAGTCCCCAAAGAAAATGTTGCATAATCCTCTGTAGTGAGTCTGGAGCCAGGGCAAGGAGGGCAGGACCTCGGTACACTTCAAACTCCTGTCTTTGAAGTCTCCACCACTTCAAAGGCCCAACTGGGTAGAAGTACTGGATCTCTGACACACCAATTCAGTACACTTCTGGACTTGTGAATACTCTCCCAGGAGGAAAGTCTGCTGTGCTGCTGAAGGCATGCCACTATGCTGGACTGTTGCTTTTCTGGACTCCTGCCTTGGTGTGCTGCCTGCGGCCTGCTGTCTCCCTGCCTGGGTGAGAAGGACTGGATCTGATTCACTTGAACCGAGAGTGACTCCAAGGACTCGCTGACTGGTTTCCTGATCTGAAGTATCAGGGACATAAAAGACTTCCAATCAACCTACATTTGCACCTGGACTCTGACATCTGTGAGTCTGCTCTGCCAACTAGTGCCACCGCAGTCCTGGACCCTTGGAAGTGAGGCCTAATGTGCCTGTTTTAGCAGAACCAATGGACCCCCTGTCAACCCGACACATCACCGCCGCTGCATGGGTCAGAACCGGTGCATCAGTCCTGTTGTGGAGATCGGAACCGACAGATCACTCCTATTGCATGAATCGGAACTGCCGCATCACAGCTGTTGCAGAACCAGACCCGGCACATCTCTGAACTGACCCATTGTCACTACTGTGGGGCTCAACACCTGCACTTTGCTTCTGTTGCACCATGCATCTTCGACGTCAACACAACCAGGGTTAAGGTACTTCTGTTCAGCAGGCCTCTCTAGGTCCGTGTATCCAGCCCGTGCTTTCGACTTTGTCTGTCAAGAGCCACCTGATAACCCTGATTGCCACTTCTTGCTTCTAAGCACTATTTTACAGTTTTATCTTTAAAAAATCATAATTAAAGTTCTGCTCTTTAGATTTTCACCATTTTTGTTGTGTTTTATTTATTACATTTTGCTCTATTCTTCTAACCCAATGCGGAATCTTTTTATGTGGTGATTTTACTGTTTTACTGATTGAAGTGTTGCACAAATACTTAACATGTTGCCTCTAAGTTAAGCCTGACTTCTCTGTGCCAGGCTACCAGATGGTGAGCAAAGGTTAATTTAGGGTTTGTCACTAACCTGACTAGGTTACTGCTTGACTAAGGTTAACAGCCCAATCAACCAACAAAACAATTTCCAACAGGAACATCCACATCCTTGTGTATTTGTTTAGGCAGACGTTCTGAGGAAGGAGGAGGGTGAGGCTTTTTTGGACAACACTCTTGCATTCAAGCTTCACGAGCTACCTAATGGTGTGGCTGTTGAACCAAATTGAAAGCTCAGTGTTGTCTCTGGTGTTCTAGATGATGTGCTTGGGGTTTCCTGGTTGCCAACTGGTTTGTCATTGGTAGCACCAGCTTTCAAATGTGTCATATTCCTTTTGTGCAGTGTCATTTCAGATCCAGTCACATTTTTTGGATGGCAAACTCATATTTGGGTCAGACAGCTAAAAACATGAAAACTGCTGAATAAGGTTTTTGGGATATTAGAAGAAAGAGGTGTATTTATTAAGATGGAAAAGTCTAATTCAGCATAAGCCAAATAGGATGCCTTGAACATGGTATGATGCAGGGGGGGGTGAACCCTTTTACAGAGTGGTGGAAACTAAACCTCTGTAGCTACAGGACTTCGAAAAATGTACAAACTTTCTGCGACTTTGTGCCTATTGTTCAAAACTAATCAGACTTTGAATATCCATGAAAAAATGTATAGGGTCATTACAACATTGGCGGTAAAAGCCACTTACCGCTGTGCAGAAGACCGCCAATACACCGCAGCGGCCGCGGAATTCCGCCACAGCTATTATGACACACATCTCGTAATCCGCCGAAATTCAGACACCCACAAAAGTCCGCCACACCAAAGGTCAGTGATAAACTGGCGAAAACAAATCCTCCACCGTCACGCCAACAGAAACACACCCATGCTATTACGACCCACGAATCCACGCGGCGGTCTTTCAACCGTGGTATTCCATTGGCGGTACACACTGCAGCGCTCAAAATACACACACATCTACAAAACACCGCCACATTGGACAATTCAAAATACACACACCTGATACACATACAAACACCACTCCCACACACCCAACACAATATAAAACACACACCCACATCACCCACAAACCCCTGTGACCAAAAATTAGAGACAAAGGTGACAGAGAGAGCACAGCAATAGACAACTCCACCACACAGAGGCACACAACACCATCACCCACACAACATCCATGCACAAAACACCCCACACCAGTACACATCACCACACTCATCACCACTTACACCACCCCATACATCACCTACACCACCCATTGGCACGCCAAAGACACCCCAGGTTTTCGGAGGAGGAGCTCAGGGTCATGGTGGAGGAAATCGTACAGGTAGAGCCACAGCTATTTGGATCACAGGTGCAGCACACCTCTATAGCTAGGAAGATGGAGCTATGGCGAAGAATCGTGGACAGGGTCAACGGAGTGGGACAGCACCCGAGAAATCGGGAGGACATCAGGAAGAGGTGGAACGACCTACGGGGGAAGGTGCGTTCCATGGTCTCCAGGCACAACATCGTGGTTCAGCGGACTGGCGGCGGACCTCCACCTCCTCCCCCACCAACTAACAACATGGGAGAAGCAGGTCTTGACCATTATGCATCCTGAGGGCTTCGGAGGAGTCGGTGGAGGAATGGACACTGGTAAGTCAAATCTTAACTATCATATCCCCCACCCTACCTGCATGCTATCACACACCCCCACCCTCACCCCCTCACCTATCACTCCAACTCCTCACTAATGTACTAATAACACAAACCACACATCCCAACACCAAGCCCTGCATGACACAACAAAGCATGGACACCCTTCACTAAAGCATGCCCACTGCACACACCCATAACAACCCCTAACCATCATCACACAAGCCCCCACACAGGAATGCTAGCACTGGGGTACACGCTCACCCACCCATTGCACACCATGACACACACAGATGCAATAATCATGCTTTTATACCCCTGCAGGACCACTACCTAACGTCACCAGACAGGAGGGTCCAGACATCTCTATCCCACCCACAGAAGAGGCCCACAGTGATGACAGCAGCTCTGGCCAACTGGATCCAGATGACCAGCCCGGACCATCGTGGGCCTAGGGACAGTCGGTTCCCCTCGCACAGGCACAGCCCAACACTGACCTTCCACCCTCTGGAAACACCAGTACAGCACCTACCCAGCGGGCCCATACCTCCGTCCCCAGGACACGTCAATCAGCTGTGTGTCCACCACTACAGGGAACCCAGGATAACCCACCACCCCAACAACAACAGGGACCTGCGGGCAGTGGTAGTGGGCACACGGTCCAGGGAACGGAGGCACAGGAACACAGGGGAACTGGGAGGGCTGCTGTGCGACAGGGGGTGGACAGGCCAAGGGAACCCACTCTCCACGAGGCCCTCTCCTCCATCATGGGAGCATACCACCGCTCCCAGGAGACGATGGCTACGGTCCTGGCCAAGTTTCAGGAGACCCAGCGCCTGCAGGAGGAACAGTATTTGGGGTTCAGGGAGGAACTCAGAACCATCGGCTCCGCCCTGGGCACCATTGTAGGGGTGCTGAAGGACATACAGAACACCATGAGGGACACCGTGGCACTCCAAGGGGCCCCTGACACTAGCCTGGACGATGAACTGCCCACCACCTCCGCCGGCGCTAGTGGACAGGACGCCCTGCTACAGGACCACCACACCAGCACCCCACCCCCTGCAGACGGAGAACCACCCCGCAAGCGGTCGCTGAGATCCAGGAACAGGACAGAGCACGATGGCAAGACCCCCGCCAAGAAATGAGACCACCCTGATTGTCATCCCACTGTCCCACTTTATAACCCTGTCCATATTGGAACTGCCCCAGCTCCACTTCCTATGCCCATATGGGCAGTGCACCTGTGAGACTAATAGAATGGACTCTGCCATGGACATTCCTCCACCATCACCCATCACCATTTTACAATCTGGAGTCAGTCTGTGATTTTGAAAATGTGTATTAACTATGACAATGACAAAATCCGTTCTCAATAGTAATGTCAACATACCTATGTCACACATCACAAGTCCATGAAGGATGCAAGCAGATGACGTACGTTGGTAACCACACCTGTGAAACCGTAATGGAAATGTACAACTCAGTTACCAAATACTGCTTGAAAATGACAGACAGGATAGAGGTAGAAGTGTGAAAGTAAATGTATCAGTAAAGAAAGTGTTCTCACCTGTGTGTCACTGGAAATATTTCTGTATGACTGAGTCCCTGTTGTCAATGTCTTCTTCCTCTGCTTCCTCCTCATCACTGTCCACAGGCTCCACAGCTGCCACAACACCGTCATCTGGACCATCCTCCTGCAGAAAAGGCACCTGGCGTCGCAAAGCAAGATTGTGAAGTATAGAGCAGGCGATGATGATCTGGCACACCTTCCTTGGTGAGTAGAATAGGGAACCACCTGTCAAATGGAGGCACCTGAACCTGGCCTTCAGGAGGCCGAAGGTGCGTTTGATCACCCTCCTAGTCAGCCCATGGGCCTCATTGTAGCGTTCCCCTGCCCTGGTCCTGGGATTCCTCACTGGGGTCAATAGCCATGACAGGTTGGGGTAACCAGAGTCCCCTCATAGCCACACCCGGTGCCTCTGGAGTTGACCCATCACATAAGGGATGCTGTTATTCTGCAGGATGTAGGCGTCATGCACTGAGCCAGGGAACATAGCATTTACCTGCAAGATGTACTGGTCTGCCAAACATACCATCTGTACATTCATCGAATGATAACTCTTCCGGTTCCTGTACACCTGTTCACTCCTGTGGGGGGGAGACCAGAGTTACATGGGTCCCATCAATGGCACCTAAGATGTTAGGGATATGTCACAGGGCATAGAAGTCACCTTTAACTGTAGGCAAATCCTCCACCTGAGGGAAATGGATGTAGCTCCTCATGTGTTTCAGCAGGGCAGACAACACTGTGGACAACACGTTGGAAAACATAGGCTGGGACATCCCTGATGCCATGGCCACTGTTGTTTGAAATGACCCACTTGCTAGGAAATAGAGAACTGATAGCACCTGCACTTGAGGGGGGATTCCTGTGGGATGGCGAATTGGTGACATAAGGTCTGGCTCCAACAGGGTACACAGTTCCTGGATTTTGGCACGGTCAAACCTGTAGGTGATGATTAAATGTCGCTCCACCATTGTCAACAGGTCCACCAGCGGTCGGTACACCGGAGGATTTCGCCATCTCCTCACATGTTCCAGCTGACGGTGCCTAGGAAGGACAACAGCGACCACAGAGTCAAGCAATTCAGAGGTATGTACTCACAGCTACACAGAACACGAAACAAAATCCAAAAAGTTGTCTGTATGTGTGTTGAGTCCAGGCCTAGGTATGTGTGACGCAGTTGAAAATGAAGCCGTGTGGGCCCCTGAAATGGCGGCTGCCTGGCCTCTAAACTGGGACAATGGGATGTGAGGTAACTGCGCTGGCGTTGTACACGGTCGTAGACCGCGGCGCAATGCTGCATTGGTTAACATTGGACCCTATGGGTCCCAGGAGCCAATGACGAAGTGCGCCAGCGGTGATGATACGCACCGCCGCGGAGATCACCGCCGCGGACATGACTGATATTTTCTATCTGTTCAATCACTCGATACCTGATCTTCGACAGGAGAGGACCTACACTGCAAGTGCTGCTGTGACCTCGGACCGGAAGAGACAATGGCACGTGCGTCTGGGGAAAGGGCCCCTGCCTTCACTGCACAGGAGTTGGAGAACCTCGTGGACGGTGTGCTCCCCCAGTACACGCTACTCTACGGTCCTCCAGACCAACAGGTGAGTACATAGGGTGCAAGTTGTATGGGCTATGCTGGATGTAAGAAGGAAGGGGGCAGAGTTCTGCAAACATGAAGGAGTGTGAATGCATGTGCCACATGGCAAGGGCAGGGATGTGGGACGGTGCAGTTGGTAATGACTTCTCTTCTTCCCCTGTACATGTCATGTAGGTCAGCGCCCACCAGAAGAAAGATATTTGGCGTGCCATCGCCAAGGACGCCCAGACCCTGGGGGTCCACCAGAGACGGAGCACCCACTGCCGTAAAAGATGGGAGGACATTCGCCGGTGGAGTAAGAAGACGGTGGAGGCTCAGCTGGGGATGGCCTCCCAATGTGGGAGGGGTGCCCTTTGCACAATGACCCCCCTGATGCTCCGGATCCTGGCGGTGGCCTACCCTGAGTTGGATGGGCGCATGAGGGCATCACAGCAAACACAAGGGGGTGAGTACACTCTCATTCTGCTGACTTTGCGCGCAGTGGAGGGATCTGGGTGGGGGAGGAGAGCGGTGGGTTTCCCTAGGCCAAGACGAGGTCCGCAGGCTAGGCCCCTCCGTAATGCAGGCCATGTGCCATTCCACCCCACCTCTGTAGAGTGCCAAGTACAGGTATACACGCCCCTGTGTCATCTATGTGTGCAGATGTCCACCATAGCCATGTAGGCCATATCCCAGGAACTGCATCTGTAGAGCCCAGGAGCACGGCACAGTGTAGGGGGCTGCTGTGTCTGTATTGTCTGCCAACGGTAGCTGTAAGCCATGCACTCAACCTGTCTTTCTTCTGTTTCCCCACCCCTTTTTGTGCTTTCCCTGTTCTTTTGTGCATCAGCATCATCAGGCGGAGGTACAATGGCACCGGAGCACGAGGGACTGTATCCCACATGGCCATGGAGGGCCACACCATGGACTCAGAATACACCAGTGGGACGGAGGGCGAGGGGAGCTTCACGGCGGTCACCAGATCAGCAACCAGCGACACAGACTCGTCCTCCGATGGGAGCTTCCTTGTGGTGGTGGCAAAATCTGTGCCCCCTACTTCTACAGGTAGAGCCGCCGCCCCCCTACCAGCACCGCCCTCCCAGCAGCCCCTCAGCCTTCGCCCGTTCACCCAGGAGGGTGGGCATCACCTTCGCCCCAGGCACCTCAGCCCCTGCCTCTGTCACCCCTGCTGCCCTCAGTGAGGAGGCCATTGACCTCCTCAGGTCACTCACTGTTGGGCAGTCTACCATTGTGAATGCCATCCAGGGTGTAGAAAGGGAGTTTCAACACACTAATGCATTCCTGGAAGACATTCATTCTGGTCAGGCTGCCCATCATCGAACCCTGCAATCTCTGGCCTCAGCGCTGATGGCAGCCATTGTCCCTGTGTCTAGCCTCCCCCCTCCAATTTCCTCCACCCAGACCCAATCCCCTGTACCTCAGCCTCTCCCAAGCACACCATCAGACCAGCCTGCACACACCTCAACACACAAGGGCAGCTCAGGCAAACATAGGCACCACACATCCCACAGGCACTCACACAAGCATCACCCACATACAGACACAGCAACATCCACTGCCTCCACTGTGTCCCCCTCCTTGTCGTCTCCCTCCTCCCTCCCAGTCTCGTCTACACTCTCACCTGCATGCACTACCACTGCAGCCACTAGGACTCGCACCAGAACACCCAGCACCACACCCCGCTCACCTGCACTCACCACCCCACTACCATTTACACGTCCCCTGTGTCCTCTCCCAGTGTGTCTGTGACGCCCCCTCCCAAAGTACACAAACGTGGGCACACACACACCCAACATCCATCCACCTCACGACAGCCTCCAGAACATGCACCTGCACCCAAATCATCAAAAGTCACACCTCCTACAACCACCTCCTCTTCCTCCACTCCCAGACCCCCTCCAGCTACCCGTCCCACTGTTCGTCAGAAACTTTTCCTGAGCAACGTTGACCTCTTTCCCACCCCCCATCCAATTCATAGGTCCCGTTGGTAGCACCCCAGCCAAAAAATGTCTGGTACCAGTGGTGCCTGTTAGAGGTATGTGGAGTGCACCGGGCACCAGGGCAGCCAGTGTGACAGAGAGCCAAAGCACAGCCAGTCCCCCCCTGTGAAGCACCAGAAGTTGGACAGTGCCCGACGGGAGAGGGTGAAGACCCCTGCCAGCAAAGCCGCTCACAAGGGTCCCGGGGGGGGGTGTCGAGTCAGCTGTGACTCCTCCCAAGGTGGGGAAGGGGCAGAAGAAATCGCCAAAGTCTGGGAAGAGCAGCACGGCGGAGAAGGCCGCCATCATCCTCGCTGCCCAGGACGCCACCGCCAGCCCCATCGTCACTGGTCAGGAGACCACTGCCAGAGTCAGTGCCCAGGAGGGCAGCCCCATCGTCACTGGTCAGGAGACCAACGCCAGAGTCAGTGCCCAGGAGGCAGCCCAATCGTCACTGGTCAGGAGACCACCGCCAGAGTCAGTGCCCAGGAGGGCAGCCAAATCGTCACTGGTCAGGAGACCACCGCCAGAGTCAGTGCCCAGGAGGGCAGCCCAATCGTCACTGGTCAGGAGACCTCCGCCAGAGTCAGTGCCCAGGAGGGCAGCACAATCGTCACTGGTCAGGAGACCACCACCAGAGGCAGTGCCCAGGAGGGCCCCGGCAGCCACAGCCCCGCTGAGCAATGAGGGACCGCCATGGCACACACAGCTGCACAGGTCAGAGACAGCAAAGTCAAGCACCGCTGAACAGGGCAAAGACTGCCATGGCAAGCACCGCTGAACAGGGCAAGCACCGCTGAACAGGTCAGAAACTGCAAAGTCAAGCACCGCTGAACAGGGCAAAGACCGCCATGGCAAGCACCGCTGAACAGGGCAAGCACTGCTGAACAGGGCAAAGACCGGCATGGCAAGCACCGCTGAACAGGGCAAGCACCGCCGACTCAAGCATAGCTAGACCATGTGCGGCAGGGGCAGTGACGGAACTGGGACCGTCACGGGGAGAGTGATGCACTCTGGGCACCAGTCCCCCTCCAGAACCAGTGGAGAACAGCATCCACTACCTCATTCCTTAACAGGATGAAGCACTCTGTGCACCAGTCCCCCTCCAGAACCAGTTGAGAACAGCATCCACTACCTGAGTCCTTAACAGGATGAAGCACTCTGGGCACCAGTCCCCCTCCAGAACCAGTGGAGACTGTTATCCACTTGAGAGTCTGTGGCTTTGCACTCCCCAGGATGGTACAGTGGGCAAACCACCCAATGCAAAGACTTGTGAGACTGTGGCTTTGCACTCCCCAGGATGGTACAGTGGGCAAACCACCCACTGCAAAGACTTGTGAGACTGTGGCTTTGCACTCCCCAGGATGGTACAGTGTGCAAACCACCCACTGCAAAGACTTGTGAGACTGTGGCTTTGCACTCTCCGGGATGGTACAGTGGGCAAACCACCCACTGCAAAGACTTGTGTGACTGTGGATTTGCACTCCCCAGGATGGTACAGTGGGCAAACCACCCACTGCATAGACTTGTGAGACTGTGGCTTTGCACTCCCCAGGATACATCAATGGTCATGGAGCCCCGTCGTGGATCTGGTGTGGTGCTGTCATTCGGCTGAGGTGCCCCCCCTTCCCTTCCCCCTGAGGTGCCTGTTGTATTTCTATCTGAGGCCCCTGCAGTGTTCTCTCCATTTCTGGACAGGTATCGTGTGTGGGCCTCGCCCATGCATTTTGGGCCCAGTGGTCCACGGACATTGAATGGTGCATACCTACACTACTAATCGTGATGTATATTTTTGGAATGTGTATATATTTCTGTATATATTAGCTTACTGTATTTTGATACATTACAATGGTTGTACTCATTTCCTTTTGTCTTTGCATTCTTCCGGGGGGGTTGGGGGTTGTTACTGTGATGTTTGGAAATGCATTGGTTTGTGTGTTGTAGTGTGCGAGGGTCGGGGTGGGGGTGTTGCGTGTGTGTGTCCCTGACTTTTGCCTCCCCCCTCCCCTATGTCGTAGGTGCAGTACTCACCCTTGGCTTCGGCGCCGTAGTTGCTGATGTTCGTAGAGGAGCAGGAACACTATCGCAGGGAGTATTTGGAGTTCCGGCTCCATGGTGCCCTCCTTCCTCATGGAGTGTGTTAAGGTGAGCATTTTCCCATTGAAATGGCTGTTTCCGCCGTGTTTTTATCCACGGTGAATCCACCTCGGAAAAGGTGGCAGATTGGCCTGTTGTAATACTATGGGCGGTACTTTGTCTTCCGTCTGTCTGTTGCCAGTGACCTCCGTGCTGCTTGTCTGTACCGCCGAGGCGGTCGGAGTGTTAAAGTGGCTGTCTATGTTGGCGGTTTCCGCCACGGTCATGATTCCCTTTTTTTTTCCACCGGCCTGTTTGCGGTATTACCGCCAGTTTAACACCGTCCGCCAGAGTTGTAATGACCCCCTTAGTGTTTGCATGGTCACTACAGCTACAGGCTTTCATTATATGACTAAAAAAAGATCTTGGGCACATTTGCTTTGCAGTCTGTTTTACCAGGAAGATTCTGATGCATGACAGTGGGCGCTTGGATGTAAAGTGTGAGAGGTATCATTTTCCAGGTAGAGGTTGACAAAAGCTATAGTGTGTGGCTTGAATTGTGTGTTTCAGAAGAAAAATAATTAGGTGTGTTATATAAATGTTTATATTATATAAAGGTTGAATCCCTTCCATCTGGGATGCTGTTTGTTACATGTAAGGAATACACTTGTATAAAGTCTACAAAATCTGAAAGTACATATCAGGAGGAGAGGATAGTAGCATTTAACATCTTAGCTATTTGAGTTATACGTTGCTGCTCAATACCTACACTGAGGAAAGAGAATAGGGTGGACTGGGACCCATGCAGAAACCCCATTAATATAAGCCACTGGAGTAGAGGCTAAGGTTGAGAGGTTTTTAGTTGTCCATGTGAATTTTGAAGCAAATCAATGTATTTTGGAGATAGAAAGGACATCCACCATTGTGCTTGATCCAACGTTGGAGCCACTGAAGTAGGGCCAGACTCCTAATATAAGGCTGCTGATCAAATGTTTGTGGCCAACAAGGCTCACAATATAGACTTTGTGATCTTATTTAAAGACATAATGGATATCTTAGCACGGCACTTACCAAGAGGCAAGTCAGCAACGACTATAGATATATGATGATCTGGACGAAACCTTATTTGTAAAGTTTACTAACTTCTTCAAGAATCTTGGCATCCTTTGAGGGGTTGAGCAAGTGAATGGAGAAAGAAAGAAAAATAGATCTAAACAGGTAAGTTTTAAGTGGCTCACAAAAAGGTAGGTGGATAAAGATAGTGTGCTGTGCTGGAGGTAGGGTGTTGAGAGGGTAGGAGGAGCCTGAAGGTGCCTCCACCATATTGTGCCTTTTTGTATCTTGGGCTTGTCTGGTGCCCATATAAGGAACCCGAGGCTCCCAAAGCTGAGAACAATGGCATGCAGAAACAGAGCAGAAAGCAATGAGATGGGTAACCAGAATCCGAGAACCCTTGGAAAAGGACTAGCACCATTCAAGGCTTGTCCAACTATCTTGCATACTTTTTCAGACTTTCTCTAATGCCAGAGTTGTGCTAGGTGCGCCAAGTGTTATGTTAGTTGACTTGTATAGCGCCATCTACCCAAAAGGCTTCACAGCGTTTAAAGGACAGCAACATAAGCCAATCCAGGGACATTAATGCCTAAAAGAGCCAGGTTTTAATGGCCTTTTGGAAATCAAGTTCATGGCTAAGTAGCCGAATGTTGAAAGCGAGAGAATACCACAGTTTTGCCCCTAAATATCCCATCGTGGTGTCAACCCATCTAGCTCTTTTGATTTTAGGCATAGTGGCCAAAGTTAGTGTGGCAGATCTAAGGACTCTGTTGGGTTTATAGAAGGTGGCAAGATTTTTTAATAGGTGCGGACCCCTATTGCGGAGTCATCTATGAATGAAGCATAAAGTTTATACGTTGCTCCATGGGGAGCCAGTGGAGGGAAGCCAAGGCTGGCTTAGCAGAGGTATGCCTTGGAATATCTAATAAGAGGTGTGCTGCGGCATTCTGGACTACCTGTAATTTCTTAATCACAAATTTGGGAGAGCCAAGGAACAGACTATAGCCGTAGTCAAGTTTAGACAATATAATTGCTTGAACCGTAAGCCTTTTAGCGAGAGGAGGCAGTAATCCAAAAACCTTTCTTAGCAGTCTCAGGGATCCGAAGCAAGAGCCGGAGAGTTTCTTGGCATGATGTTCTAGAGTAAAAAAGGGGATCCAACCAGATTCCCAGACTTTTTAGGTATTTCTTGGGAGGAGGCAAGTCCTCCAAAAGAGGAGGAAGTAGAGGAATGTCAGGTGAATGGAGTAGTGGCCTAAAATCATTATTTCTGTTTTGTTCCCATTCAGTTAGAGCATACTGTTTGTCATACAGCCTGCGACTGCACATAGACATGGAGACAGGAACGATCCTATTGCCCCTCTATTAGTGGAAAAAGAAACCACTAACTGGGTGTCATCTGCATAGGAAACCAATGAGAGTCCAAAGGATTCCACCGGCTCCGCCAAGGGGGCCAAGTAAATATTAAATAGCGTAGGGCTAAGAGAAGATCCCTGTGGCACCCCACAGCTCCAGTTGAACCTATCAGACAAATATGATCGTGGGTGCTATCAGCAGTATTTACCAGAGGTGAATTAAAAAGCTTCTTTCTATTTACTGTGGTAAGTAGTAGAAGTGTGGCCTGGGCTTCTTGGACTTCCTTCATGTAGTCTGCAGCTGCTTCGAAACAGATGGACATCGACTGAAGCCTGCAAACAGCATATCAAGCAATAAAAGCTGTTGCATGGATGCAAGATCGTAGGGAGCTAATACATGCAGGAGGCCTCTTCTGGTACCACAGTTGCATCAAATATTGGAATAACACTTTCCCTTTCTTACTGTAAGATTTAGCCAGATTCTGGACCTTCCTTTTTCCCTCGCTTTGTGAAAACAGTTTTGTTTCAGGTATAATAGTGACTGCCAACAATGTCTAAGTTGTCCTTTTCATATTAAAAGCATTGGACTACAATTACATGCCACTTCTTTTTTAAAACTCATCATCAGGCTGATCTAAAATTAAGGACCAGATTTACAAGAAAGTAGCACATCAGCTGTGATACAGCACTTTTCTTGCACGCCCCTACCTTCACCTAACAACACCATGGTAACACCGTATTTACAATATGGTGCACTGCGGCGTATGTTAGGACAATATGACGCTATTGTGGTACTTTGCAGGATTAGCAGCATAAATAATGGCACTAATCCTGCAAAGTAAAAGGAGGCCCATTGAAAGTAATAGGTGTGTTATTTTAATGCAAGCATTGCGCCACTTTGTAACTATGGTGAAGGAGAATGACCTCCTTAAAGCCATATTAGCGTAGAAAAATGCCACTAGTGGCCCTAAGCATTACAACACAATGGGTCCAAACTCAAGTCGATGAGAATTCAAACCACTTCAAGGCACATTATACGCATCAGGTCAGGTTATGAACCACAAAGGAACATATCTAGTCACTCAGAACCGACCAGTGGTTCAAGACAAGATGGAATAGTAGTAGATGAAGGCAGGGGCAAGAACTGTAGAAGTGACATAAAAAGAGATCATCATTCACTGTGTGAAACAACACTGGTGGAACTGCTGCAGAACACCCTCGACCCACAAGCAAACACAAGCTTTACCAAGAGAAAGCATATGCAATGAATGAGCTGTATAAAGGGACAACAAAATCTCAAGGGCTGTCAGTATCGGCACCTACAGCCTTCTTTTGCCATTTGGGCCACATCAATATCAGTTGAGTTGGAAACCAACCAGATGGCACAGTACCCACAACCACAGACTTGATGCAATTGATTGGAGCGCCTGTCATTATTGAGTCTAATAATACTGTATTGAGTCCTTCTAAATAACATCCTGCACCAACAGAGTAAAACATTTTTTGCAGTGGTTTCCCTTAGCAGCAGAGACCTTCTACAAGATTTTCATAGGTTGAGAAGAACAGTACCCTCAATGCTGAACAATGAGCCAGTCTTCAGCCAATCCTCAAACCTCATCTGGAATTCAGATGGAATGCCTTGTTACTCCTACTACACCAATAGCTTCTGGCATGTCCACTTCAGGCATCTCATAGTCCATAAAGTGCTGCATCACCTCCTGCGGTAACTCACCTTCAAAACCTGGAAGCCACAATGCACTAAGGCCCGTACGATGACTAGCTTTGAGGGAACGTGCAATTTATCACAACTAACAAAAACGTTTGGAATTTATCAAGTGTGGAGAACTCTACCTATTGGTAAATTTTGTTGAATAATGTGCTTCCCACATTAAAACTCGAAAGTCACAGTACGTATTTTTTTACTCTAATGAAGGGTCAAGATTT
Organism: Pleurodeles waltl; assembly: GCF_031143425.1. NCBI lineage: Eukaryota > Metazoa > Chordata > Amphibia > Caudata > Salamandridae > Pleurodeles > Pleurodeles waltl. The sequence continues at coordinate 49,709,948 of NC_090446.1, read as the reverse complement.
TACCAGATCTAGTAATTACCAGGTGCAGTTAATTCTACACATCTCAGAAAACACCGGAAGCTTTCAACAGGTCCTATTGGTAAATCTTTCATTCAGCATATAGCCTTATAATGGAGTGGATCTTCAAATCTTGGAAACGCTCCGGGTCTTTGTCCTTGGCAGATGTTTATAAAGCAACTTCACCAATGCATTGGACCAGCCCTTGCACCTTCTTGCTAAATGCTAGGTCAGCCGGTTTGGCATCCCCCTTACTCACCTCTGAGGATACCCTGTTAGCTGTACCATTCTTGGTGGTCTGCATATTCTTACTCCAGTCCATTAGTCGTCGCCATGAAGAGGGATTCAATGTGTGAGAGCGACGGTCTGGCTGCCCCTCGACATCTATCATCACCATTCCTTGGAGGGTGTGTGGACTGATAAAGTTTCTTCGGGCTCTCTTCGACTTGCAATTTCTGTCTTTCTGAATGGATAATGTTTGAATTCTTCTCTGACCAAATACAGGACAATGATACCCGTAGCCGCTTTGTACCCGTTCAAAGAGCACTCAGAGTGAAACATTGAGTGAGAGACCTCCCTTTTGGACTCTTGTACTTTGTGGAGGGAGGGGGCTCATTGCACAGTGATACCACTTCTGTCCAGTCAGGCTAAAAGATCTCTTTTTTGTATAAATAAGCTACATTATAGACCAGGGATACAAACTGTATAGCCCTGTGGTGCATGTAGCCCACCTGACCTTAACATGTGACCACCAGGTGGACAGCAGCACTGGGTGTCTGATTACTGGGCTGTGCACTAACATTCAGAAAGATGTTAAATGGGAAAGCATTTATTTACGTGTTAACTGAAGTAAAGGAAAAGAAGCACAGGTTCCTGCACCACCTATCTTTAGGAATACCTTCAAGTTTAAGGACACTGTTCAACAAAGATGTTATAATATGATAGTGTTGCTTCAAAAATAAAAAAAGTGTATTTTTTTCTAACATGTGGTAGTGTTTCGCCTTAGTATATCAGATAATACCACAGCATTGAGTGGCTTTTTTAAGAAGGGGTGGTTTTAAACATAAATACAGAAATATGCAGGTTCTCCTTCATCTCTGACATGAATTCCTTTAGTGAACCATGAGGCATGTTGACTGTTATGTGTTCCCCATATGCGGCCTAGATTGGTATTATGGGGCATGTTTAGATTTGTTTTGCACCAAATTTGCGTATTTTTTTAATGCAAATTCAGTGCAAAACTTACTCCATATTTATACTTTGGCGCTAGACCCGTCTAGCACCAAAGTTTTGGACATGGAAACCTACTTTGCATCAATGAGATGCAAAGTAGGCATTCCTGTGCAAAAAATGACTCTAAGGCCTTAGTGCTATATTTATCCCTGTGCTAAAATCACGCACAGGAGGGGTCAAAAAATTATGCAAAGCTTACTTTGCACCATTTCTTAACGCCTGGGTCAGGGCAGGCATTAGGGGACCTGTGGGCCTATTTCCATGGTGGAACATCATGCAATAAGCCCACAGGTGCCCTCCCCAGGCCTCAGGGACACCCCCACCCACACCAGAGGGACAGCGGAGGATGGGGACCCCATCCCAGTTAAGTATAGGTAAGTTTTTTTTTAAAGTGCCATTGGGGGCCCGGAAATGGGCCCCCCTACACGGCACTGGTCCCCTGTGCTGGCCATTGGTGTGGTGGGCATGACTCCTGTCTTTTCCAAGACAGGAGTCACCTGGTATGGATGGTGTTGTGTCAGAAAATGACTCCAGGCATGTTAAAGTTATTTTTGTTTACTCTAACTTGCGTAACCCCATTTTTTGGTGCAAAACCCCCTTCTTCCATACCGCCAGGCCCACCCGACTAACATCATTATGTTAGCCTACCCTTTGCACCGGCTTGCACCATTCCATAAATATGGTGCCCAGCTGGTGCATAGAAATGGTGCAAGCTGGCGCTAAAAGTTTTTGTGCAAAACTGCGTTAGTGCAGTTTCGCAACAAAAAGTATAAATCAGTGCCTATATGTCAAACATAATTACAGTCTATTAAATCAAACTCAAGAGAAGATTTTGTACAGCTCACATCTTAAACATATATTTCAAGGTATTCTTTTATGTGTTAATAGAGAAAACTAGGATCACACGATTTGGCCAAGTGGGGAAGCTATAATTGATTCCAGGTTCAGCATGTTTTAGGCTAGAGGATCCAAGAGGACATTGAGCCAAGCAGGAGACAGGCATCTGGCTCGAGGCTTCAGTGCGTTGGATATCTCTGTCACATATTGGCAATTAAGGTGAAAAAAGTGTAGGATGGACATGATTTGACAATGATCAAACAATCTGGTGAAGTAGGTTTAAGAGATATTTTAATTAATAAATAATGTGAATATTTCACAGTGCAAATGACAACAGTGCACATTATAGAACTATGGGCCAGATGTACAATGCAATTTTGCGGTTGCAAAAGGCAAAAATTGCCGTTTGCGACCGCAAAATGGTCCTGTACAATGTACCATCCCTATTTTGCGAGTCGGTATGCAGTTACTGACTCACAAAATAGGGATTCTGATTCACAATTATGAAGGGGCATCCCGAGGGCATCCCTTCCTAAATGCGACTCGCAGGGGGATGTATGATTGTTTTGTGACTGTGAATGAGATCACAAAACAATTGTAGTTAACCACAATTTCATATTGGTGTTAAAACATTCACAAATGGGAATGGTTCCCCACGGGACACCTTCCCTTTTGTGAATGATGCCAAACATGTTTTTTCAGAGCAGGCAGTGGTCCACAGACCACTGCCTACTCTGAAAAAATAAAAATAAAACTTTTCATTTTAATGTTTTAAATGCATCAGGAAAACGGGGTGCATTTAATAAAGAACTGCTTTATTTAAAAAGCATTCACAGGCATGGTGGTCTGCTGACTCCAGCAGGCCACCATCCCTGTGAGTTTGGCCATTCCCAAATGGGTCACAAATTGTGACCTGCCTCATGAATATTAATGAGGCACATCCCTTGCGACCCATTTGGGAATTGCAAATAGTGTGGTTAATACTGTTGTACATTTTGTTTTGCGACTCGCAATTTGCGATTCACAAACGGATCGCAAATTGTGAGTCGCAAAACAAAAGGTTGTACATCTGACCCCATACTTTTTTAGTATTGGCTGAACTAGGCCCACACTAGTCATCAACACCATTATATACTGCTGTGAATGGCAATTGTGTCATAGAAACTGAGTGAATATTATTATCTGATAGCAGTACTCCCATAGAGATAGCATTATATAATGGGATAAAGTATCCCCAGATGGACATACATGTCAGCAAGGAGTTATGTGACCTATTAAAGCATGAGGCAAGTGTCTGAGTACCTTGAGAGGATCAAAGGTATACTTTTAATGTAGATTTGGGTGGATCATATGTGATATTGTGAGCTATGACAGTGTTTTATGGCCAGCCATGGAGTTCAGATGAGCAGGTGTCAGTGTGCAATTGTAGGGGACTGGGCTTTTTGCAGGAATCCCACCACTTTTTGCCCTCATTTAGATTACTAGCTGCTGGTTTCTGACTCTGAAAGTTTACTGGAGCCTGCTAACCAGGCCCTAGTGCAAGTGATCTCTCCCTAAATTATGTTGTATGTGAACTGGTGACCCTGAAGTGGCAAGGACTTTAACCCCAAAATAAGACCCTGGTAAGTGGTAACAGTTTTGATCAGAGCAGAGGAGCTTAAAGCGGTCACCGGGGCCTGAAGCACTGAATGTGCCACCCTGAGTGACCCAGATGACAGCGGTCCTGCCATTGCAGACTACATGATCAGCACAAACTGCTCAAACCCAACTTTGCCCCCACCATGTGTGGCAAGGTCACAGCACTATTTTCAATATATGCCAGTCACCCCTAAGGTAGGCCTGTGTCCAGGAGGCAGAACGCATTTTATTAAAGGTGTGGACATATAAGTGCAAGCTTGTCTGTATCTATACTAGCCTCTTTCCATTAGGGGCCACAATAAGCGTTCGGGAGGCATAGGATAACATGGGCTGGCACCTGGGCATCCCGAGGTTACTAGCTTCATTATGGTTCCACTGTAACGGGTCATGTTTGGTATCAAACAATTTGTCTCATCAAATTAGACCTGTTTCCCAAGTCAGACTTTATGTGTCATGTACCCAGTTTGTTGCCCACCTGACTGCAGCAGCATTTTCTGTGCTTTGGCTGGCAGCCTGCAGTTGGTGCCACTGAGACAGGAATCTGACCCCCTGCCTGGAGGTTTGAACACTCCCAGGAGCCAGAAGCAAAGACCTCCCTGGGTCACCTCTCTTCCTGACAGGATGGCAAGCGAAGTACCATATCAAAGCAGTGAGCTTCAAAGCATCTACTGTCTCTGATATATAAGCAGGCTTCCCCCTAGAGGACGAAATGCAAGCCACCTGACCCAGGCACATATGCAACCTGTGCAGGTGAGAAAATCAAGTAGTCAGGAGACAGACACCCCCAGAAGGCTAGTCACACCACAGAGTGGGCTCCCTGATCTGTACAGCCGAGAAAGGTTTCTTCCAGTTTTAAAAGCGACAGAATAAAGTGTGTTGGGTAGAAAAGGTGCACACAACCCTGGTTGTGGTCATCCCAGGGACCGATTAGTCACCCCAAAGTCCCTAAATCTAGAATTTAAAGGGCTCTCCAGGCACCAGAACCTCAGATATGACAAACTTGCAACAAAGGACAAAGAAGAGACCTGTATCTGTGCTTCTGTGCACAAAGCAAAGGCGCGATAATCTGCATTTGTGGCAACCATCCTGCAACTGCACAACCATGGCTCATCCTTCACCAGATACCGGCTCCAAAGGAATGAGGAACCACTCTGCAAGCCAAAGGCAACTCCAGAACTTCCTTGGACTAGAGATACTATTCCCCTGCAGCCTGCAGGCAAATCACACTCCCAGAACCAAAAAAACACTAGCCATTAGACCCCTGACAGATCACCCAAAAATAAATGGTCTACACCATTGTGGGAAATGTAGTCCTGACCTTCTGCAAGTTTCCCCTGGACTCCAGGATGTGGAAGTATCGAAAGATCAGTTTGCTGTGACCAAGGCTTGTTGCTTGTCAGCCAGGTTACCACTACCTTTATTCAACATTGTGCCTCGAGGGAATACTGCAGCATCATCGACCTGATGCCGCATTGGTCCCTTAATTGAGATTTTTTCACCCTTTTGATCACCAGCACAGTCTAAACTGGAAACTTGTCACCCGCGGCTCCTGCGTTCTGCACTAGGCACAGCCAAGATATCACTGCACCCAGGCCCAATGATCCAGGTAAAGTTCAACTGACTGTCGAGCCTGGACCTGGGACCCGCCCACCTCTACACTCAGTGGGTTCCACTGAACTCGACCTGCAAGTGGCCGATTGTCACTAGTGTAGTTTTCCATTGACCACAACGTTATTGTTTTGCAACATTTAAATGTAATGATTTGTTTTTCTTTTAAAAATTCATAATTCTGGTTATACTCATCCAATTGTCTACTTTATGGTTTTTAAAAATATATTAAAAATTAGCTTCATTAATGTCAATTGGCGTTGGATTTCTTTCCAGTCGTATCAATTACTTATCGTGCATGTTGGTACCGTGAAATGCATAACACATGTTCCTCTAGTGAAGCTTGACTGCTTTGTGCTGCATTGCCAGGACTATGATAAGGATTTATATGTGTGAATTCAAAGGACCTATTTGGGGTAATGTGAGGGTATCACATAGTAAATCCCAACTAGCCTCACTGCACAATACCTATCTTTCCTACAATGTGGCTGGATCCAGCTTCACTGCAATGAAGGCAACCGCCTCTGTCATTGGGACAGGTGGTGAGTGTAAAAAAGACACACTTGTTTTGCTCCACTGCAGTCACTATGTTTTATGTGGCTCTCTTACTGCACGAGTGAGGTGGATGTGGAGGGGGGAGCAAGGGGTGTCCTGAAAACCGAAGGCAGTGAACGCTAGGAGTGCAAGGTGCAGTGAAGGCACCAGTCTGTGTGAAAGACATGTATTTATTGAAACATACATGAACGTAGGGGCATGTTACCAGTGAAATCATTTAATACAATGAAATCCGCTACTTAACCCATATCGTTAATTGGATATCATGATAATAATTACAGCATGTGGCAAACTTACACATTTTCATTCAGAGTAGATCCATTTACCCAAGTCCAGCGTCCTCCAACAGGTGTGATGAAAAGTCCAATCCAAGCCTGGTTGACCAGTTTGGATGTGAAATAATCCTGCACACAATAAAAAAATATAAGATATCTACAACCCCTACATTCACCTTTCTCTCTGCATGAACACAGCTATATCAGTGCAGTAGACTTTAATTAAATTAATTAATGCATTTGATAAGTTAAAAGGTGCTTTTGCTCAAAGATATTACAGTGTATAGCCCCAAATGTTTCCTTCTGAGGTTATTGTGGTACAAGAAAGGGGATGAACATCTCTTCCTCCAAGCCAGGAAAAGACAGATTTGTCCATGTTTGCTGCAGAACTTGTAACCTCTCCTGGGCTTTCTTTTTACAGAACATTGTTATACATTGTATTACTCCAGCCAAGCACATGGAGACTATAATTCTAACAATGCAGGATAGAAACATGGCATATGGTCCATGAATACCCCTCACAATCATAGCTGCACAATGCTGTTATGTAAATTGTATTTGTATTAATTGTTCCAACTGTAATGTTCTACACTAAACATACTATTGCAAATATGTATACAATATGTTATCCATTTACATGTTTCTCTGGATCAGCAATTTGAATTCTTTGCTGACCCATCTTTCCTTCCCCAAAAGCCACCCTTTACAGAAAACACGATATTGAAAGGATGGTAGAAAAAGAACAAGTATTGTGAACACTAGCTGTAGACAGCAGTGGTGCCTTACATCGCATGCAAGTTTACTACCTGCTGCTTGGAGACAGACGGATGATGCGAAGGGGGGTGATGGCTGCCTTCAGCATGATCTGCCCTCCCTTGACCCCAAAGGCCTGATCAGGCCTACAACTCCATCTTCATCAGAGGCCGGGGTAGCAGTGGGGTGCTACAGAATATAAGTTATGAGTAGAGGTCAGGAGGCAGGGGAGGGTCAGCAACATCTAATGTATTTCACTGCCTGTTTACAGGTTACATGTGTCACAGCTGCTTGGTTGTTCACCAGTCCAGCCTAGGCTGCCCTGAGGTCTGATGTTAGCTATATAAATCTGCCTGAGTTCAGCACCTGTGAGCAGCTCCCATGGAGGGACCTGACCAGGCTTCTCAGCACCAGAAATTCCCATGTTACGGGGACCTGAAGAATAAGGAGGAGTTGATCAGGCAACCAGAGACAACAGGGCAAGAGCTAAGAGGACCACGGCAATGAGAACCAGTGACTATAACCAAGGTGAAAAGGATGCTCAAGTCAGAGAGGCCCAGAAGCAGCAGGTCCTGGCACACCAGGAAAACTAGGATAAGGACAAAAAGGAGGACCAGGACAAGGAAGGCTAGTAATGACAGGAGCCATGATGACCAAGCCGGGTGGCTAAGAGCAGGATGACTTTAAAAAGGCGGATAAGGACAAAGTGGACAAGTAAGTCTAATATGACAACGAGCCAGGGGACCAGGGACATGAGTATCATGACTGTGGGAGAGGACTCGGAGAACTAGTCAGGTCAGGAGTGTGTGGACATTAAGTCCCAGGGCTAATTAGGAAAGATTAGGTGGACTAGAAGGATCAGAATAAGCAGGACCAGGGACATGACTAGGAGGATCAAAGAGCTCAGAACTAAGGGACCAGGACCTCAAATTCCAAGTGGAGTAGGAGGACTAAGAACTGGGTTATTTGGACCAGACTGGCAAGGATCAGGAGAAACAGTACAACCAGAAAAGCGAGGACTTATGGGGCCAGACCCGGGCCAAAATGACCAGGCCCAACCTAAGAGGACTAATAACAATGTCCAGGCCCAAGTGGAGGCAGTAACAGGTGGACCACAAGGACCAGGCAAGGAGAATCAGGATGACCAAATCCAGGAAGATTAGGAGTGCCAGCTCTAGGAGAATCAGGACAAGAGGGGTGGGTGGATAAGGACCCAGCAGAACAGCATGATTATGGTGAATATCAGTAGCACCAGAAGCAAGAAGCCCAGGAGCAGGGCCAGGAAGACTAGGGTCAGGAAGGACTACAAATAGGGCCACCAGATATAGGAAACCAGTACTATGGTGAGCAGAACTAGTTAGACAAGGCTCAAGGCGAGGATCAGGAGGATCACACCAAACCAGAAAAAGAGGACTTTGGACTGGACTTGGAGGAAGACCAATGCCTAATCGCACAAAAGGTCCTACAAGTGAAGGAAGAATACCAGGAGCAGGAGGACATCTATGTGATTCAAGGTCAAATGTATTAGGATATCCTTTTGTGAAATGGTTCTTTTTTGTGCTTCTTATGCTGTCAACTCCCAGAAACGTCCACCTTTTTTTAGAACTGATAGGTATTTTCTAAAAAATAAAATCATGCAAGCTAAATAAATTGCTGGGACTGTTACACTCTGATCTCTGAGTGCAGAAGACATGGTCTCGGGGAAGATCTGAGGGCATAGGGACTGAAACTTGGCAGAGGAGATTAAAAGTGCATGGGTGAATAAGCATGGACATTGAAGGTTGGCAGAAAGGGGTTGAGAAAGGGGTTGAGAAATTCAGATGGATGAAGTCAGCTAAAATGGCTAAACTCCAAGAAAGGGGTGAAAGGGATATGGCAAAGGGAAGCTCAAGATAATAAGAAGAGCTGATGAGCAGAAGAGCTGGTGATGTGGGCTCCAGATAGACCATTTCAGATGGCCAAAAGAGGAATTCAGTGTGACACCAGATCTTTGCGCTGACATTCCTTGTGTGTGTATGTAATGTGGACACTTAGCAAGTGTGTGTTAGTAAGACTCCTTGAGCCGATTCACAAAAGTAAATTTACACAGGACATGCCTATCTTTTAATGTGTGGACCCAATTGCAGAGTCTCTGCATTCCTAAACTTACTATTAAAAATGCAGTTTAATAAATACTAAAAAAGAGTGAATTTACTCAAACATGTAAGTCTACCTTTGTGAATCAGGCTCAGCCTGTGATGAACGTCTAAGTGCATGGACCAGTGGGATGCATTTTGCATGTGTTAGACTTGGCATCCTTGGCGTGCTCTCCCCTAACTTTTTGCCTCTGTTTCCCGGGTTGCTGATGTGTGCTGGACTCTGCTACCCAGTGCTAAAGTGCAAGTGTTCCTATGTGAAATATATGTGTAATTGGATTTCCATGATTGGCATATTTGATTTACTGGTAAGTCCCTAGTACAATGCACTAGAGGTGCCCAGGGCCTTTAAATCAAATGCTACTAGTGGGCCTGCAGCACTGATAACATGGCTCAGACATGCCACTGCAGTGTCAGTGTGTGCATTTTTTAACTGCCAATTCGACTTCTCAAGGTACCCACTTGCCAGGCCTAAACGTTCCTTTTTCTTACATGTAAGACACCCCTAAGGTAGGCCCTAAGTAGCCCCATGGGCAGGGTGCAGTGTATGTTAAAGGTGGGACATGTATTTATGTGTTTTATATGTCCTGACAGTGAAATACTGCCATATTCGTTTTTCACTGTTGCAAGGCCTATCTCTCTCATAGGTTAACATGGGGGGTATCTTTAAATATGAATAAAGTGTAGATTCCCTTTGGGAGCAGATGGACATGGGGAGTTTGGGGTCTCTGAACTCACAATTTAAAAATACATCTTTTAATAAAGTTGGTTTTGAGATTGCGTGTTGGAAAATGTCACTTTTAGAAAGTAGGTATTTTCTTGCTTAAACCATTCTGAGACCTTGCCTGTTTGTGGATTCCCTGTCTGGGCTAGTTTGACAGTTGGGCTGTTTGCACCTCTCTCTAGACAGTGACACAAAGGGAGCTGGGGTGTAGCCTGCATATCCTGTGCTAGGAGGGAGGGGAGGAGTGGTCACTTACACCTGAAAGTGCTGTGCCTGCCCTCACACAAAGCAGTTTCCAACCCCCTGGTGTGTGTCTGGGGCTTGGCCTGGACACTGCAGGATTTCACAAACAAGAGAGACTTTCCTTTGAAGTATGCCTACTTCAAAGGCCAAAATGGGTATAAGAAGAGCACCCAAAGCCCTGAAAATTAGATCACTTCTAGAAACCAGGATGAATCTCTGCCCAGGAGAAGAGCTGAAGAGCTGAGATGAAGTGCTGCCTGCCTGTGACTGTGCTTTTTGGAGCTATCCTGCAGTTGCTGCTTCTGCCTGTGAAAGGGGACAAAGACTGGACTTTGTTGTGCATTCCGGCTTGTGAAGAAATCTCCAAGGGCCATTAAAGACTTCCCCTGTCAGTACCTGGACTGTCTGCTGAGACTCCAGCACAGCCAAGTGGGGCCCTATCCAGTGCCTAGGCCCTTGAAAGGTGAAGCTGGCAGCCAAAGACTAAGTCCCATATTTATTATTTTTTTTGCGCCGCTTTTTGACACAAAAGCAGAGCAAACTTACAAAATACAATTGTATTCTGTAACTTTGCGCCACATTTGCATCAAAAAATGACGCAAATGTGGCACTAAAAAAGTATAAATATGGGCCTAAAAATCCACGCACAGACCGCTGTGCTGGGAAATCTGAGATGCACCTTTTGAGACGCGGCTGAGAAATGACGCACCGTCAGCTTTGCGGCTGAAATCTATGCTCCACCTGCATTGCGGCTGGAAGATCAACGCAATGCTGCTGGGGGAATGACACGCAACACCCGCTGACAGAGGCTGTTAATATCACAACCCCACATAGCACGGTTTTCTGATACCGTGCGACCGGATTTTCAACACAAACCTCGCTGGGCGTGGGACACCAACACAAAGCCTGCCCGGACCCGAGGTGCCTGTCAGGATCGATGCATCATTCTCCTGCAGAGAGGAAAAACGCCGCATGCTGTCCCAATCAGAGGAGGAACGACACATGGTCTCACTCGCGAGTGAAAAAACGATGCATCGCTGGCCCGTGCGGTGTTATTTTGACGCAACCCAGGTACTTTTTCACGCTAGCAGTTTCTAAGGATTTAAGATTCTTTTTGCTTTTTAATTCATAACTTAACTTGTGTATGGTGGATTTTTTTTGTTTTGGTCTTGTTTTGTTTAGATAAATATTACCTATTTTTCTAAACCTGTGTTGTGTCATTTTGTAGTGTTTTCACTGAGTTACTGTGTGTGTTGGTACAAATACTTTACACCTAGACTCTGAAGTTAAGCCTGCCTGCTTGTGCCAAGCTATCAAGGGGGTTAGCGGGGGTTAACAGAGGGTGAGTCTCCTTTACCCTGACTAGAGTGAGGGTCCTTGCTTGGACAGGGGGTAACCTGACTGCCAACCAAAGACCCCATTTCTAACAGCATGACATGATGGAGAATAGAGACATCTTCACTACACAATGGACATATATTGACTGCATCCCTGGGATAGAGGGTGGAGACCCAGAACTGAAGTGAGGAAGAATCGAGAAAAGGCTCACCTAACACAAAGGCTGTGTTTGAGTTGCAGCCAGAAAATTGTATTTGACCCCAAATAAGTTCTGAAACCTCAGTAGGGGATGCACATCTCCTTGCAGAAAATGGGTATTAAATTGGAACTGTGAAAATGGCTGATCATAGGTCAGACAAATGGAGGTAATTTAAAGTCTCTGTGTATTTAGTGTGATATTTCTTACAATATTTGTAATAATGTCAATGAATTAAAATGTCTGTGGGTTACTTTCCTTCTAGGTTTTTGATCCTCTATTTGGTTCTCTGATTTACTTGGAAAATTCATTAATATTCCAGAGACAATCAGTTCAAATAATTATAGTCCCATTCCTTTGCTTGTGGCATCAAAAACAGAATTCTTCCTCAGATGGGCTGATAGACTAGGGGATTTGAAAGGAAGGACTGTATCCCACCGACCCTAATTAGAGTGAAACTGACTGTAAGGGACAGGAAAGAAATAATGACGCCATCACCCAGGGAGAAAATTAGTGGGTCCATTAGTTGTTTTTGTTTTTCAAAAACAAACTCCTTCTTTGGGAGTTTGTTTTTTAAACATAAAAACATTTTTCAAAGTTTGCTGACCAGCCATCATGTCTGACTGTACTCTCCTTCAAATGCTTCAGGCATAGACAGGAACCGCCAGGACAGCACTTCCTGGCAGTGTAGAGAGTTGTCCACAGAGCGAGCAAACTCTAAATTTGTCATGCAGAGAAGTCAAAGGTATTGTCCTCCTCCATCATGATGGAATTGACTCCATCCTGAAAACTCTGAATCTGCCCTATAGTTTTTCTTCTTTCTGTCATAAAGAAGTCTTTCAATTATACTGTGTTGGTCACTTCATATGGGGCCCAATGCAACAATTTCTAATTTGATAAAATCATTCTTGACCCTGTATGTTATGGGAACAGCCCAGCCCAAACAGCACTCTGACCATCATACTTTAGTGTTGCTAAACCTGCTCTAAGTGGGAATGTATGCCTGGATGTGGGTCCTATGCTCACTGTGCTACTGGTTTCAAGCGAGCCTGGCAAATGACGGGTGATACCCTGAGACTGGTCCCAGGATACTTGTTTCTGGTCCATGGAGGACCGGACCTTGCAGTCAGGGAACAGGTTCAAGACTGGTTTGGATATGGCTGTGTCCAAACTGGGGTGGCATGGTGAGCAAAAGTATGATTGATTAAACCCAGGTCTGTGACTGGGGGTGAGAGTTTGAAAATTTTCAGCACTCCGTCCATCATCCTTTTGTGTTGATACTTATAAAAAATATTCAACATTTAAAACTGCATCAAATTAATTAAAAATATCATTTAAAATTAAGGGCCTCACTTAGATTTTGGTGGAGGGGTTACTCTGTCACAACGATGATGAATATCTTGTCTGCAAACTTGTAAATGCGACTGTTTCATATTGTATTTAGATTTCAACAGATGGGATATCCGTCACTGTTGTGACAGAGTAACCTCTCTGCCAGGATCTAAATCAGGCATTAAAATATTATTTTAAAACTGAAAAAAAATGCTTTAATATTTTTTAACAAAAAAGGTTATGTGAGGAACCATCTCATGTTGCAAGCCAGCAGTTTAGTGTCCATCAATACGCACATAGAGGAAAAGAGACCATAATTTTTCACCTTATGAAGTGCCCACAGAGAAATGATCTGGGACTGAAGGGTTTTGAATGTTGAATGTAAAAGAACACCATGATCAAAAATGAACTGAATAAATAGAGGATTTTAAACAAAATTGCATAACCTATGGATTGACCTGTGTTAACATCAGTCAAATATTGAATACACTGGAGAGTGTATAGTTACCTCTGCAATGCAAGTGATTGACTAAATTGGATCAGTGTATTTCGACTCATTTGTTATTGCATCAATGCTCTTCTGCCCACTATACATATTGGAATCTTTGTTCCTACTTGCCTCAAATCATTGCATTTGCTGATTGAAGTTGTTTCTGAAGTTTTGTTTGACTTTGGCTTGTCACCCAGTTTCTGGTTATTAGCATTAATGATGGAGATTAGCACACGTAGTGACAGCGATGATTCACATGAAGTCCCTAGAACCCTAGAAATACTCTTAATTTAAGTTAGTTTCTATGTTGAAGAAGAGATCACGTGGACAGGTGAGTCATCTTAAAAGAAGATTACCTTCTCAGCTTTTCGTCATCGATGTTAACAGGGGACCACTTATGCCTGACCACCTCTGCCTTGTCTTGTATGACTTATGTGCTAGTAGATTTGTCTCTGCTGTATCACTGAAGTCTTACCAACTTTACCTGGCAGACCACCCAAAACTTCGTATAGTACCTCCCGAAGTGTCTTTTCATACTGTTGGTCAAAAGGAGCATCTGCAAACCTCTGAATGCCTATTTCAGAAGCTTCAGATGTATGGTAAAGTCGTAAGAAGGCATTCCAAGCTCAGTGCTGAGACATGGATTCAAGTCTGGACACTGAATGGAACCTTCATTCTCAGGTGATGCACCCAGGATTTGGAAACTTTTTCCAAACCTCAACCGAAGGGCCTCTTTCAACTCATTAGTCAAGGAGACATCAACCTACACCTTTTAGGTAGGGTGAAATGTCTAACAGAACACACATCTAACGTTAGAAAAATCGACAATGTACAAACTCCTTTCTGCTCATCTGCTTTCTCTTGGTGTTTTTCATACTTGTTACAACCCGATGCTATTGCTCTTTCAATGATTTCTAAACTTTCAATGTATGTTCTCCTGTGTTCCCACTCTTCAGAGCTGTGAAGTGTGATATATAATCCTATTTAAAATTAGGAGAATTGAGAGTAATGTTGTCAAATAACTTTTGTTTTCCTTCTACAATCACACATTAATTTGTTTTCACTTTTCCATTTTCATAAAACACTACTCCAATAGCAGAGGTGTCAGCCCACTGTACATAGCAAGAGAATAACAGATGCGGAGAATCGTGTATTGAGGGGCGTCCCATGAAAACACAGCAAAATATAAGCAAGAAGAAACAAATGATGAACATCATCATCGACAAGCGAATTGGAAGAAAGTATAGCAGAACTGAAAGAACAAAGAGGCATAAGGAAGAAAAAGAAAAGAGTAAGGGGCACATTTAAGTAAAGTGGCGCTGCACCCAGTGCTGCGCCACTTTCCTTGTGCCCCTTGCACCCCGCTACCACCACCGTGTGTGCGCCGTATTTAAAATACGGCATACCATGGCACATAGTAGGAGGCAATAGCGTCAGACTTTTTGATGCTATTGATGTACTGTTCACCATTTTTGGGCTCCCCAAATGGGGGAATGCCCCCGTGCATATATGATACCTGGGCCAGGCATAATGTGGCGAAAGTGCTCACAACTTTGTAAATATGGCGCAGTGAATTTGGCCTTGTTGGGCCACATTAGCGTTAAATAATGGCGCTACTGTGGCGCAATGAGGCGCTAGGCCCTCTTAAGTCAGTGCCTCAGAGACATTTCGAGAGTGAGGTAGAGTTGAGAAAGCAACTCTGTAGGACAAAGTGGGAATGGAGGTCTACCTCCCTTGGAGGGGCTCACCCCAGGCGTTGGTGCTCTGTGCAGCAAACCCGTTTTGTAATATGTTACGACTCTTCGTATAAAGGGCTGAGAATAAGCTATTTCAAATCTAAATAAGTAACACATTGTCCTTCTCATACATCCTGGGTGCCTTACCAGTTCTGTTGTGTCCTGTCATTAAATGCAAGCCCAGTATTACAGGTTCCTTACTAGCTCTCCCTGCTCCTGTATACCTAAAACCTTACCAGCTTTGCCTGGTCCTAGACTACTGATATCCCGACAGCTGTCTGCTCCTGTATTATTGAATATTTGCTAGTTCTGCCTGCTCCTGTGTCACTAGTGCCTTATCAGTCCTGCCTGCTCCTGTGTCACTGATGCCTTACCACCTCTGCCTGCTCCTGGGTCACTGGCACCTTACCAGCTCTGCCTGGTCCTGTGTCACTGGCACCTTACCAGCTCTGCCTGCTCTTGTACCACTGATATACTGGTTGCTCTGCCTGGTCCTGTACCACTGATACCCTGACAGCTCTTCCTGCTGCTGTACCACTGATACAGCACTGCCTGCTTCTCCCTCATTGAATCCTTGTTAGCTCTGCTTGCTCCTGTATCACTGGTGCCTTACGGGCACTGCCTGCTCATGTCCTACTGTTGCCATTGCAGCTCCTTCTGCTCCTTTATCAGTGAATTCTTGCCAGTCTTGCCAGATCCTGTATCACAGGTGCCTTATCAGCACTGCCTGTTCCTATGTTGTTTGGTCCTTCTCCTTTACCACTGATGTCTTTCCACCTCTGCCTGCTCCTGTATCACTGATGCCTTACCAGCTCCGCCTGCTCCTGTGTCACTAATGCCTTACCAGCTTTCCTTCCTCTTGTGACACTGAAGCCTTACCAGCTCTGTCTGCTTCCATTTCACTTAAGCCTTACCTGCTCTTCTTGCTTCTGTATTACTGATCCCTTACCAGCTCGGCCTTGTCCTCTATCACCACCAGGCGGGAGCCCCTGGAGGAGCAGTCTTCATGGCTCTCGCTCCAGTTCTGATCTGATACTCCTGGGAAGTAATAACACTTCCGTCCACGCAGCTCCCAGTGCGGAGGACAAGAAGGCGAAGGCTGAGCTTCTGCTAGAAGAAGAAATTAAATTAATGGTTATTGAGGATCAGTTATTGATTAAAAACAGATTACTAGCTTCCCCCAGTTAGGTGTATGTCATGTCTTTCAATAGGTTTTCAAGAGGTGGAGTTATCTGCTCAATGGTGAAATCTGTGGCTGGCTTGTGGAACACAAGGGTCGGGTACTGCCAGGTCTGATTTTGGCCTTTCATCCTTCTTGCACTATGGAAGTGCTATTTACAGGGCATTGGAACTGGAAAGTGTTGCTGTGGAGTTGGTATTTATAAAGCACAAATACCCAATATATACTCTTCTGCAAAAGCAGGAAAATAAAAGCTGGGCAGAGCGCAGCGCCTGCTTGTAAATACCTGTAATATATTAAGGAGCATATTTAAGAGACTTTTGTTCTGCTCTTTACCGCCCGCCTTCCGCCATCATATGTGCACTGTATTTAAAATACGGTGCACCGTGCTGCAGGGTAGGGGGCAATAGTGTAATTTTTCATACCGCTATGGATGTACTCTGTAGGAGCAGCACCTGCAGAGTACATAGGGGCCCATTATAAACAATGGAACCTCCCTTTTAATGTGTGCTCTGAGCAGGCGTTAAAAGTGCCATACAAAATGACAAAAGAAAATCTGTTGGATTTCCTTGTGCCATTTGCTTGCCCCCCCTAACGGGGAACGCCCCCTTTGCATACATTATGCCAGGCGCAGGCATGATGAAGCACAAATAGTTACAAAGTGGCCCAATGCATGCGTTCCGCCACTTTGTAAAGTGATGCGAGGATTTTGACCTTGCGGAGCCTCATAGCGTAAAAAAATGACGCTAATGTGCCGCAAGGTGGCTCTTGGGGTTTATAAATATGCCCCTAAGTGCTTTCATTCTCACAATTACTCTCTGATTTTCAGACAATATAACTCGGAATAGAAAGAGGCAAACGCTGCTCCCTCTTTCGAAGATGTGTCGCCTGTAAATCTTGCCTCAACTCAAAAAATATCAGATTTATTGACTACACTTTAGGCAGCAGAAGCGCATGAAACAACAGCAGTTAAAGTTCACATGTCGAAGTCTCTGTGAAAATATGAACATTTTTTTTTAACTTAATGTGGATTAATAGATGTGTTTACCTGAAAACAGTGCTTCATAAGTGTGAAATATGCATTCTTCCCTGGTCACAGCAGAGACAGAGTCATAGAAAAGTTAATTCCAGGGCTCAGGAGTTCTAATAGAGACCGAAGAAGGACTTCAATGAACAAGCTCATCGGAAGGGCTCCCAGTTATGATTTTCCACCGTCATGTGTCATGTATGTACAGCACCACACAGCAAGAATTCAACTAAAGGAATTTGGTACATTGACGTGCACATTTCATATTATACATTGCAATGTCTCAGCACGGGTCCACAGTTCAGGTGAGTTATTCTGCAAACCTAAGATACAGCTAGTGTTACATCACCATTGACTCGGGCCTACTTCCTCCACTACCACAAACACGTGCTGTAAATCACAGGAACAAGTAGTACTAGTAGCCTGTCAGTAGATCTATCCGAAAACCTACTACGGGCCTGGTTTAGAGTTTGGCGAAAGGGGTTACTTGTCATAAACATGATGGGTATCCAGGCCGCCGTACTGGATGTGGAAGGTACATTATTTTAAGATTTTGAGCTAAACTGGGTGCAGAATAGATGCAGTCGACACATCACAGTAACAGCCAGTGCTTAGTTTGAAAATAAAAATGTGCCGATGCTCAAAGCCCTCCTATTAAGCACGCGGCTGCTTCAATTAAATGTGTGAGCACAGAATACTGAGGCAGCATAATCCTGAAGCCATCTTGGGCCTCCCGTAACCATTTACAGCAACTCCCTGCCCCTACAGCTCACTCTTGCAGCTTTCTGCTTTCTCCCTTTGTGACGCTTTTTCGTTTTTCTCTTCGTTCGCCTTTCCCATGTGTCTTTCGCTTGCAGTAGATGCTTGAGTCAGAAAAATAAGTGCCGGCCCTCAAAAATAAGTGCTGGTGCTCCGTGCCGGAAACAACAAGCACAAATTAAGCATTGGTAGCAGGGAAAAGCAAACCTTTCCAGCCAGACTTTAGACATTTGCAGCAAGTAGCAGAGATGAAGCCCTGGAAAAAGTAACACCGCAGAGCAACTTCCTCTCTCTTTTGGGGACAGAAAAAGGAAGATAGAAAGAAGGTTAGTGCTTAAATTGAGCTCGGCACCGGCACTTAATTGTCAAGACTGGAACTTATAAGAGTCTGCTACATGGTGGCACTTTCAGCTGAATTGAGAGATGAGTACAACAGCTGTTTATTAATTTAACACACAATACAAAAAAATCAGAGAGTAATTGTGAGAATGAAATTTCTACCACACATGCCATTTTATAGGTTTGGGGGGCTGGAGTTGTCCACGGTTTAAGAGTGGGATGATTAGTAGTGGGTTGGTGATGTCACTGGCAGGTTTGGCAGGAGGCAGGGGTGATGCAGGCTGCAGTCGCCTCATGATGAGGGGTGTGGAACTATCTTTTTTCACAAATTAAGCACCAGAGAAAGTGTTTCTGTCTTTGAGGTCCTGCCACACTCTTATCACCAGCGTGATTGCCTGTAGTGACAGCCAGACCTAAGGTAAAGCAGGCTGCAGCCTCCACTGAGGCAAATGTCCATATTCGGGAGCTCCATCCCCTTAGGTGGTACGTCCTGGATTGCTCAGATGATTCCAGGTGGATACCTGATGGCAGGACACAATCGGGCAGGCTGAGTCTTTAACTTTCTCCCCTTGGTGTGACCTGCTCTGGAAATGGGACTGGACAAAACAGGGCCACATGGAACTGTCTTCCCTGCTCCAAGATTAGGCCTGTCTGGCAACTGGATCAAATCCTATGAGGACTACAAGAGCGCACAGGCTACCTGGTGGGAGAAGTGATCACCGGGCTCCTCAAGGTGTCCATATCAGTGTGTAATGGTGATCTGGTGGAGACTTATCCCAACCTCACATTCCCCCCAAACCCCCCCACCCCCTCCTCCACTGGCCTTTCTAGGAGGAAATGCACACACTATGACAGATGTGAGATATGTGTGGGAAAATGGTACTTGGGGAGGATGGTGAGTTCCCCTTTAGTAACTACGTCCATCCAAGGGACACCACTGGGACACTTGTAGACTGTACTGTGCTAAGCTGTAGAGTGGAAAAGAGGCAAGATAAACATTTGTTCAAAGAATAAATCAGAATTTACCCATGGTATTGGTGCACTTACGATCATCTCTCTGCTTGAGGCTTGTCTTCAGGTCCCTGTTCTCCTGGTGTAACTTGAAAACTGAAGTGAGAGAAGTTAGAAAAGAAGGAAAGTATGAGAGCGGAATGCAAAGGTGAAGGAATAAGAGAGAAGAAGCGGTCAGTCTTCAAATGGTCCTTCCACACCTCAAAGAAACTGACCATCACAACCCTTGTGACTGGCATGTCTTCAGTTCCTCCTCTGCCTGTTCTACAAGGAGTGAGGTATTCTGATGCTTGTTTTCATTTAAAGACATCCATGACAGTCATCAGCACATGGAATGAAATAATAATAATAACAATAATAATGATATTAATAACAATAACTATAATGTTAGTGATGGTATTTCTACAGTGCACAGCTACCTCATGAGAGGTGTACCAGCGCTCCGTACCGAAGCTAAATCTCCGGCATGCAGATCTCAAACCCCCCTACAACCTCATCTGAAGAACCATGCTTTAAGTTTTTTCCTGAACATTTCCTCTGACTGGCCCTGCTGAACTGCAGAGTTTGGGTGGTAGGTAGCCGATCGACTTTCTAGCTATCTGTGCTTTCCTCACTCTGGACATTGTAACAAACTGTTCCCTTGCAGATCTGAGATTCCTCTGGGGTACATAAGGTCTCACTAGCAGTTGCAGGTACCGGGGCCCTTCATTATTCATGGCTTTATAACAGAAACATCAGGCTTTAAAGGTTTAAAGGCTGCTCTTTGTCTCACAGGGAGCCAGTGAAGCCCACCTAGGCAAATTCAGAATGAGTCTAGCTGCCACGTTCTGCGCTCTTTGCAATCTATTGACTCTACTTTGTGTCACGCCAAGGTATAGCACATTATAGTAGTCCGGCCTTGACGCTGCCATGGACTCGCTCACTGTCTTCCTGGATCCTGCTGGTAAGAAGCAAACTAATTTTCTCAGCATTTACAGGCGTTCAAAACACTTTCCCGCCACTGCAGAGATTTGGCTATAAAAAGATAAATTGTCATCCGCCCAGATGCCAAGATTGTGGTAATCTAAACTGGAAATTTGTAAAATATTAGAACTTGTTGTTTAGTCACGTTTGCTTGGATGGCATAACAGCTAAAGAAAATGACCCCAAAGCTAACTAGTGAACGCTGGGGAGGGATTATTACAGGTAGAGGTACTGAAGTAGGGCGCCTGGAGAGAGAATAATTTTCTCTCTAGACTTTGCTGGTCTCATTGGACCTCTAGATTGTGGGCATGTGTATCACTGCATGGACCCCAGAAAATAAGGTTACCAGATGGCTCAATGTTCCCAAGGTCTCAGTGCTCCACTCCTGGGGTTCACTTTAATAATGGAATGAAACCTGGGAGTTGTAGCCATGATGCCCTTCTGTTGAGTCAATTAAACTACACATCTGAAAACAAATAATTGTTAAACAAAGCCAAGCACTGGATCATTGCACCCTCGGTGACCCAGACTCTTCTACTAACCTTAACGATGAACCGTAACAAATACATTCTAGCACCCCAAAATGCCCTTTGCTGCCGGGCTCAGCGTGTAGTTCTCCATCACTCAATTTAGTGTTTCCATGGCATGGTTAAGTAGCTATCTGTCCAAGGCTTTCTTTAATACAATAAGAACCATTTGTAAAATGTTTCAGTGCAGTTGACTGTAGCGTACTGTCCCATGTACACCTTTTGGATGCTACTGACAAATGGTCAACAGTAAAACATACAACATATGTTGATATTCCTGTCCCTCCTACAGCACCTTGATCAGGTTAGTTCATAAAGCACAGCTGTCCTGCAGCTGACAAAGTGGGCCTTTTCAGTAGGACTTGCTAGCAGAAGGTGGCTGGTTGGCTTTGGTGTGAAAGGAGGACACGCCTATCAAGCACAGGTTGAACAGACAATCAGAGATTGCAGAATATGTGTTCTTCAAAAGGCTTGGCATGTCACTCCATGTCAGGAAGATACCATCTATTGACTTCTATGCTTTCACTAAAGGTGTGCAGGTTTATTGGACTGGGTTGAAGCAAGTCAACACTGCAAATCCTGGAAACTGTACTGCCCTGGATACGCAATGTCCTCAGAACATGTAGGGACAGACTTATCAAGATTTGGCACCAGTGTAAAATCACACAAAGTAAAGTCATGATTAATATTTAGTCTCCAGGGCAAATCACTTCTGTGCTAGAAAGTAATCCCAAAAGTAAGGCAAAAAGTGCTCTGCATTACTTTGTGTCATTGGGGCGTTGCACGGGTATCACATTGACTTTTTTCGTGTTATCACACATGGGATTTGATGCAAAGCACTGTCTAGTGGTACACAGGGCTTTGTGGCAAAAAATTAAAACCTCCTTTAAGCAGGTGTTTGTAAGGAGAAATGTTTTAATATCTTCCAATTTTGACTAATTGAATGTCTGCTGCACAGTCTAATACGAATCCAATGTGTGAAAAGTTTTAAAGTTAGTGTTAGCATAGTATTTTGTACTGAAAAACAACCTTGCAGTGAACAATTTATGCCAGCGTATGGTGAGACAGAGCGTGCTTGGCAGTAGCCAGTCTGTTTGTGCACCAGCAATGCAAAAGGGGCAGGAGAACCATATTTGAACAGATGTGGCTCTACAATGCTCTCACATATCTTTGGTGACTGTGTTGAACTAAAATTTCTTAACTCTGGCCTGAAGTGTTATGGACATCAGACAAGAGATGCCCGACGCATTTCTGGTGGAGCATCACAAGCCCCAGCAGACCCTGACCTCCAGGAAAACAATTGGTGGGGGCCGTTGAGGGGGGCCCTCCCTGTATTTTGCAAGGGGGCCCTCAAGTTTCGCTATATTACTGCACATTTCTTACAAGTATCTGCAAAGCCAGAAAGCCTGCCCTTGGCAATCTAGTAAAATGTTTACATTTGTGTTATTTTTGTTTGGAAGAAGATTCCATAAAAAGAAAAAGATTAAAAAAATAAACATGCCACTGTCTAGACATGGAGGCCATAGGCTTGTAATAAAAAAAATTCATAAAGTTTTAATAGAAAAGGATGGGTGCTTCCTGGAAGACCACTGTACTTATAACAGCTATTACAAAAGGTTCTGGTTCCATTTTTACTTTTATTACAGATTCACGGAAATTCTTATTGCTGCCAAGAAAATGTATTATTAGCTTTGAATTACTATAACATAAATAAATAGTTTAAAGACTTTAGGATGACTACTGAAATGTAGAAAAAGGACAAAGAATGTAAAAAAAGCAGCAATGGCACTGTACATATTGGCCCTCCAGCTCTGGTGCTGAAGTGCACTTCTTTTTTAGGTGGATGTGCACGTGTGATAAAGCAAATACCATAACTTGCAGGGTAGGAGAGCTAATGACTGAAGTGGAGTGATGTATACTGTGGTTGGCGGGTGCAAAATGTGAATGACTGGTGAACAGATTAATGGGTGAAGACGGATAACACAAAGCCATTTCAATGTGTGTATTATTTTTTTAGGTCAGCAGTAAGCAAGTCTTTTTTTTTATTTTACTATATATATATATATATATATATATATATATATATATATATATATATATATATATGTGTATTACTGATTCTCTTGGTTTGTGATAAAGAGAAAACTGCACTTCGAGGTTGTACCATTATTCTCCTTGTCTTTAATATGCGAGCTCAACAAAAAACAAAGAAAGTCAGGACTCCCCTGACGCATTTCGGTCTCACCAGACCTTGTTCACAGGAACTTCCTGTGCATTCTTCTGGCGCTTTAAATATGCAAACCAAAAACCACAAATGCACAAACAAAAGACGGGAAAAAGACCACAATCCAAGTTTTATCTCGTATTACCAGCAGGAAATAAAATTAATCTGTTCGCTGAAATGGTAATTCATGACTTATATAAAAAGTGTTGGAATAAACATAAGGATAACTTATCCCTATTGGAGAAACAGGCACTCCATAAATTACAAACGGATGCAACTATAGAAATCAAGCCAGCAGACAAAGGTGGAAATATTGTGATACAAAACAAACAGGATTATGTGAAAGAAGCTATGCGGCAATTAGCAGACAATACATGTTATGGAGAGATTGGTGGAAAGAAGGAGAGGATCCTATCTTGTTTTGCAACGTGGGAAGATTTGGGTCTTATTGATCAGGATGAGCCCAAATATCTGAAGGTTGAACACCCTGTGACTCCAACAATATACTTTCGCCCCAAAATTCACAAAGATTTGACATATCCTCCAGGCAGACCAATAATATCGGCAAAGTCATCTTTATTAGAACCAATGTCAGATTACATTGATTTTTTTCTAGCACCCTTAGCTAGGAATTTGAATTCCTATCTGCGTGATACAGGATATTTATTACAACAATTGGATGGCATACCTTGGCAAGATACATATAGATTGGTAACGATGGATGTGGTGTCATTTTATACAAACATAGAACACCACAGAGGGATTAAGGCATGCACATTCTTTCTGAGTCAAAGAAATATACAGTTCTCCCAACATAATGAGATGTTGTTGGAAATGATTAGTATTTTTCTGACCAATAATTATTTCCTTTTTAATCAGCAACTGCATCTGCAAATGAAGGGCACAGTGATGGGATTCTCATTCTATCCAAATTTTGCCAACTTAACAATGGGTTGGTTTGAACAACGAATTGCATGGACAGAAGAACATGAAATACATCAGCAAAAGGTGGTGACCTGGCTTATATTTATTGATGACTTATTTCTTATCTGGGATGGTACAGAACAAGAGTTTGAGGCATATTTCAGGATTTTGAACACCAACATAGCCAATTTGAATTTTACTTATGAAATCAGTGCTACACAGGTTGCATTTTTAGATACAGAAATTTATATAAAAGCGAATTTTAGAACACATTCGAGCAACTATCAACTTAGATTCAGACAACATTACACAGAAAAGTGACAGCTACTAATTCAATATTACGCGCAAAATATTTTCACCCCCCCAAAAACCAAGTGGAATATTCCTTATGGTGAATTTTTGCGAATAAAGAAAATCTGTTCAGAACCCGTGGAATGTGACAAACATCTTAAACTGTCTGAAGACAGATTTGTAGTTAGACAATATTCCAACAAATGTCTATTTCAGGCTAAGCAACGCTTAAGCAAACTATCTAGAGAACAATTAATCCAGAATGTGAATCATCCTCCAAAACATGATAAACAGCAACAGTTGTGATTCATAACCAAGTACTCACAAAGTGCTAGATAAGTTTTGGAGAATCATTGGCCAATTTTATTAATGGACCCTTTAGTAAGAGAAATCATGGGACAATATCCTCAAATTACATTTAGAAGAGCATCCAATCTAAGTGATAAATTAACACACAGTCACTTCCAGAATAAAAAACAAAACTGGCTACAGAAGCCGGGATTCTGGAAATGTTGTGATTGTAAAGCATGTAAAATCAGGAACAATAAGCAAGAATATTTGCCAAATACTGGAAATGTGAGATTGATTCAAAAACACTTAACCTGCAAAAGCCGTTTTACAGTATATTGGCAACACGATTAGTGAGACCAAAAAGCGAATTTTAGAACACATTCGAGCAACTATCAACTTAGAAAGGAGTTATGCTACTGCAAGGCATATGGAACAGAAACACAGCAGTAAATGGGAACTAATGAAATCTTTTGTAATCGACCAAGTACCAAAACAAGAACGGGGGAAGATAGAGAAAAGAAGCTACGTCAGTTGGAGTCAAGACACATATTAGACATTCGTTCTTCAACTCTGCTTGGTCTTAATCAGGATGAAGAGCTATTTGTACACTTATAAAGACAAGGAAAATTATATATATTTTTTGCTATACCCTTTGGGATTAATAAGCTGGGGGGTGGTTACCTCTGTATGGCCTTTTGGCCTTGTCTCTATTTTTCATTCATTCTTATTCATTTTTTGTGTGGCATTCATATGGGCGCTTTCAAATTAGTTAACAAACTTCACAAGCATAGACATACTAATGTTCAAGTGTAGAGGAAAGATTAATTTCGAATGGTTAGAATTTTTAAATTATACATAAATATTGACATTATCAAACATTAATATTATCTATTCAACATTTGAGTTAATAAGTAATCACTTGAGATTTAGATGAATGAATCTGCTGCAATACATAACACTGATAACTACATTTACCAGAATTCATTGCATGGGCATAAAAGAAAAAGTAGAGAGACCCGTGCAAAATCTATATAATTTATATATTATTCAGCAGAGTTTGTCTATAGTAATATATGATGCTTTGGCCTTTGAGATGTATATAAGCGCGATTGAAATTAGTCTTTTGTTTGTGCATTTGTGGTTTTTAGTTTCCATATTTAAAGCGGCAGAAGAATGCACAGGAAGTTCGTGTGAACAAGGTCTGGTGAGACCGAAGCGCGTCAGGGGAGTCCTGACTTTGTTCGTTTTTTGTTGAGCTTGCATATTAAAGACAAGGAGAATAATGGTACAACCTCGGAGTATGGTTTTCTCTTTATTACAAACCAAGAGAATCAGTAATAAGTAATATGCGGATGTCCTACCGAAGAACCGGCACCACCAATTAATGAAAGTGCACCGTAGCACGCCAGCGAGGACAACATTTCTTTATATATATATATATATATATATATATATATATATATATATATATATATATATATATATATATATATATATATGTATAGCCAGTAGTAGCTGTAGTTAGGACCATGTTTCATAGAAAAAATGTTTTTTGACTTGCCTATATCTTTGACACGTTTGCAGAATCATCACAACATTTTCCAAAAAAAGTGCCCTGTTAAGCAGAGGCCGAGAAAAAGGGAGCTAAAAAATGCTGTCTCTTCCATTTTAATTCTCATAGGATCTGTCAATCTACAGCCTGAGCCACTGGACGAAATTACACCAAATTTGGCAGAAAGCTAGATATCGGTACGCAGATTGTACTTTTTGTTAATTGGTGTAATTCCATTCAGTATTTTTTGAGAAATTTAGAGAAATTCAAATTTGTATATCTTTGGCCACAAAGTATTCTCGTATGCTCGTGCAGGCAAATGCACAGCCCTGAGTGGCTGCCAGCACTTCAAATCAGGAATTGTTGGAAACCATCCACTCCCGGGGCTTCGTTTAAAATATATGGGAGGGTCACGCGGCCCCCCCATGCCCCGAGGACCACCACCATCCAAGGCTTCTAT
Organism: Pleurodeles waltl; assembly: GCF_031143425.1. Lineage (NCBI taxonomy): Eukaryota > Metazoa > Chordata > Amphibia > Caudata > Salamandridae > Pleurodeles > Pleurodeles waltl. The sequence goes on along the minus strand of NC_090446.1, from coordinate 49,683,310 downwards.
TAAAATACATTGCAGGGCACTGTGCTCCTCCTGCTCCAGGAACCACCACCCGAGGCTATGTCCACATTGCAGGAGGGCCGCACAGTACCCCTTATGGAGCCATTGGTGGCCCTGAGAAACGCCACTCCCCTGGGCCTGCTCCTGCTATGTCCTGGGGTACCCACGAAGCCACAGCAAACACTTCGGATTTCGACAGCCGGACCTTTAAAGCAGTTGCGGCTGTCACTATCCAAAGTTTCATCTCTGTCCCCTGCACGCGTGCAGAGGACAGAGATAAAATGCTTCAGCAAGCACGGAGCTGCTGTCAAAGCAGTTCCCTGTTTGCTGAAGCCATGGCACTGTGAGGGAAGCCATAAGGCTTCCCCTGCAGTGCCAGGTAGCTCGTTAAGGTTTTTTTTTTTTTAACTTAATTAATAATATAATATGTTGGAGCCCTTGAGGGCTCCCTCGCGGTCTAAGATAGCCCATAAAGTGCTAAAAAAATAAATAAGAAAAAGCCGTAGCTATAAAGTAAGTAACTATAAATCGTGCCCTAAGGTATCTGAAACTCACTCCCCACCATGTACAGTTTTTTTGTCAAAAGTTTTACTACAGATATTACATTGATATTAGCAATTATGTTGTGAAAGATGTCATATATTTATACCATACAAATCTTTGCTCCAAATGGGCCTGCTACCCAAGGGGAGGTGGAGCGTGGGCTGGTGGAGCAAACATTATATATATTGACATAGACATGTATATATATATATATATATATATATATATATATATATATATACATATATATATATATATATATATATATGTATATATATATATATATATATATATATAATCCTATTTATAAGGGTTTTTAATTTGTCCTCTACATTCATCTGTTACTGTGGCATTCACATTTTCCTTGCTCCCTGTGCATCACACAGCATGAGGAAGTGGCCCTTCAGCCAATGGCTAGCTTCACTGTGAGTGACAAAATTCTGATCTTTCAAATAGAGTAAACCCACACACAAAGTAGTTTAATTTTATTTTTTGTTTTAACCAATATATATTTTTTTTAATATTGGAAAAAGCCTGGTGCTTTCCTTAAAAAGAAAGTTTTGCAAAACAGATGAAAAAACAAGCACTGGAAAAGCCAAAATGCTGGCAGCCAATGCCAGACTAACATGCTTTGTCAATGTTTGTTTGTTTTAGGTCCGGATTTAGCAGTCTTACTAGACTATTTTTGCACACAATCAATTCATAATATAGTTACAGGTATCAAATTGTCATTTATACTTTCCTTCCACTCACAAAAGCATGCAGGATGGAGCCATAGGTGACCTTTGGATCCATTCTCTTTGAGTGACTGCAGAAAAGCTATGCACAATATTCACATCCACCTCAAACCATATAAATAAATTGTTTCTCCTCAGTGATAAACCTGCTTCCAAGTGTGTGTTTTCATTTTAGTTTTTTTTATTTTCTATAATAGTGACTCTTTATTTTGCCTTTTCTTTGGCTCCCTCTTTCATGACCATATATTTTCTGGTTCTTTTCCAAGAAATAAGGTGTTTAGATGACTTGTAACATTGTGGCCGTATGGTTTGAGTGCTAGGTGAGCCGATGATTTATGCTTGTCTCTTTCACAAACATTGTTAATATTAATATGCATGGCACAAATGGAGGCTTTTATAAAAACAAATTCATTATTAAAACAGCCACATCAGGGAATGATTTTTAAACTGAAAATATTTAATATAAGCATATGCGAACCACGATTAGTTTTTTTTTTCTCTTTTAGTGACGCTTTCATGCAATTAAAAATAAATAAGAAAGTAACAATCTCACATGCCTGCCAAGGCCAAACCTATCAGCGTTGCCAATGCTTATTATATATGATGCTGATGCAACAGTAAAAGCTGCCTGCACAGTTTCCCTCATTTCACAACTGCTACACTGGACACTGCATTGTGTGGATAGGTGGATGATTCTGTGTTGATCTTGTAGTGAGTCCTAGTTTGTTTTAATGGGATAGCAGGAGTTAGCTTAGCCTTTGGCTTGCAGACTTGTGACCCTGTCATCTAGTGACTTTTCACCTACTTAGCTGGCTCTGTCTTAGACCATTTATTTCATTAATTCTTCTAAGATGGCTGCCTTGTTTATAGTTAGGCCCTTTTGTTTAGAGTTATGGTATCAGTGTCACCGCGCCAAGGCCTCAACTCATGCGACAAAGACAAACAAACCGTAGGTGCTCACATTAGAAATTACCGTCCCAAGCGTGTGGTGTTATCTATTGTTTTGGAACAACCTACATCAGCGGTCCAAGTAGATCTGTATATATACATCACACTTTAGACAGATAGTCAGAGGGATTCCGACCAGATACCATCACTGCTATCGATGCTGCCCGTTGTCTTGACGCTGACCCAGACTTCGTGTTCTTCCGAAGTCTGAGCTCGAGACCTCATCTCAAGGTAACAAGGGTTGGGGGTTCCTTCCAGGGACATGGCATTGGCAGATTAGGTTTAACATACACAGCTCTCCTGTAGGTAGAAGGTTAGGCCTATTATGATAGGGTACTAGGACATATTATACACTTTATGTCTTTCTATGCTAACGCAAGATGGTGGGGGTCTTCATAATCATGACTCTCATCTTTACAATTCTATCTCTTGCACTGTTCATTATCCTAATCATTGCAGCCCATGCAATTTACTGCAGATTGTATTAAATAAAAGTTACAGAAACATTACAGCAACTTCGTTATTGCCTGTGTTTGGTTGAGACATGGTATATCTGTGAGAAAGGGGCAATCTCCGTTTAACCACAACACTCCCTGAGATGTCTTACTCCAGAGTCTATGCGTAAAGGCTGCCACAAATCACCTTCAACTGTTTGGGTTGTTGGTGAGGTACTACTAGTGTTGGAGTGTGTTTTTTTAATCAATATTAATATGAAAAGCTTGCAATATATTGTGTGATGAAGCTGCATAGAAAATGTGTTAATGTAGAAAAGAATGCACGCTTTGAAATGTGCCCATGGGGAGTGGCTACCAATGCATACGAAGACTAATGAATAGCTTATTAATTCTGAAATTTTATATGCAATAATGCCTGAATTTGTATTAGTATATCATAGTTAGAGTTGTGTGTTAAGAGTTTGCTTTATTAAATCAGATGGCCTTAGCTTAGTGAGGGTTTGGGCCTAGCTGCCTGGCCTCATATTGAATTGTATTTTCTAAAGTGTAATATGCTGCTTTCCTGGAGGACACAAAGCTGTATTTTTCCAGGAGTTATGTATGTGTAGCCGTAGTAAATTCCTTCTCATGAGAACCGGCTTGCTCAAGGCTAGATGCAACAGTGTAATTCATAACAGGTGCAAGGTTAACCGTCCTAGGAGAAGACAATGAAGTCACTGACTGGAGCGCGAAGTGTAATATTTTCAACCTGACATTCCAAACGTTGAAGACGTCAATAACTTGGACCAATCCGCGACATGGGAACTACAAATTGTGGAAAGTACTAGTAAGGTACTTACCGAATTATTCGATAGACATAATAATGCAACAAACTTCATCCAATGAGGAATTAGGGAATAGATAGACAGTTTTGATTTAACGGCGTAAACCCGAGGAAAACGAGACACACTTCTTCTTCACTTTAACGGGGACTCTTATTCTTATCCTTGCCATTCCTTATGCTATGAGACTTTTGTTAGAGAACTCTTGCCAGTTGCCATAATTAGTTTAGTTTTCCTGTCACCATAAACCATCCTTTGTCCATTCTTTGCTTGATGCTAACTTCTCCTCTATCTGAGGGAAGTAATCCGTTCTGTAGTTATGCTATAATGACACTCTGCCCCATCCTATCTCTGCTGATGGTGAATCGACTGATGTCCTGAGGACGAAGACTGATGCTGTTTGCTGATCTGTTGGATTGGTAACTATCTGATGCAAATTGTAAATGTCTGTTTGCCTTTTCTTTCTAGGTACCAAATGCTATTTTCATAGAGGCCTTAGTTTAGATGTTTTCGTGTTCACTAAATGTTTGCATGAAGCCCAAAATGCTACTGCTAAATTTAAGGTTAGTTAAGGCGTTCCCTAATATTTTGTGCAAATAGACAAATGACTGAGTTCTTGCTTTGTTGATTCATGTACTAATGAGACTCTGCTAAGTTGATTCGTATAATGATTTGCTTAGATGCTAAATGAAATTAGTAGATGTATTGATTAAAATAGCGTTTTGATTATTGATTGGATTGTTTGGCGTGGGTTCATTGCTAATCAGACTAACAGATATGATATTAGATTGTAACCAATAGGGAAATAAATATCCTAACTTTGACTAAACTTGTGTGGTTATTTGTGACTGAGAAATCAATGGTGTGTTCAATTATTGATTTTATCAAATGTTTATTGACTAGTGATTGTTGTTATTGAATTGACTATTGATCTATTGATTGGCGATGAAAAGAAAATATTTCGTACTGCGAAGTCTCCAAACGTGGTCCAAAGGATTGTTGACCTAAACACGTCTCCTGATAAGTTTACTTATCTAGGCTCTGACACGCTAACACTAGTGAGCCGGAGGGGTTGGGATTACAGTTACGACTTGTTGTCGGATAGGCATAGTCACCTACAAACATAAGTACTCTCAACCTTGAACCAGCAGTCTTGCCCAGAGCAAGAGTCCAAACTACGTCAATCTCCATTTACACTATCTAGAAGATTGGTATTTAATGTTACACAGATCCATATAAATCAATGATTGATGCCGCAGGACCCTGTGGTGCAGGGAGGTCCCGGGGGCTCCTCATTACATTCAGCAGGCGGGGTAGTCATCTTGCATTACAACACTGGAATACTGTAAATCTTCCTTGTTACCTGCTCTATGGACATTGCTGGAAAAGGCGGTGACCAATTTTGCACAAATTGATTAGGAGAGGTCAGTTGCTGGGATGCTTATCAGGAAAAATATGTTCATATCTAGTAATGCAATCTAGATGATCATCAAATGGTGTGAGGGGTGTGTGTATTCACGTGCATGTCAGTGTGTGCACCTGTCTCTGTGTTTTGGTTCTCTGGGATGAACTGATAATGCATTGTGAGAGAAGGCTACCTGGGGCCCTATTACACATAGGGCACACTTTCTCTGTTTGAGCCAAAGTGCACCTTAAAACAAGTGCGCCAGGTGCAAACACAGAAAGTGCGCCCTAATATATTGAATGTTCTGCCCCCAGGGCAGCTGCGAATTCGCACTGCACTCGGGACAGCACATCCAAGTGAAAAACAGAGCAGCTTTGAAGCAGCCGCTCAGTGTTTCACTGTGCAGGTGCAAACTACCTGCAGGGATTAGAGATCCCCTGCAGTCAGGGGCAATTGGTGACTGCACCAGCCTGCAATGGGTTTGTATGGGAGGTTCAAAGGGACCCCATTTCCCCTCTCCAGAGGGCTGCCATCAGGGGGCGCAATGACATTGTCAGTGTGCCTCCCGACAGCTTCTTTTACTCTACCCCCCATCTATAACACGGCGTGGGTGTAAAGGCAAAGAGATTTCCTCATTTGCATGGGAACGCCTTCTGTGATAGGGCTGGTGTTATGTGTGCTCCAGCGCCATCTCTATTACAGGAGGACCACACAAGTGTCTGTGGCCCTTTCTGTAATACCAAAGTGCCCCGGGATCACACAAGGTGGGAGCGCATGCCCGTTGTTCCCTCGGGGCACTTTGAATAATACAGGTCCTGGTTGAGAAGCTGACTTTAGCATCAACTCCTCCTCCTAATCCTGATAAGTAAAATCAATTATTATGTGATCTTGGGGAGATGTCTGCTATTATTTGTTTATTCAGCAACACATATCTACTTGAGGATATATTTCTGTGAAATTATTCACTTACTCCAAATGCCAGATCCCGTCACCGCCAGGACTAGCAGGACAGTCAGGACGGTCAGCAAGACTATAATCCTCAGGGCAGATCTCTGGAAACGAGGACCTTGTGGGTCAGCTGTAAAATTAAATGGGGAAATGTTCTATTAATGATCCACATGTCTGCACAATTTCAACCATCACAGTAAAATTCTCAGGCAGTGAAGATCAGGAGAACTCCAACTACTTTAAGAGATGTTGGGTCACTCAACAGTTTGCCACACTTGCATTACCACTTACCCTTGACTAAACATTCTGTACTAACAAATGGCTCCTAAAATTAGTCTGCGCTCATGTATTTCATAGCTCAATAGAAACTATACTCTGAGCAATTACTGTCCCTCTAACCCACCCTCTTGGTTGAATGATTTTATTTCAGGAGCTGCTAGTGATAGTCCATCTGCTGCAGGACCTGTGTATAGCTCATTCCATTGCTCCAGGTTCTAATCTAAGCATGTACACATTTTTTGCTACAATATATAGAAAATACATTAATATTGTCAATCGACATGTACCAAATGGCCAGCTAGACTCTACATTTCTTGGCCAGTTTTCTAATCAGAAACAATGCCTTGACCTTAATTCTGGGTGGAATGATAAAGTCAGTTTCGGCACACCCAGGCTCATGCCCACCAATCAGCATTGCACATTTTTTGCCAGTTTTACACTGATCTGTGAGATCATCCCACAAGGATCCCCAAGTAGGTAGCATTTGATTGGGTTAAAATCTTAAGGTGCTCTACTTCCTCAAAAAGTGAAAAACATGCAGTCCCCCCTAACCTGTGGACCTTACAAGTAGCAGGGAGAGCTGCACCAGGGAGAAAAACACTCAGGTTCACTGGTATTTGCATAGTTGGGATTGCCACATCCAAATACTATCCAGTTTCGCTTTTCCTTTGCTATCACAAGGGGGAAGTAAAACATTTATATATAGGTCCTGTTTCAGACATTTTAGATAAAGAAGGTTTTGACAACAAACCTTTCCAGGCTTAAATTACAGTCTATGTATCCCTGTGTTGTGATTGCCATCTGAATGGATACCAGTCTTGTGTGAATGCACCAGAGACCACAATGGAGTTCACTGAAGCCAGCTAGTCTAGAGTTCCAATGGTCATCCACAGATAAAGGCAGGAAAAGTAAATGTAATTTTGCAGGAAACCACGTGACCTTCTTGGGCCACATGAAGAGTTGGCTTCACCTGCTTTGGTCAGCTATTCCATAATTATGCATTTTATTCAAATGCAAATAGTTCTTCATATCCAGTACCTCTAATCCTCTGGGTCAGGTTTATGTTATGCTGTAGAGCATTCATGTCTATATTACGCTTCTCCCATTTGGGTGGTCCTGCGCCACTTTGTGGGTGACCTTTTTGCAATAAATGCTGTATGAATAAAAGTGCATGCCCCTTTAATGTACTTTTAAATTCTTCTCTGCAACAGCACATACACTGCAACTGCTCACACGTGCAAGAAATATTGTATACAACATGCTGCTTACAACCCGACCTTTGCAAAGACCAAGTACTGATTGTTTCAGCTTGATCGCTGTGCTTCCGCCGATCTCACTGCGATTGAGGTGCTACGTTTTCTTCATTCCTGTCATCCTTGTTGAACCTTTAGCTATTTGTAGCGATGTTTCACTTTGCCACACGTTTCAAGTGAGTTTTTTTCTGCTTTGAAATTGATATTTATTGTGACAACAGATATTATCTGATTCCAAATGTATTTTCGCTAAGACATGTTTTTTTTTTTATGTGATGTGATTTTTTGCTAAATGACATTTTTTTTCTTTTTCACGTATGGGGAGATAACTGGTTTGCTCTGAATCACAGGGATGTTGTTCTGAGACAGAACAAGAATTGGCAAAGACAATTGGTCTCATCATTTAGATTATTGGCTCTGCCATTGTATTTTGTTCCTGCTGTACAGCAAGGCATGGCCAATTATGGCAATGATTTGTAGCCAGGCTGCATAGCAATGAGGCTGCTGTGCAGCATGGCTGAAATGATAATTAAAAAAAGGCTATGACACAACTGTTAGAAATGGGGTTTCTGGTTGTTTAGGGTATGCACCTAAGCCAGGCAGAACACACCCACTCTAGTCAGGGCAAGGGAGTTACACGTCCAAGATAATTCCTGCTCACCCCCTTGGTAGCTTGGCACGAGCAGTCAGGCCTAACCCGGAGGCAATGTGTAAAGCGTTTGCACAACACACACAACACACGTAACGCAAGATATACATTACACAGAGTAAACACAACACTGAGCTATGTAAAAATAAACTGTACTGCACAAAACTTAATTACACGTCAGTAATACCCTGCTACCTTAGCAGATGTCAGAACGTTACACAAGTTACTAATATTCTGCACGAATAAGCAGTTGTCACATTAGAACACATAAGTACTCAGGATTCTGCAACATAAGTAGTAGCCAGGAATCACAGTAAAGAGATAAATGCCCTTGTCATAACCATATGAATAAATGCCTCTAGTAAGACCATTATAAAACCTATGACCAGTCAGGGGCAGTAAACAGAACATCAGAACATACATTCAGCATCCCATCAGTAAGCAGGTTACCACATTTCATCCCTAAGTCCATATCTGAAACTTGAGAAAGGGATATGTCGAAAACTAGTACCTGTTTTTAGGGTGAGAAGGCACTCCCTGGGCCTAGAAGCCAACAAGGGGGGCTCCCTTTGTGCAGAGCGGGGACCCTAGGCTGATTTTTGGGGGGAAGGTGAATGATACACACCCCCCTCTTACATTACCATCAGACCCCGCCTGGGGCATGACAGGAACCACTGCTCAAGCTCCTCGCTGGGAGAGGCTACACTATGGACGGTCGTCCCCACTCCTTAGTCGGGGGCAGTCCCGTTGTCATTCTGCCTTGGCTGGGCGGGGCCTGTGATGAGGCTTCCCTCTGTCCGGCAAGGCACTCTGACTGCGCGGTCCTCGGATGTCCTCTGCGAGGTCGCACTTCCTTTTTGCAGGGTGAGGGCTCCAGGGGGCCTGGGCTTCCTGGCCCCAGGGCCTGTCTTCTTCCCTTTGCACTGCCCCTCAACATCACCTGACAAGTGCCATATTGTCCCGGGCCCGGCCGTGAAGTGCAGATTCCCCGTGGCTCCTTCCTGTGCCTCGGGGGCACCACCAGCAGCTCTCTTGAGTACTGGGGGTACTGATCTCAGCGCATTTCAGATGCGCTTCACTCGATACCGGTGCTATGTAAGGAAAAGCAGCCCTCCTTCGCCTGAGTTTGTTGCAGGGGTCAGGGGCCACGGCACCCTGCCCTTGGAGATAAGCGAGGGGGGAAGCTCAGGGCTGCAGGCCCATCAGCAGGCCAGCACAAGGGGTGCAAGTGATGGCAGTTCCTACTAATGACCAGGCAGGTCACGGGTCAGCACAGCAGCACCAGTCCAAGGTGGTTCCTGGTGAGTCCATTCAGCAGCATCCCGTATCCAGTTCCAACTAAGTTTCTGGAGTCCCAAGAATGTCTGGTTTATGGGGAAAATTCCCCTGTCCTTATACTAAGTTTGCAGTGTCTCTTACAATGGTGGGAGAGGGGGTTCCAACCAGTTACCACTTGTTTCTGGAGTGCCCCTTCTCTCCTCCAGCACAGGCTCCAAACATAAGTGGGGGGTAAATGACCCTATTGTGCGAGGCCAAGGCACAGCCTTTACAAATGTAGGTGTGGCCACCTCTGCCTTCTCTCAGGTCAGGAATGCTATACAATATGTAGATGCACCTCTGTGCACAAAATGTGTGAAAATTTACTAGCGGGGAAACCATGAAGTCTCTTACCTAAGTATTCACACAGACTTAACTAACAGCGCAGCAGGGCCAAGAACTCAGAAGAATAAGCTCTTTTGTTCTAGAATTAGGCAGAGAAAACTGGAAGTAGGACCACCTGCAATCTAAAGTTCAACCTTCACCTCGAATCTGCCAAGAATCTCCATTGTACCCAAGTCTATAGTTTTAAACTGTGTTGATATCCAGCATGAACCCTGTTCATTTATGTTGACTGTTCGGTGAACAAGAACCTGTACGCTGAGTGAGTACCTTACCACCAGGTCAGACTGGACAGTACCCATGGGGATCAGGGTCAAGACTGATTTGCATATGGCTGGGTCCAAACTGGAATGGTATGGTGAGCAAAAAAACTGATGGATTAAACCCATATCTGTGACTGGGGGTGAATGTTTGATTTGGTCTACATTCCATCCATCAACTGTTCTTTTTGCATTTGTCACCCCAGTTGGTAAGAGTATGCCCAGACATGGGTCCTGTGCTCACTATGCCACCAGATTCAAGCTAGCCTGGCTGAAGAGGGGTGATACCCTGCAACCGATCCCAGGATGCTTGTTTCTGGTCCAAGGAGGACCTGGCATGGCCGTTATGGCTAGACTGTTCCCATGGGGAACAGGATCAAGACTGGAATGGCATGGTGAGCAAAAACAACTGATGGATTGAACCCAGATCTGTGACTGGGATGAATGTTTAATTTGATCTGCATTCTGTTCATCAGCTGTTCTTTTTGCAGTTGTCGCCCTGAGTGGGAAGGGAATGCCCAGACGTGGGTCCTGTGCTCACTATGCCCCCAGATTCAAGCTAGCCTGGCTGAAGAGGGGTGATACCCCAAAACCGGTCCTAGAATGCTTGTTTCTGGTCCAGGGAGGACCTGGCCTGGCAGTTCAGTCTCCACTGTTCCCATGGGGAACAGGGTCAAGACTGATTTGTGCATGGCTTGGTCCAAACTGGAATGGCATGGCAATCAAAAAAACTGATGGATTAAACCCAGATCTGTGATTGAGGTTGAATGTTTGATTTGGTCTACATTCCGTCCATCAACTGTTATTTTTGGATTTACATTACCACCACAGCACCCACATGGATGACACTACATGAAAGCAGAAGAACTAGAGAAAGGGAATTATTTTTATGGATGTGAGGCAGCCGGTGAATGTCATGACATTCACATGATATTTCCCCGATGGAGGTTTCCCCAGGGATTTAATTGCTTTGAGGACCTCACAACTGGGCACCAGAAGGTTTGAAAGTGTTATCTGGAGATAAATCCCACTGGAAATGCAGAATGCTAACTTTAGTCTGTAGCATATCAGATTTTCAAAAGGAAGAAAGCAAAGCATAAAACAAGGGATGTCCCCAATGCTCTCAGTAAACACATATTTGAAGACATTCATATAACACACTTCACCATGGCCTTCTTTTGCAGTGGCTGCTGAGAGATGAATTCACTGGTAAGAATATCCATCTGCCTCAAAGGGTACAAAATGATGATAAAAATCTTAGCTTAGCACATATTCTGTAAAAGTAGTGTAAAGAAAAGCAAAGATAGCAGAAATAAGGGAACCTCTAACCTCTCAGATCTTCTTGTCTGTCCTCTGGTTCTGTCCTCCCCTGGAACTGCAGAGCTGTGTATTCCTCCTCATTGTCTGGTTTCCTTCTTCCCTTGAGCTGTAGGGCTGTGTATTCTTCCTTGTCCTCTGGTTTGCTCCTCCCCTTGAACTGTAGAGTTGAGTATCCCTCCTGATCCTCCATTGTTGAACTTCTAAAACTGGACTTCTGAACAGAGGGTCTGAGTCTCGAGTGAAAGCTCTTGGTGCTGGTAGGCTGAATTTATGGCTCCTGTGCTGCCTATACTCTGAACAGGAAGCCGAAACCACCACCCCTCGGACAGCTGCCCACAAACCTCTGAACAGCTAGTGACAGAGATCAAGCGATAGAAGTTTCCAACCTCAAATGTTCATTTTTTATATTTTGTTGTGAAAGTGTTCCCAGGCTTTGATTGAGTACATGTTATTATGGGGTACTGAAAGGGTGAGTCTCTTCATTACACAAGGCTCACTTTTATACCACTGGGGCTCATAGTGAGTTGAAACGATTGGGTGGATAGAAAAAGATCTACATGATTGAAACAAACCTGCCATTTCAAATTCAAAACCGTTTAAGGTACGTAGATGTGGAGTTGAGGATAGTCACACTTACCTATATGCACTTACCTTCTCTATATTTTGGTCCTCGATATTCTTGCCATAATTATTTGACCCCACGCCATTTTTGTCCTCAATATTCCGTCATACAGCCAAGAAGCAGGTAAAGCGATCTCTACCCAGTCATAAAGACTGAACTTCTGTCCAGTACATTGGAAGATAAGTATGGTTTCCTGTAAACCAGAGTTAGGCAAGGGGACAGCACCTTGTAGGCCTCAATTACAAGGGCCTCAGAAAATGGGTCATATTTTTTTCCCCTTTAAATACTGACACCCTCACTACCAAGATATAAGAGGTGCGATCAATAGGCCTTTTTTCAAGTTTTCCCCAGTTTGAAATTAAGGGCCATGTATGGATGTATGTAGGTAATCATTTGTGATTATCAAATAGCACATTTTGCAACTCACTATTTGGTAATCAAAAACACCAATGTACTAATCTGCATGTTACACACTTTGTGATTCCTAGTGGACCACAAATTGAACTACCTCATATTTATTAATGAGGTAGGTCTCTGTGTGTGACCCATTGGGAATCGACAAAATCACAGGGATGGTGGCCTGCTGGGGTCTGCATACCACCATGTCAGTGATTGCTTTTAAATAAAGCATTTTGATGCAGCCTGTTTTCCTTAAAGGTAAATGAGATGCATTAAAAAAAAGAGAGTCCAGGAGACCACTGTCTGCTCTAAAAATGTTTTACAATCATTCTGAAAGGGGAAGGCGTTCTTTGGGGACCCATTCCCATTCGTGAATAGGTCACTGTTAGAAATGGGGTCTTTGGTTGACAGTCAGGTTACCCCCTGTTCAAGCAAGGGCCCTCACTCTAGTCAGGGTAAAAGAGAATCACCCTCAGCTAACCCCTGCTTACTCCCTTGGTAGCTTGGCAGAGCAGTAGGCTTAACTTTAGAGTGCTAGGTGTAAAGTATTTGTACCAACACACACAATAACTTAATGAAAACACTACAAAATGACACAACACCAGTTTAGAAAAATAGGAAATATTTATCTAAACAAAACAAGACCAAAATGACAAACATCCAACATACACAAGTCAAGTTATGAATTTTTAAAGATTAAACTCAAAAATAGCGATTAGAAACAAAAATGCTTCGATGAGGTGTTAACACGGCGCCGTGACGGAGTCGTTCCCAACAAGCCGACACCAGCGGCTCCGGACACGGAGTCGCGTAGACCCCCAAGTACAGTACCTTTGGTGAAGAGTGAAAACAAGCCGATGTGCTTAGTCGGGGATCGTGGCGTCTGTGCGAAACGTTGAATCCGCGCACTTTGAGCAGCATCGGTCACGACGTGGTGCGGCGACTTCCATGGAGTTGCGGACTTCAGTGAGGCTGCAGCGGCGTCGGGCCGGCGAAGAGCGTCACGTTCCAGCGAAGGTCACGGCGTTGGGTGCAGGCGGTGTCACCGGATTTAGCAGCGGTGTCGGTCCGAAGTCGTCCGAAGTCGATTTCCTTGGATTTCCACCAGCTTTCCTTTCAAGGGCCCAGGGACTGGATAGGGCACCACTTGTCAGAGCAGGAGTCTCTCCAGAAACTCCAGGTGCTGGCAGAGAGAAGTCTTTGCTGTCCCTGAGAATTCAAACAACAGGAGGCAAGCTCTAAATCAAGCCCTTGGAGATTTCTTCACAAGATGGAAGGCACACAAAGTCCAGTCTTTGCCCTCTTTACTCTGGCAGAAGCAGCACTGCAGGAAAGCTCCACAAAGCACAGTCACAGACAGGGCAGCACTTCTTCCTCAGCTATTCAGCTCTTCTACAGGCAGAGGTTCCTCTTGGTTCCAGAAGTGTTTCTAAAGTCTGTGGTTTTGGGTGCCCTTCTTATACCCAATTTCTCCTTTGAAGTAGGCCTACTTCAAAGTAAAGTCTCTTCTGAATGTGAAATCCTGCTTTTCCCAGGCCAGGCCCCAGACACTCACCAGGGGGTCGGAGACTGCACTGTGTGAGGACAGGCACAGCCCTTTCAGGTGTAAGTGACCACTCCTCCCCTCCCTCCTAGCACAGATGGCTCATCAGGAAATGCTGACTACACCCCAGCTCCTTTTGTGTCACTGACTAGTGTGAGGTGCAACCAGCCCAACTGTCAAACTGACCCAGACAGGGAATCCACAAACAGGCGGAGTCACAGAAATGGTATAAGCAAGAAAATTCTCACTTTCTAAAAGTGGCATTTTCAAACGCACAATCTTAAAATCAACTTTACTAAAAGATGTATTTTTAAATTGTGAGCTCAGAGACTTCTAACTCCACATGTCCATCCGCTCCCAAAGGGAGTCTACACTTTAATCAGATTTAAAGGTAGCCCCCGCGTTAACCTATGAGAGGGACAGGCCTTGCAACAGTGAAAAACGAATTTAGCAATATTTCACTGTCAGGACATATAAAACACATTACTATATGTCCTACCTTAACCATACACTGCACCCTGCCCTTGGGGCTACCTAGGGCCTACCTTAGGGGTGCCTTCAATGTAAGAAAAGGGAAGGTTTAGGCCTGGCAAGTGGGTACACTTGCCAAGTCGAATTTACAGTGCACATTTACACACACAGACACTGCAGTGGCATGTCTGAGACATGATTACAGGGTTACTTGTGTGGGTGGCACAACCAGTGCTGCAGGCCCACTAGTAACATTTGATTTACGGGCCCTGGGCACCTCTACTGCACTTTACTAGGGACTTAACAGTAAAACAAATATGCCAATCATGGAGAACCAATTGCATACACATTTTAAACAGGAGCTCTTGCACTTTAGCACTGGTTAGCAGTGGTAAAGTGCCCAGAGTAATAAAAACGCAAAATCAGAGTCCAGCACACATCAATAACCTGGGGAACAGAGGCAAAAAGTTAAGGGAGACCACGCCAAGGATGAAAAGTCTAACAGTCACCACCTACTTGAAGTAGGCAGTAAAATGCGAATGATTTTCAACCACATTTCAGATCGTAAGACATTCACACATACCACTATGATTCGATATTAGGAAGAGTTGCCCTTAACACGCCCATTTCTAGTACTAAATCGCAAACTTGATTTTCAATTCAGTGATAGATTACTGAATGACAAATAGGGTTTTGTACATTTATAAAAGCCGTTGGGATTCGTAAACATGCCAATTCTGTGAATCGGCCCATTTGCAAACACAAAAAAACTTTGTACATCCGGCCCAAAGCTTCCGCACTGGCTTGCAGTGGCCCATGGGATTACATGCAAACAGTTTTTCACAATTTCTAAAGCATGAGGGGGCCTGGGCATGAGCTTTCTACAAAAAGTAACTCCTGTTTACACACCTGGGTGCAATGAAAGATCAACCAAAACAAATCTGGATGCTCACATCAAATCCACCTGAACGACACATGCAGGACATACAATGGGAATATTGTATTGATGTCGTGTTATAGTGAACTGAACAAATATCCACTCCACAATACAGACTCAAGACCTTCTGTCAAGGATGGTACATGTGGAGAGAAGAATAGCAAATCTGTAAATTAACATTACACTTGTGCTCGATCTTGTGGAGACAAAGGGACATATTTACTAGCCCCTAGTGCCACTGGAGCATTACCTTTTGTGATGGTCTGTTGGCGATGTGCACTGTGCCATATTTGCCTTTTGTGGCTTAGCATCACCTTGTAAATATGGCCCCTTCACACACAGCACGTTGGGTGGAAGGGGCACGCAATGGGCATTTCTCTGGGTGTTCCACAGCACCCCTATTGCATTGCATTCTGCAGCACACACACAAAGAGCACATCACTATTGAAGATTGTTTTTGTGCAGGAAGGTGTCCCTTCCTGCACAAAAATGATCTCCCCTGCAGTGCAGCCATCCATGCACCAGGGCGCAAGGGTGGCTGGCTGCATTGGTGCTAGACAGCTAATTTAGCACCGACTCAAGGGGAAACACAGGGATGCAACTATTTTTGTAAATATGGCGCATCCTTGCATTTCAGAACTGACGGAGCGCCGGACCGCCAGTTTTGGGGCAGTGCCACACTGTGTCTGTTTTTTGTAAATATGTTCCAAAGTTTAAGCTAAAGATATAAAAAACACTATATTGTGACATACAACCATAGGAGTTTACAGAGTCATGGCATCCTGGAGTTTTAATCAAGGTACAAGACTAGAGATGAATTGTATGAGGAATGTCTCGATTATGCAAGTTAATTATATGTGCGATGGGATTATTGGATAGTAAATTAATGGAACCAATATATCCTTCCTCAAGTCATTTATACTTTGACAATCCACAAATATTTCAAGCATACTCGACATTCTCCAAAGCAGCGTGAGAGCCATTTTTTTCTTAGTGTAGAATAGATGTTTGGCCTCATTAGTCCACAACCTCCTGTCCACCGGTGAACAAAGTAACCTGTTGTAGCAGTCCAAGGCCTTCTGAGGAGAGATGGTCTGGGCTATCACCCCAGATTACAAGTACAATAAGTCAGACCCAGTCAGTGCTTTGCTTTCATAAAAACAAAAAGTACACACTACTAAATACTATGCATTAGTTTACAAATATGTACAAGTATGCAGGTGTGAATACCTATAGTAAAATCCTCCTAACAGGCCACACACCTGTAACAACAATACCACCTGCCACACCTAAACTACACACAATATAAGGGTGTGTCATTATCAAAAGGCAGGCATACTGGCTCTCTTAGGGTGTCACCATGTTACTAGCAGAAACATGCCAAAACAAACCAATTCAATACCATTAAAACCACTATGGAAGGTACCAACTTACAATCACATTCATTTAGGCCCAGCATACCTCACGGCTGTCATTAAAGCACTTCAAAACATTTCAGTGATCTTCATTCAACTATGTAATGATTGACAGCTAACAGTGTGCTTAGCAATAAACACTTCTCATGACATTAATTAGAATATATATGATTCATTATCGATTTCATCATTGTCCATAAAGCCTTACAATTTCTATACAATGTGTGCAAGGGTCTTCCTTTGACTTTTAACATGTTGAAAGTGCAAACTTAGAACCATAGAACAGGAGTCCTCACACTCCATAGCCTCTGAACAATAGCCCAAGGTTCAGGAGTGTTTGAGAAACCAAGCAAACTTGTCCTGGAGTCATTCCAGCAATCCCCTGGAAGATTTAGGTTGACATTTGAGGGAACTTTTGTGGGGGCACTCCTGGGTCTACTATACTCCTGGGACCGTCACAAACATTCTTCCAGGGAACTGCAGGAGCCTATATACATATTTTAGCCATTCCAAAAGGCTTAAGGGGCACTCCAAGACCCAGCTGGTGAGACTGGTGGCTTACAGTGAGGGTGACCAGGCGTCCCAGGTTTCCTGGGCTAGTCCTGGTTAATACCAGCTATCCCAGAAGATTTCAAGAAATTCAGCTCATGTCCCGGTCTTAGAGAGGGTCGACTGAAAACCATGGGAGGTGACTTTTTATGTTTCTCAAAGCAGGGATAGTTAGCAGCTGTTATGTAAAAGCAGTTTAATTAACAGGCATGATACTAGCTTTAAAAATTGTGTTTTGTTTATGTTCTTAGGGCCTCTTCTGTAATTCTGTGTTGGTCAGCTCTGTAATTCTGTGCACTCAGTTGAAGAAAAACTGTATTCCCTTTTCAAGTCAAGTCAAAGGAACTTTACTTCGGCTAAAAGAGCCATAAAAGCGCAGAGCGGCAATAAATACAAATAAATACACAAAATAATAAATGTAACAATGCATATAATGATAAAAATTGAATAAAGATAAAATGCACTCACACAGTGTGATGGAACAGTCTTGTTGGAACCATTAAGCAGATACAAATTTCCCTCTAGCAATCCAGCTAGCTCCGAGGAACTTGGCAAAGGCGATCACTAGCGCTGGCCTAGTGTCTGATCTGAGGATTCGCAGGGCTATTTCAAAGCTGCGGACTCCCAGCAGTCTGTATGCCGGGGCCAGCCATTTCCTATGTGAGGCAGTGTACGCGGGGCAGGCAAAAAGGATGTGAGGGAGTTCTCAATGGGGGCTTTGCTGGCTGGACAAGCGGTTGATTCTTTGTGTGACCAGCGGCTGGTGAAAAGTCTTAGTGGTAGCGTTCCAATGCAGAGCTGAAAGTACAGTTTCCTTTCCCTTGGGAAGGTGATTATGTCCCAAAAAGCCTCATACTTGCATGTCTCTTTTAAGTTAACAAAGTTACAAGATAATGTAGTGTGAAGTGCGGCCCCTAGATCTTTGTGATCTGCCATTTGCCAATATAGTTTCTTTAGTTTGCTTTTCGAGGGAAAGACGGAGGTGGTTGGTGAATTCCAGAGTTCACTGAGCCAGAGTGAGTAAAGTGAACCCTAGATGAATCGTAGCCAGGGGATGCTGTGAAGATGATCAGCTTTTAAAATATCCTGCAGGGCTACAATAAAGGTTTCAAGCTCTGGGGTAGTCCAGAGACGACGCCATGACAGCAAAGGGCATAGGCGGGCTTTATGACCGATGCGTTTTATACCGAGATCCTTAAAAAGGGGGAACAGTCGAGTGCTTGGCGGAAGGGACACAAGGTGTCTTAGAAAGTTGTTTTCAGCGATGGTTATGTCTTGGATTTTGGCGTAACCCCATAGTTTAGCCCTGTTAAGTGCTGAGGTCACAGCCTGGACTTCTTATATCTGTATTGCTGGGCGAATTGGTTTTGTGTGTGAGAGGTGAAAGTTTTTTAATAGTACCCCTGTTGTTTGCTTTAGTTTTAAAGCTTGCTTTCCTATGTGTGATTTCCAAGACATGTTGTCAGTCAGTGCTATACCCAGGTATCTGAAAATGCCCACCTTCTCAAGTGTGGTGCCCTCTAGTGTAAACTTCCCTCTAAAAGATCTATGGGGATTGAGGGTCATTAGTTTTGTTTTAGAGGCATTGATTTGAAGTCCCCGCGTTGAGCAGAATTTCTCAAAGCACGTGAGGAGTTTCCTTAGTCCACTAGGGGTCTTGGATATCAGGAGAGTATCATCTGCAAAGAGCATGACAGGGATTTTTTGTGCGCCAAGTGATGGTGCGTCAGCCTCCACTTTAAGCAGGGAGGGGACGATTTCATTGATATACACACCCTTGCCGCACACCCCTTGATACATGGATTCTATCAGTTAGTTGCCCCTTGTTGTCCCACCTGACTTGTGCGTAGTTGTCCTCGTGGAGCCGTATCAATATTGCTAGGATATGCTCTGGGATTCCCATTCGGGAGAGAGTGTCCCATAGTTTGTTGCGAGGTACTAGGTCAAAAGCAGACTTTAGATCCACAAAAGCTACATATAGGCTTACTTTACCAATGAGCACTGTTTTCCAGTATAAAAAATAGAAACCTGAGGGCTTGGTCAGTGGTAGATATTTTTTTCCGGAAACCGGCTTCGAGGGGGCTAAGGATATCATGTTCAGTCATCCAGTCTTCGATCTTTCCCAAGAGGCAGTGGCAGAAGACTTTTTGCACACAGTCAATTAGACTAATTGGTCTATAGTTGCAGGGGAGTGACCTGTCACCCTTTTTAAAGATCGGGACAACAATAGCCCCTTTTCAGGATTCAGGAATAGGCACCCCAGATGCTATTGCGTTCGCTATGATGGTGAGGTATCTTGACCAGGATGCAATGTCGGTTGAGAACAGGTCTGCTGGAACACAATCCGAGCCGGGGGCCCTGCCGCGTTTTATGGTGCCTAGGGAATATATTATGTCACTTTGAGAGAACAGCTGGGGCACTTCAGTGGTGGGTGCTAAAGAGGTGTTTAGGCAGGGGTCCATGTGAACAGGAGTGGGGCTATCATGGTCATGGGAGTACAGCCTACTAAAATGATCTACCCAGTCTTTCGGGGCGATGTTGGTTGTAATGTTCAATCCACTGCTTTCTGGGCCTCGCGCTGCCAGGGACCGGAACAGACTACAATTCCTCTCGCGCACAGAGTCGCTAAGTGCTGTCCACCACTTATCATCTTGGTCACGCTTGGCTTTGCGTATGGCTGACTTGTAGGACTTCCTAGCTAGGCGGATGGCGTTGGCATCCTTGGATTTAATAGCTTGGATTAAGTGCTTATTTAAAGACCGGCACATTTAATTGAACCAGCGGTGCTTACCTTTGGGTCTCTTGCCATCATCGGCTGTGGATACTGAGAAGTGGGCTGCAAAATCCCTGAAGCATGAGGTGTGAATTAGACTTATTTCCTTATAGGGGATTGCGGTACCCACCTCTAGGCCCAATAATGTAGTCTTTAGGGTGTTATTAGCTGTGTTGATGAGTGCGGGCCAAGCCGCAGCCTTGTCCCACTTTAGGTGTCGTTTGTCGTTAACCAGGCTAATACCCTCTGGTGCTGCTACTGAGGAGTTAATCGTGGGTGATTGGTTGCCCAAAGCTAACGTATGGACAGAGAGAGGATTATGATCACTTTCAGTTCTTTCAATGATCGTCATGTCGATGACTAGGGGCCACAATCTTATGTCGAATAGACAGTAGTCGATTCTGCTGGTGTGGTTGGTTTTGTTGAATGTGTGACGGCCTTTGGCGTATGATTTGGTTCTGCCATTTAATGCCTTGAGCCCAAATTCCATGGTCAGTGACTTTACTTGGACAGCGACCTGCGTCCACCTGCGTCCATCTCTTGATGGGTGGAATGTACAGGGCGGGGATAGACCAATCTCGATCCTCCTCGTCTGTGGACCTGAGATCATCCCCGTCTAGAGGTTCGAATGTGACATTGAGGTCACCTGCCACAATGGTTTTATGATGGCGGGGACAGTTTTGCAAGAGGGCTGCAGGACACAAAGGGTTTTGGAGACTTGACCTCCCCTGACCCCTCGAGTGCAGATATTGAAGATGTTCACAACAGTGTCAGGCCCGAATGATAGGTGAAGACCTAACAGGTCGGGAGAATCGGTGGGTAGCTGTAATATACAAAAGTTTGAATAGCCTGTTCGAAAAAGTGGATCAGTTGACCATGTCTCTTGAAGAAGGCATATGTCATGTTCTTCAATAAAAGAAGTAAAGGATGGAAGAGGGAGAATAGATTTCAAACCTGCCACGTTCCATGAGACAAGTCATACCCCAGTGAGTGGAGGAGCTATCCTGTCTAATGGCCTGGTATTTACATAATTAGCTGCCAGAGGTTGGTTTGGCAGGTGAGGTTGAGTGGGAAGAAGTGGATCAATACCAATGTTGGTCAGTGAGACCTGGGGTGAATGGTGATCTTCCTCTAATGGAGATGACCTGGCCCTGGTGAGGGAAGTGCTTGTAGGGTTAGCTATCGGTTCTTGATTTGGTGGGCAATATTCCTGCAAG
This sequence comes from Pleurodeles waltl, assembly GCF_031143425.1. NCBI lineage: Eukaryota > Metazoa > Chordata > Amphibia > Caudata > Salamandridae > Pleurodeles > Pleurodeles waltl. The sequence continues at coordinate 49,662,110 of NC_090446.1, read as the reverse complement.
GTGAGAGATGCAGTATTGTCTAATTTGCACAGTAAGCCATCAGAGGTCTGGGGGAATATGTCATGAGAGGGAGAATAAGTACTTGCACTGGCAGTGTTTAGGGATTGCAGCAGGCCTGGAGGCGATTGATATATGTTGGTTGCGTGGTTTTTCAGCATAGATTTTAGATGAAGCTTTAAGTCAATCGTTCTCACCAAGGGTAGATAAATTATTTGCTAGGCAGTAGCTCGGGCAATCCCCGTAGTGCGCGGGTGGCCTAGGGTATTTGAACTGGATGCACGAGTGTACTGGTGGGCTTGTTCTTGCATCTAGGACCACCAAATTGTCCACCATGGTCCTGTCCTTGAGTGTCAGTTTTAAAATGTCAAAATGTGTTCCCGGGTCAGGCCATCTTGCTACACTAATTATGTCCTCACGTATTGCAGAGCGACAGCCTCTTACATAGCGAATCCAGTGAATTGCTTTGGTTCTGATAGAGTCTGCCCCTTCCTTTTGTGTCGATGTGTTTAACTTGGGGACGTCGACCATTAGAACTACATTTCCTGATTGAGACCAATCAATGGCAGGCTGTACAGAGTATTTTGGGGCAGTATTGCTCATGAGTTTGGGGATTTTGTGATGGTCGTCTAGTGCATTTCCTGCACCTAAGCTGGTATGCAAAGGGGGCTGGTGGAAGTTCTTGGTCTGAACACGGGCAGAGAGAAGGCCATCACAACTGGGTGCTGAAAAAATGGGCAGATCCGTCGCAGTGCCTGCTAGGGTTGGGCTTTGGGTAAAGTTCATGGCGGCCGTGTCATCTGAAAGAGTTAACTGTTTTACTATTGCAATTAAGGAGTTAACCATTTGCTTAAGTTCTAGTACTTCCTTTTTAAAATCTTGTATGCATTGAATGTGCTGTGGGTTTATGTGAGTTGAATGTGTGTTTGCTGCTACTAGCCCATCCACCCTGGTACCTGGGTCGAGGTCATCATGTCATTCTAGGGCATTAATTAATGTCTTAAAGCGGTTGCTGCACTGGATGAAAGCGTTAGAGCCCAGTGGTGGCTCGTTCACTAGAGATGGAGCAGTGTGGGTGATAACATTTCTGCCCTCTCCCTGCCCTGTAGTGGCTGTGTCCTGTTGGCCATGTTTCACAAAAATCTCAGCAATTTTCTTTGGGCCAGCCCTCCTTTTGGTTGGGGAGCGCACCCCCCAGTATAGTTAGAGTTATTTCCCTGAGGAGTAGTTAAAATTCACCCAAAAGAGAGTCAGTTCTGTCCATAACGCAGTTACTAGCTGCATGCTTGTGCCTTTTCCGTTTAGCTTTTAGCACTGCCCCTGCCCTAGCCTCTATTGCTTTCCTTTTACCCATCTGGGACTGTTATTGGTGATAAAATATTCTATAGAGTATCAATATAGCGATGCAACCTACGGGATGGCACAGTATTGGCAGTAGCGTGTGGAGCTAAGATCAATGATGCCTATTTGAATGGTCAATGTTAGGGGGGTGGCCCAGCCCGGCCTCTTCTGGGCTCCGACAGGCGTGGCCCGCGCGCAGCGAGATGCCACCACGTGCTTTATAGCGCTCGTTGATGTCAAGTGGGTGCAGGTGCAGGTGAAAATGGCTGACTCTGGGGCCTCAAAGCAGCTTGGGATATGTAGTCCCTCTCAAGTCTTTAGCGCGTCCCGCACAGCGAGGTGCCCCCACACACTTTATAGCGCTCGTTGGTGTCAATTGGGTGCAGATGCAAGTGAAAATGGTCGCCTCCTTGGGCCTCAAAGCAGCTTGGGATATGTAGTCCCTCTCAAGTCTTTAGCGTGTCCCCCACAGCGAGGTGCCCCCATGCGCTTTATAGTGCTCTTTGGTGTCAAGTGGGTGCAGGTGAAAATGGCTGCCTCCTGGGGTCTCAAAGCAGCTTGGGATATGTAGTCCCTCTCAAGTCTTTAGCGTATTCCCTTTTCTATTTTTGATAAATGTCACTTTTTTACTATAAAATACTGGTCACCCTACTTACAGGGGATCACCTGCCCAGCACCCGGGTTCTTTTTCCTTTTTCTTTTTATGTGACATGGGCAGCTAAGTGCCAATTCTACTTTTGAGGTGAGGTACCCCTACCCTTCCAATGGGGTAGCCAATAGGTGATGGTCTTTGTGGCTGCACCACAAGCTCACTCCAGTAGGGCTCAGATGGCTCATTGTGCTGACAGTTGTGTGCCAGTGAGTAAGCCACCCTCTCCATTCACCATGCGGGTGGGTTATTGCTTTGCGGTGGGCTCCCCATCCCCTCAGACATGAGCACAGAGAGCAGAGGAAGCACCCCGCTTTGCTCTCAGGAGCGTCCTGACTCTTTTCCATTAATCCCCTGACCCCCAGTGGCACAAATATAACTGAGGAAGGTCCATGGAGGCACCCAGAATGGTTGAGGGTCCAAAGCAACCTGTTGATGCACTGGCTGCCAGGGCTGTGGCCCTCCACGGAGGTAAGGCAAAACATTTTTCAGTGGTGCGTTCTCTGTGCTCATCAATTCCACCCAGTCCCCATTGGGGATGAACTTCACACTATCCACTTCTACAGCCCTTTTTGGCCAATGGACATGATTTTGGCATTGCTTTAATTCTGGTGTCAAGTCCTGGCCACCAGGAGCATTTTCTTCAGGCATCCTGGCATTTTTTTTTTTTTTCCTTTTGGATCTTGATTCTTCTATGGTTCTCCCTCACATGATTTAAGTCACAGCTTCATATAACTGAAGCGGTTACTTTCTGACTTTAATCCCTGCATTTGTCACCTATGAAGTGTGATGTATCCTTATTAAATTGTAAGTCTTTTTTCTCCACTTCCAGTGTGGAAATACTTACAATTGCATTCATACACATTAATGAAGGACTTGCATTTTTTTTTGTTATGCAGGAAACTAACTGAGGCATTTCTACTAGCCTGCTGTGTCTCTCCAAGGTGAAGCTATAAATAACTGGAGGCTGTGATCTGGAGAACAATGTGTGTTCATAACACCTGTGTGTGGCCAAAGACGATGCCATGTTGGATGCTGATAGTTAGGAGGCTGCCAGGATCAACATTGATGGAGACTGTGTCAATGTGTCAATTTATCAATAGGTCTCCCAGTTTCATGGTATTTATTGTTTAACATTTCTGTCTGTATCCATATTTATTTTTTGGCCATTTTATTGGTATTTAGCCATAATTATTTTGTGTTCTGCGATTAACTGAAGTCATGAAATGCTATATTTCCACATCTATTTAACTCTTAGATGTGCAGTTATATGTGGATGTCTGATGTATATCAGCAAATTAGGCAGCCACATCTAAAAATAAATCACTTCACCCATAGGTACATTAAAGCATCATTCTTCGAAGATATCTCATCATGTTGTTCAACTCTCCATGCTGTGTGTCTGCTCAGCTTTTGACCAAAGTTCATGAGACAGCATGGAGAAACAGGTTTTCTGCTGTATTTATATGTAAAAATTGAAAACTGGAAGCCTTATTCTTAAATCATAAACTTATATTGTATATTTAATGATTCACATAACATGTAAAATATTTTTATATGTACCCTGGTTTATCTTTCAGTTGTCTTCAGGTGGCAATCTACTGGAGTATTCATGACATAAATGTGCAAAAACACATTTTGCAGCAGGGTTCTCGATGGGGAGACATATTGCCTTCACGAGCAATCTCTTCTCTTCCCCCGCTCCCTCCTGAAATGTGGATGTATATACGAACCATTCTCACACTGGGAAGTCACTTACTCCTGCTCTTTACTCGAGAACATTACTGTACATTTCCAGGTTTCCTCCCATCATTTGTTGTATTCTTTAGTGTACATTAACTTGGACAAGTATATTGTCCTGCATGATATTCATTTCTTAGTCATGTTTTTTATATTCCATAGGTCTAGGCAGCTCTTTAAACTCATGCTGGGCCTCTCACAATGAAGTGTCAATTATAAATCGTAAACTTATGTAGCATGTTTGCTGCTTCACATAATAAAGTATACAATATATAGATTTCTATGTGACCTTCTAGTTAACCTTTCATTTGTCCTCATTTTGGAGAATTCATGACATGACTGTGCAAAAACTCCTAAAACCATTTTATGCAGGTGGGTTCTAGGCGGGGAATAGTCACTTCTCCTACTCCCTTGTGAAATACAACCCTTTCTCATCTTACAAAGTCACTTACTCTAGCAAGAATAAACTACGGAATATTTTTAAGATACCCAACCTCATCCACTAAAATGCCACCAAATAAGAAGATTTAAATATCATGCTGCAAAAATATTGTGACCCAAATAATGAGTGCACAATACTGTGAAGGTAAGACTAAATAGAGAAGAATAGATGTTCTATTATTTCATCTACAATGTTAATATTGTAGTAATCAATGTTGATGCACACAATGAACATTCATAGACACAAACAAAGCTGCATCACCATTGTTAGATTCTTCCGTCGTGAACTCTCTGTCAACCCTAATGACTAGATATGTGGTCAGGCAGGCTCTGAGACCTTGTCCTGAGGTTACTGGCTTACGGGTCTCAGATGGGGTTACACGTAAGAGGCAGACATACCTACAAACAGGAAACTTAGATCATATCCCACAGATAAGTGCAGCGACACAGCAGTGGTCCCAAGAGTTTGGCCCCCAAAAAAACACACATAGCGAGAGGGTTGCGTGGATTCCGAAAAAACACCATAAAGTTAGATGCGGTATGCATGTAGGAAAACATAGCCAATCCAAACACAGCACACATAGCAGACGCTTCGACCACACACCCCTTAAGCCAGACATCCGGAGACGTACTCGCTGGCCAACATTGTGTCCACTCAGGCTCAAGGTCCACCTGCATTTGTTATCTGGACCCAATTTATGACTCCATGACAACAGTTCACATTCGCAACCAAGAAAGGAATGTTTTTAATCACTTCATGGCACACAGAGAAATGTATAAAAGCCTACTACAAACTGATGTACATTGAGCGGCAGTCCTCAGACACCAGTTCTGTAACTGCTCCCCTAGCCGTAATGTTTAATTAACTGTTCCTGCTTTGCCAGACACCTCTTGTCTTTTGTTTTTTAAGGTAAATTCACATTTGAGCAACAACATCCCTGTATCCTGATTACATATGTGTATTGAGGATGCCATGATCTGAAGCTAAGAATAGTAAATGTATTCCTAATTACATTCACAATACTGTGGTAGTCAATACGCTGGTAACAATATTTTTGCAAGTCAGTATTTTCCTTTTCAGTATTCTTACATGCAACCCACTTTTGTGTCCATACAATAAGGCATTAGTAGGCCATCTGTATTCTTAAGTCTGATCTGTTGGCAGAAGAGTCCAGGATCCCGAGTCTGTGATTCAGGATCAAAGAGTGGCAGATCATTGGTGAACTTTGTGATTTAGTTTGGAGTTTTGGGGAGTTCAGTCAGTTTCATTGTTTAATTGTTTTTTATGTATGCATAACTAATTCATTGTAGCTCAAAATACTTTGGCACTCGTTACAGGTATCCTAGAAATTCTCATTCTCACTCAAATGGGTATTTGGTCCCAACTCTGGATTGCAAGTAGGGCAAATTTACTCCATTCCCCTGTTGTTTTCTAAATGCAAATGTAAGTACAGCTGGAAAATGCGGAGAAATTTGCAAGGATAAATAGGTTTGAAAAATGAAAACTATTGAGTAAACAAATGTGGAAACTCTGACAGCACATATCATACCTTACTCTGAAAGTCAGATGATACCTAATTTTGACACACCCCCTCCCCACAACCCAGACTCATGTAGTAAATTTAATCCTGTGGTATTAGTATTTCCCTGGAAGGAGGGGAAAAGGAGTATGGCCACGTTCCCAAGAACGCTGTGTGTTGGTAAGTGATAGTAATGGTAATAATACATTTATTTGACAATTAAAAGAAAAAGCAGACAATTGTAAAATAAAATCAGTACACTAAGGTACATATTAACTGATATAGCTTGATAAAAAAGACACCATTCTTTATCAAGTGGCCCTAACCACTCTTACATTCTGGGTTAGTAAGACATTCATCCTTCATCGTATCCTGCATCCTACTCTTACGGCTTGTGAAACAAATTGCTACTGTTAGACCTGTCAGCTCTTGGCACGGTTTCCACTGTACGTTTTGCTTCTGATGTCCTGTTTTTGATACTGTGCTGCATTTTTTTTTTGCTGACTTTAGGAGTCTGGGCATCTTACCACTGCTGACCAGTGCTAAAGTGCAAGTGCTCTCTGTCTGAACTGGGTTGGTGATTGGTTGCTCCATGATTGGCATATCTGACTTGCCAGAAAGTCCCTAGTAAAGTCAATATGTGTGCCTAGGGCATGTACATTAAATGCTACTCGTGGGCCTACAGCACCTATTGTGCCACCTATATGAGTAGCCCTGTAAACCTGTCTCAGGCCTGCCATTGCAGTGTTTGTGTGTGTGCAGTGTTAAACTGCCATTTCGACTCGGCAAGTGCACCCCCTTGCCAGGCCCAAACCTTCACTTTTTCTACAAATTAGTCACCCTTAAGGTAGGCCCAAGGCAGCCCCATGGGCAGGGTGCACTGTATTTAAAATGTAGGACATGCACTGGTGTGTATTATATGTCCTGATAGTGAAATACTGCTACATTAGGTTTTCACTGTTGCACGGCCTATCACTCCCATAGGATAACATGGGTATTGCCTTAAAATATATTTTAAATGTAACTTCTCTTTGGGAGCAGATAGAGCTATGGAGTTTGGGGCCTCTGAACTCAAAAATAAAAAATACATCTTTTGGTGAAGTTGGTTTCTAAACTGTAAGTTTGAAAATGCCAATTTTATAAAGAGGGAATTGTCTTGTTTAATCATTCTGTGCCTCTGCCTAGCTGCTGGGTATACGCCTGGGTCAGGATGATAGTTGGGCTGTTTGTGAATTCACTCAAGACAGTCACACAAAGGGAACTGAGGTGTGTCCTGCGTATCCTGATGTCTCTTCCTGAGATGGAGTGGTGGGAGGAGCTCACACCTGCATTTGAATAGGGCTGTGTCTGTCGTCACACAAAGTGGTCTCCAGCCTCTTAGAGTGTGCCTGGGGCCAGGGCAGGGAGACGCAGGATCTTGTACACTACAAAGACTTTCATTTGAAGTTTGCCTAATTCAAAGACAGGAATTCGTATAAGTACTGGATCCCTGATCCCACAATTTTAAAACACTTCTGGACTGAGGGCATTCTTACAGGGAGAAGAGCTGGATGCTGTAGGAGGAACTGCCAGTCTACCTATTGCTTTGCTGTACTTGCCTGCTGCTTGCGGCTTCTGCCCTGGGAGTGAAAGGACTAGACTTTGCTTTCTGCTAGGGGTGGGTGGCAAGCTCTGCTCCGCAGGCAGAGCTAACAGAGTTTTTGGCACTCCGCACTCTGCTTGGAGTGCAGAGTTCGCCCAAAAAACTCTGCTAGCACCGCCAGAGGAGTGAAGCTTACCCAGTGCGCACCACAGCCCAGTTATGAGCTAAACAGCACAAGCCCAGACATAACTGAATTCAGGCCAGGGACGTAAGCAGCGTAAACTGCAGTTTCAGGCCTGTGTGCAGTGCAGACAGGGCAGGCCACACCACAGGCGGCCTGGCAGCTTTTGCTGCCTACGGCCCTGGCCTGAATTCAGACTGGCCGCAGGCAGTGAAAGAAAGCTGCCATTTCAGGCCTCTTGTACACCGGCGTGCCCAGTGTGCACTGCACATGGGGCAGTCCGGTACACACGAGGCCTGAAACTGCAGCTTTCACTGTCTATGGCCCTCTCCTGAATGTGCCCCATCTCGACAGCAGGCTGACTCTGCTTAACTCTTCCGAGATCAGGCGCATTCAGGACTCTGTGACTCATGGATCTCCACCACCGTGGAATTCCACAGAGTTTTTAATCAACTCCACGGAATTTCATGGAGTGGAACTCCATGAACTTCACCCAGGCCTACTTTCTACATCCTGCTTACCAAGGTTCTCCAAGGGCTTGAACTGAACTTTGCTCCTGTTAAGAAGTCTTTGTCAGTGAGACTGGATCCTCGGGGTTTGCGTCTATTCCCAATATGTCCACCTCTTGGCAGCTCCAAACTCTACTAGCTATCATAGCACAGAGTTAAAGAATGGACAAGCGGGGGATGGGGTTTAGGTTGGGAACAGCGGGGAAGGAGAGTTAAAAACACAATAGCAAGGTCATTCACATTAATCTTCATGAACTTTACTTTAATTCTTTGTCCTCTAATAACATGAGAGATCAAGAACTTTTCAATAATGTGACCTTTTTATACTCATATGCTCTGAACATTGAACTTTCTCAAGTTAATCCTTAGACTAGCAATTACATGACAACAAGAGTCAATGAGTACATTCGTTCCTAAAGAATGAACTGCTATAGGATTCATGAATGATACTGTAGAATAGGAAAACTGACTAAACTTGTTTTGTCTAGAAATATCACACTCTGTTTCATCTAAGTTTCAAGATTCAATTGCCCAGAAATTATTGCGCACCTTATTGCTAGACTGCGCATCAAGAATCAAGTATCTGGAATGATCGCGCGCTCCGCCGATCTGACCTGCAAAGGTTAATTGCCAAGAATGAATCACGCACACTGTTGCCGATTCAACCATCAAGATTCAAATGCCTCGAAATGATCACGCACTTTGCCGATCCAAACTGCAAGGGTTAATTGCCAAGAATGATTCGTGCTCACTGTTGCCGATTCAATGATCAAGATTCAAATGCCTTGAAATTATTGTGCACTCTGCCGATCCTAACTGCAAGGGTTATTTGCCAAGAATGAATCACGCACACTGTTGCCGATTCAACCATCAAGATTCAAATGTCTCTAAATGATCACGCACTCTGCCAATCCGACCTGCAAGGGTTAAGTGCCAGGAATAAATTGCGCACACTGTAAATCACAAAGCCAAAAACTCAAATGTTTCTAGAAACGGAGTCAGGGCCTACCCCGACCTCCGTCTTACCGCCTTGCTTAAAGATCAGCAAGATAATGAGGACAGGGCCAGGAAATGTCCAAGTAGGCCTCTGGAACAGGAGCCCAGGAAAATGCTGCTGCTCTGCACAGGGACCTCTGAATAGTGAGCACGTAGAGCTGGGCTGGGTTCCTTAAATAGACCCAAGCCCCACCCACATGCAACACCAAGCCAGGCTGCAGGAAAGGCTTGAAAATGAACAATACATTACAAACAGCATTAATGACATTTCAAGATAAATACCTGCAATACAAAAAGTTAATATGCAATATCAAAACACAATGCATGAATTATTACATTGCATAAGGTTTGTCATTTTGCATTATGTTGCCCTTAGAGCGCGCACTGTCCTGGTGTTGACAGTAATCCCCCCTCCTGAATGCGCTCTAGGGCCTGGCTTGTCTGGGTTTAGGCTGTGAAAACGCTGCACTAGTCGTGGAGCATGAACGTCAGATGCTGAGACCCATGAGTCATTCTCTGGACCGTACCCTTTCCAAGATATTAGATACCAGAGAGTACGACCTCTAAGTTTTGAATCCAGAACCTGTTTTACTTCGTATTCCAATTCTCCTTGTTCCAGTCCTGGAGTTGGTCGAGAGCGAGTTATCTGGAAAGCTTTTTTCAGGAGAGAAGTATGAAACACTGGATGAATACATAGTGATTTTGGTAACTGTAGTTTGTAGGTTACTGGATTTATCTGTTGAAGAACTGTGTAAGGACCTATATATTTGGGATTAAACATATGTCTTTTCTTGAAATCAATGTGGCGTGTGGAAAGCCACACTCTATCCCCTGGCTTATATTGTGGTCCCTCACAATGTTTTTTGTCATAATGTTTTTTTATACTTTTGTTTTGCTTTGTTTAGATGTTGCTGGATTTGTTTCTGGGTTTGATGGAGTTGTTGACTCATCTCTGACACAGCTGGTGTAAAAGAACTTTCTTGTGGGATCGTGATTGGCAGGGTAGCAGGATGATAGTCCAACATGCCAAAAAAGGGAGTGACACCAATGGAAGTATGATACGAGTTATTATAGGCTAGTTCAGCTAACCAAAGCATCGATGTCCAAGAATTAAGTGCTTTCTCAGCATAAGCACCCAGGTATTGTTTCAATGTCTGCTTTAATCAGTCAGTTTGGCCATCCGTTTGAGGATGATGACTGGTGGACAGAGTAGAAGTGATTTGAAGTGTTTTGCACCACGTTTTCCAGGAGTTAAAGGCAAATTGTTATCCTCGATCGGAGAGAATCACTTTTGGTAATCCATGATATCGGACCACTCGATTTAAAAGGATTGTTGCCAGTTCACTGGAGGTGGGCAATTTCTTGCATGCAATGAAATGTGCATATTTCATGAGACTATCTACCCCCACAAGGATTACTGAGTGATGTTGAACAATGGGTAGACCAGTAATAAAGTCTAATGAGATGTGCTCCCAAAGTCGAAGTGGAGTTGGGAGAGGATGTAACAAACCTTTTGGTTTTGAATGACTTGACTTGATGCAAGCACATACTTCACAGTTAGTTACCATCTGTTTGACATATTTTATCAAAGTAGGCCACCAAAAGTAGCGTTGAAGTAATTCAAGAGTTTTAGGAATACCTGGATGACCTGCCTTAGGTATAACATGCAACCAATGAAATACCAACTTGCGCAGCTTGGTAGTTGGAACAAATAAACGGGCATTATGGAAAGGTAGTCCTTGTTTGATTGCCATTTTGGGATCTGCTTGTGCCCATGTTTGCCATTTCAAAATGGTGAAGGAATTACGGATTTCTTCAACAAAGTCTTCATTTTTATGATACAAAGAACCTTGTCTGGAGCAATGATAGACCTATGAGACTGAATCGCGGGTAACATTGTAGAGTCTTGACGGGACAAAGCACCCGCTTTGCGATTATCCTTTCAGGGACAGAAGCTTACCACAAAATTAGACTCAGCAATAAACAGCATCCATCGTAATTGCAGAGGAGTCAAAAGTCTAGCTGAACTCATGAACTGGAGATTTGGGTGATCTGTATATACTGTGATAGTATATTTGGCGCCTAACAAATGGTATCTCCATTCTTTAAAGGCCTCACGGATTGCCAGAAGCTCTTTCTTAGCAATAACATAATTTTGTTCTGCTTCGTTCAGCTTTCGAGACATGTAGGCTACAGGATGTAGCTGACCAGTATCTTTACTGCGTTGTGGTAACACTGCACCAATGGCCACATCTGAAGCATCCGCTTCCACTATGAATGGGCGCTCAACGTCTGGATGAGTCAAGACTAGGGCAGTGGAGAAGGCTTCCTTTAAGGTTGAAAAGGCTCTGTCCGCTTCAGGGGACCATACAAATGGTTCTTTCTTTCTTAACAACTTGGTGATTGGCGCCACTGTCTGAGAGAAATGATCTATGAACCTGCAATAGAAATTTGCAAAACCTAGGAAGCACTGAACATCTCGAACAGACTTTGGAATGGGCCAATCAGCTACCGCTTGTACTTTTCTTTCTGCCATGACCATACAGTGAGGGGTAAGAATGACTCCTAAGAACTCGACGGTGTTAACATGGAATTCACATTTGGTTCATTTGCAATACAGATTATGCTTTCAAAGGGCTGTGAGAATCTTCTTGACATGTTGTACATGTTCGACTTCATTATCTGAATAGATTAAGATATCATCGATATAGACTATTGCAAATAGATCTAAATACTCTCTAAGGACGTCATTCAGAAAGAATTGAAATGCTGCTGGAGCGTTACAAAGTCCAAAGGGCATGACTGTGTATTCAAATAGACCATATTGGGTTTTAAAGGCAGTTTTCCATTCATCGCCTTCTCTCATCCTGACTAAATGGTAAGCACGTCTTAAGTCTAACTTAGTGTAGATTTTTGCTTTTTTAACTTGTTCCAACAAGACAGGAATCAGAGGTACTGGGTACTTGTTCTTGACTGTGATTTTGTTCACTCCTCTATAGTCTATGCAGTTTCGAAGATCCCCATTAGCCTTGGGGACAAAAAAAAGAGGAGACGCTACAGGAGACTTGGAAGGACGAATAAAGCAATTAGCTAGAAATTTTATTTTCTTAGATGTTGATTTTTGTGTTCTGACAAGCTGTACACACGACAACTAGGGAGTATAGCACCAGGAGTTAGATTAATTTGGCAGTCATATGGTCTGTGAGGTGGCAAGGTTTCTGCTTCCCTTTCATCAAAAACATCTAGATAGGATGAGTACTGACAGAGCAGTGTTACATCTTTTTCAGCAGCTGTTGCTACGTGAGATTTGCAAGGTTTTGTGACTCTTGATGTCTGGAGACATTTTTCATTACACAAGATGGAGGAGAATACGATTTTCTTTTCTGACCAGTTGATTTCAGGGTTATGGGAACTTAACCACGCAGTCCAAGAATAATTCCATACTGAGGAGCATGGATGACGTCAAAGATAATTTTCTCTTCATGTTTGATATTCTGATCTCCCCCATTATAGGTCACCAACAAGGGGACAGTCTGCAGAGTCCCTGGGCCTCCAGTTAAAAGTTTTCCATCTACGGCTTGTGTGATTTCTGGGGTTTTGTTCTTGGTGCATGGGATCCCCCATGTTTGAACCAAATCTGCATCCACACAGGTACCCGTAGCCCCAGACTCCACTAAGGCTTTCTTAAGATATTGCTTCTTCTTTACTTGTACTTTGAGGTCCAACTTAAGATGCCTTGACTGTGAAGGGTCCATGGTGACACCCAAGAGCAACCCTTCTTTACATCTTGGATGATCTAGTTTTCCTGCTCAGTTTGTACATTTGCTGCAATTTTCTTAATTGGACCTTATTTGCTCTTTGGTTTTATTGGACACTCTTTGGCGAAGTGGCCTTTGCGCCCACAGTAAAGACATTGAGGGTCATTCTGACCCTGGCGGCCGGTGGCCGCCAGGGCCACCGACCACGGGAGCACCGCCGACAGGCTGGCGGTGCTCCAATGAGCATTCTGACCGCGGCGTTTCAGCCGCGGTCAGAAGCGGAAAGTCAGCGGTCTCCCGCTGACTTTCCGCTGCTCATTGGAATCCTCCATGGCTGCGGAGCGCGCTCCGCAGCCATGAGGATTCTGACCCCCCCTACCGCCATCCAGTTCATGGCGGGAAAGCCGCCATGAACAGGATGGCGGTAGGGGGGGTCGCGGGGCCCCTGGGGGCCCCTGCCATGCCCATGCCAATGGCATGGGCACGGCAGGGGCCCCCGTAAGAGGGCCCCAAAATGTATTTCACTGTCTGCCTTGCAGACAGTGAAATACGCGACGGGTGCAGTAGCACCCGTCGCACCTTCCCACTCCGCCGGCTCGATTACGAGCCGGCATCCTCGTGGGAAGGTCGTTTTCCCCTGGGCTGGCGGGCGGTTTAACTGGAACCGCCCGCCAGCCCAGGGGAAAACTCGTAATACCCGCCGCGGTCTTTTGACCGCGGCGCGGTAATTTGGAGGGCGGGATCCTGGCGGGCGGCCTCCGCCGCCCGCCAGGGTCATAATGAGGCCCATTGTCTGTTCTTTCTACATAGTTCTTTGTTGACTTTTGTCGAAGGCTGCCTAATAGTTCCAATTTCCATGGGTTCATGATTACTCTCTTTCGGAGTTCTTGATGCTCTACGTTCGTGAACACGCCAGGAATATTTCTCAGTCTTTTTGCATGTTCCTTGTCGTTCTGCAAGACAATGGTCTAAACTCAAAACAAGGTTTATCAGATCTTGACAATCTGTAGGTTGAGGATCGATCTGGGCAAGAATGTCTTTTAGTTCTTCTTTGAGTCCTTGGTAGAACAGGGCTACTTGCTTTTCTTCAGGCCAGGATGTCTCTGCTATCAGCCGATTAAAACTAGCCAAGTAGGAAACTAAATCTTTATTGCCCAGGTGGCCGCGTCTCCAGACAGGTAAGATAACAGGAAGGCCACCCTGGATTGGGCATCAGGGAAAGTTTGTGGTCTACAGGTAAAGTGCAATTCTACTTGAGTCAAAAAGGACTGCGCTTTCAGAGGATCACCTGAAAACCGTTCTGGAGGAGCCAGAGGAATGGCGGAGGGAACGTTAAGGGAAATGTTAGTTGGAAGATTACCTCCTAAACCTTGAGGAGTACCAAGCCGACCTGCACCCAGAGGACCTTGTTCCCTCTTTTCTACTCGGTCTTGTAACTGACTCACTCTCTCAGCTAAACTGGTTGCTATGTCTTTGGATGCTACCACATCTGATTGGAGCTGCGTGATAACTTTAATGAACTCATCCAACGTGGCCATATTGAGAACCTAGCGCAAACCAGGAGAATTAAAAATGTGTGGGCTCACTATTCTGTCAAGGAGACCGGATCCTCAGGGCTTGCACATGTTCCCAACATGTCCACCTCTTGGCAGCTCCAAACTCCACTAGTTATATAGCACAGAGTTAAAGAATGGCCAAGTGGGAGAATGGGTTTTGGTTTGAGACCAGCGGGGAAGGAGACCTGTGGAAACAAGTGCTAAACGACACAACTGCAAGATTAATCACAATGACTTTCAATAAGACCTTTGCTTCAAATAAACACTTATACTGAAAACGTGAATGGCCTAAAGCTTCACTATAACTAGGCCTCAAGAATCTAGGTACCTGGAAATCAAAAAAAGGTTATGCAAGGTTTTCATATGAATATTCCAGAATTAATATATTATGGGGGTCATTACAACATTGGCGGTAAATGCAGCTTACCACCGTGCAGAAGACCGCCAACACACCGCCGCGGCCACGGAATTCTGCCAGAGCTATTATGACCCACATCTCAGAATCCGCCAAAATTTAGACACCCACACAAGTCCGCCACACCAAAGGTCAGTGATAAACTGGTAATAACAAAACCTTCACGGACACGCCAACAGGAATACACCCACACTATAACGACCCACGAATCCACGCGGCGGTCTTTTAACCGTGGTATTCCATTGGCGGTACACACCGCCGTGCTCAAAATACACACACATTTACAAAACACAACCACATTGGACAATTCCAAATACACACACCTGATATACATACACACACCACTCCCACACACCCAACCCAATATAAAACACACACCCACATCACCCACAAAGCCTTACGACCACAATTGCGGATGAAGGCCAGAGAGAGACACCACCATCTACAAACTAGCATCCACAGGCACTCAACACCATCACTCACACAACATCCACGCACAAAACAACACACACCCCTAAACATCACCCCACACATCACAACACACACCACCCCACACATCACCCACACCACCCCATGGCACCGCAAAGACCCCCAAGGTTCTCTGAGGAGGAGCTCAGGGTCATGGTGGAGGAAATCATCTGGGTAGAGCCATAGCTATTCGGATCACAGTTGCAGCACACCACCATAGCTAGGAAGATGGAGCTATGGCGCAGAATCGTGGACAGGGTCAATGCAGTGGGACAGCACCCAAGAACACGGGATGACATCAGGAAGAGGTGGAACTACCTACGGGGGAGGTGTGTTCCGTGGTCTCAAGACACAGCATTGCAGTTCAGAGGACTGGCGGCGGACCTCCACTTCCTCCCCCACAACTAACAACATGGGAGGAGCAGGTCTTGGCTATACTGCATCCTGAGGGCCTCGCAGGAGTAGCTGGAGGAAGGGACTCTGGTAAGTCAAATCTTAACTATTATATCCCTCACCCTACCTGTATGCTATCACATACTCCCACCCTCGCCCTCATCCCCATCACTCCAACTCCTCACATATGTCCCACTATCACAACCCACACGTCCCAACACCAAGCCCTGCATGCAACACCAAAGCATGGATACCCATCACCAATGCATGGCCACTGCAAATACCCACACACACCCCTAAACAATTGTCACACAAGGTCCCACACAAGAATGCAAGCAGTGGAGTACAGGGTCACCCACCCATTGCACACCATGGCACACACAGATGCAATAATCATGCCTTTACACCCCTGCAGGACCCCTACCGAAGGTCACCGGACAGCAGGGTCGAGACATGTCCACTCCACCCACAGAAGAGGCCCACAGTGATGATCACAGCTCTGTCCAACTGGATCTAGATGACGAGCCAGGCCCATCTGGGATCTCAGGACAGTCGGTTCCCCTCACACTGGCACAGGACACGTCAAGCAGCAGTGTGTCCACCACTACAGGGAACCCAGGCTAAGCCACCACCCCAACAACACCAGGAAACTGGGGGCATTGGTTGTGGGCACACGGTTCAGGGGACAGAGGCCCAGGAACACAGGGAAACTAGGAGGGCTGCTGTGCGACAGGGGGAGGACAGGCCCAGGGAACCCACTCTCCATGAGGCCCTCTCCAATATCATGGGAGCCTACCCCCATTTCCAGGAGATGATGGCAACGGTACTGGCCAAGTTTCAGGAGACCCAGCGGCTGCAGAAGGAACAGTATTTGGGGTTCAGGGAGGAACTCAAATCCATCAACACCACCCTGGGCACCATTGTAGGGGAGCTGAAGGAACTCATCAACGCCAGGAGGGACACTGTGGCACAACAAGGGGCCCCTGACACTAGCCTGGACGATGAACTGTCCACCACCTCCCCCGGCGCTAGTGGACAGGCGGCACCGCCACAGGACCACGACACCAGCACCCACCCCCCTGCAGATGGAGAACCACCCCGCAAGCGGTCCCTGCGATCCAGGACAAAGACAGAGAACAATGCCAAGACCCCAGCCAAGAAATGAGATCACCCTGATTGTCATCCTTCTGTCCCACTTTGTCACCCTGTCCATCCTTAAACTGCCCTAGCTCCAAATCCTATGCCTCTTTGGACAGTGCACCTGTGAGACGAATAGACTGGACTCTGCCATGGACATTCCTCCACCATCACCCCTGACCACTTTAATACCACCTCCACCATTTTGCACTTAAATAAACACCCTTAAATCACAAAATATTCTGGAGTCAGTCTGTGCTTTCGAAAATGTGTATTTGCAATAACTGTGTAAAAATGCTATATCCATTGTATTGTCAACATACCTATGTCACACAGCTCTAGTCAATGCGGAAACAAAGCAGATGTTACACAGTGGGACCCACATCTGTGAAACTGAAAGGTAAAGTGACAACTCAGGGTCCATACACTGGGTGAAAGTGACAGACAGATGAGAAGTTGAGCAATTATATCAGATGCAGCAGGCAGTGATGTCTTTTTACGTGTGTCTCACTGGAAGTGTTGATGAATCACCGTGTTTCTGTTGTCGATGTCCTCTTCTTCTGCTTCCTCTTCTTCACTGTCCACAGGCTCTACAGCTGCCAGAACACCTCCATCTGGACCATCCTCCTGCAGAAAAGGCATCTGTCATCGCAAAGCCAAGTTGTGAAGCATACAGCAGGCCACGATGATCTGGCACACCTTCTTTGGTGAGTAGAATAGGGAACCACCTGTCATATGGAGGCACCTGAACCTGGCCTTCAGGAGGCTGAAGGTCCTCTCTATAACCCTCCTAGTTCGCCCATGGGCCTCATTGTAGCGTTCCTCTGCCCTTGTCCTGGGATTCCTCACTAGGGTCAGTAGCCATGACAGGTTGGGGAAGCCAGAGTCACCTGCAAATGTCGAGGGAAATCTGTTAGACACACACTAACTCTTAGGGACATCCCCAGACCCAGACACCTACTCACACTGTATAGGCTCCATGTCCTCACCTAATAGCCACACACGGTGCCTCTGGAGTTGCCCCATCACATAAGGGATACTGCTATTCCTCAAAATGTAAGCGTCATGCACTGAGCCAGGAAACGTGGCATTCACATGGGAGATGTACTAGTCGGCCAAACACACCATCTGCACATTCATTGAATGGTAACTCTTCCGGTTTCTGTACACCTGTTCACTCCTGTGCGGGGTACTAAGGCCACATGTGCCCCATCAATGGCACCTATGATGTTGGGGATATGTCCCAGGGCATAGAAGTCACCTTTCACTGTTGGCAAATCCTCCACCTGAGGGAAAACGATGTAGCTGCGCATGTTTCAGCAGGGCGGACAACACTCTGGACAACACGTTGGAGAACATAGGCTGGGACATCCCTGAAGCTACGGCCACTGTAGTTTGAAAAGACCCACTTGCCAGGAAATGGAGAACCTACAGCACCTGCACTAGAGGGGGGATTCCTGTGGGATTGCGGATAGCTGACATCAGGTCTGGCTGCAACTGGGCACACAGTTCCAGGATTGTGGCACAATCAAGTCTGTAGGTGACAATTACATGTCGCTCCTCCATTGTCGACAGGTCCACCAGTGGTCTGTACACTGGAGGATGCCGCCACCTCCTCACCTGCCCCAGCGGACATGCTCTATGGAGGAGAACAGCGAGCAGAGAGTCAACCAACTCTGAGGTACGTAAACACAACTTTATTCCTAAATTTTTTCAAACTGCTATGTGCCTGTATTAGTGTGTATGCAAGGCCTAGATATGTGTGACACATTTAAAATTAATGCCATGTGGCCCCCTGAAATGGCGTCTGCCTAACCTGTAATGTGGGACAAGGGGATATGAGGTAACTGCGCTGGCGTTGTGCACCGTCACGGTAGGCGGTCGAAGACCGAGGCGCAATCCTGCATTGGTTAACATTGGACCCTATGGGTCCGAGGAGCCAATGACGATGTACGCCGGTGGTGATGGTACACACCGCCGTGGACGTCACCGCCATTTTCTCGTTGTTCACTCACTTGATACCTGATCTTCGACAGGAGAGGGCCTACACTACAAGTGCTGCTGTGCCCTCAGTTTGGAAGAGACAATGGCTCGTGTCTCTGGGGAAAGGGCCCCTGCCTTCAGCATGGAGGAGTTGGAAAAACAAGTGGATGGGGTGCTCCCCCAGTAAACGCTACTCTACGGTCCTCCAGACAAACAGGTAAGTACACTCTGAGCATGCTGAATGGGCAATGCCTGTGTGGAGTGGGGTGAATGGAAGATGGGGGGGGGAATGAGGCGTGCATGAAACGATGGTGAGTACATGTGCGTCATGGCAAGGGTAGGGATGCGGGCCAATGACTGTGACGGTGCGGACGGTTATATCTTCTCCTTTTCCCCTTTACTATTCCTGTAGGTCAGCGCCCACCAGAAGAAGGATATATGGCGTGCCATCGCCAAGGAAGTTCAGACCCTGGGGGTCCACCACAGACGGAGCAACCACTGCCGTAAAAGATGGGAGGACATTCGCCGCTGGAGCAAGTAGACGGCGGAGGCCCAGCTGGGAATGGCCTCCCAACGTGGGAGGGGTGGCAGTCGCACCATGACCCCCCTGATGTTCCAGATCCTGGCGGTGGCGTATCTGGAGTTGGATGGGCGCTTGAGGGCATCACAGCAGCCACAAGGGGGTGAGTACCCTCTCATTCAGCTGATTCTGCACGCAGTGGAGGTGTCTGGGTGGGGGAGGTGGGCTGTGAGTTCCCCTAGGCCAGGACGAGTTTAGTAGGCAAGGTCCCATCGTAAGGCAGGCCATGTGACACCCCACCCCACCTGTGTTCAGAGCTAACTACACCTAGTCAGGCTCCTGTGACTTCCATGTGTGCAGCAATTGGGCATAGGCCTTGTAGCCCATATCCCTGTTGTTAATTAGGGAAATCAAAGTGCACAGCCTAGTGCAGCAGGCTTCGGTGTCCGCCAACGGTAGCGATATTGCATGCACTCAACATGTCTTTCTTCTGTCTCCCCCCCCACTTTTTGTGGTCTCCCTGTTTTTGTGTGCTTTAGCATCATCAGGCAGAGGAGCAGTGGCACCGGAGCAGGAGGGAGCTGCTTCCCACATGGCTCTGGAGGGCGAAACTACGGAGTCTGAATCCACCAGTGGGACGGAGGGCGAGGGGAGCTCCACGGCGGGGACAGGAGCTGAGACCAGCTACACGGACTCCTCCTCTGATGGGAGCTTCCTTGCGGTGGCGGGCTCCTCTGTGCCCACCACATCTACAGGTACAGCCGCCACCCCCCCTACCAGCACCACCCTCCCAGCAGCCCCTCAGCGGGTTCCCCGTGGCCGCTCACCCAGGCAGGTGGGCATCTCCTTCGCCCCAGGCACCTCAGCCCCTGCCCCAGTCAGCCCTGCTTCCCTCAGTGAGGAGGCCATTGACCTCCTCAGGTCCCTCACTGTTGGGCAGTCCATCATTTTGAATGCCATCCAGGGTGTAGAGAGGCAGTTGCAACAGACCAATGCATACCTGGAGGGCATTCATTCTGGTCAGGCAGCCCAACAGCGTGCTTTTCAGACTCTGGCCTCAGCACTGATGGCAGCCATTGTCCCTGTGTCCAGCCTCCCCCCTCCAACTTCCTCTACCCAGACCCAAACCCCTGTACCTCAGCCTATCCCAAGCACATGATCAGACCAGCATGCACACACCTCAACACACAAGGGAAGCTCTGGAAAACAGAAGCATCACACATCCCACAGGCACTCACACAAGCATCATACCCATGCACACATACCAACATCCTCTGCCTCCACTGTGTCCCCCTCCTCCACGTCTCCCTCCTCCCTCCCCGTCTCATCTCCACTCACACCTGCATGCACTACATCTTCAGCCACTACATCCATCACCAGCACACCCATCACTGCATCCCGCTCACATGCAGTCACCACCCACACTACCATTCACACATCCCCTGTGTCCTCTCCCAGTGTGTCTGTGAGCCCACCTCCCAAGGTACACAAACGCAGCCACAGACCCACCCAGAAGCCATCCACCTGACGAAAGCCTCCAGCCTATGCACCTTCACAAACGTACACCTCCTACAACCACTACCGCTTCCTCCACTCCCAAACCCCCTCCATCTACCCGTCCCAATGTGTCCAAATAACTTTTCCTGTTCAACCTTAACCTCTTTCCCTCACCTCCCCCACACCTTCAGTCCCCTAAGGCCCACCTTTCTAGGTCCCAACCCAGCACCTCAGCCACAACATTAGCAGGAACAGTGGTGCCAGCAGTGACCAGCTTCTGGAGTGCGCCAAGCAGCAGGGCAGCCAGTGTGCCAAGGAGCCAGACCACGGACAGTCCCCCACCTAAAAATCATAAAACGTTGGCCAGTACCCGGCAGGAGAAAGGAAAAACATCTACCACCAAAGCCTCTCCCAGGAGTACAGTTAGGAGTGGGAAGACAGCTGCGCCACCATCCAAGGTGGAAAAGGGGCACAGAAAGACAGGCAAGTCGCCGAAAACCTGCATGGCAGACAATACTGGCACAAGCACCGCTGCCAAGGACATTGCCGCCACCAGCACCGCTGCCAAGGACACCGCTGCCACCAGAACCACTGCCAAAGACACCGCCGCCACCAGCACCACTGCCAAGGACACCGCCGCCACCTGCGCCGCTGCCAAGGACACCGCCATCACAAGCACAACTTTACAGGACACCGCCGCCACCAGCACCGCTGCCAAGGACACTGCCGCCACCAGCACCGCAGGCCAATGAGCACCAAAATCTCCAACGCTACTGGGGCCACCATGAGCAGGATGAAGCACTCTGGGCACCAAGCCCCCTCCAGAACCATTGGAGAAAGGCATCCACTGCCTCAGTCCTTGGCAGGATGAAGCACTCTGGGCACCAAGCCCCCTCCAGAACCAGTGGAGTATCATATCCACTACCTCGGTCCTTGGCAGGATGAAGCACTCTGGGCTCCGAGCCTCCTCTAGAACCAGTGGAGAAAGGCATCCACTCCCTCAGTCCTTGGCAGGATGAAGCACTCTGGGCACCAAGCCCCCTCCAGAACCAATGGAGTATCACATCCACTACCTCAGTCCTTGGCAGGATGAAGCACTCTGGGCACCAAGCCCCCTCCAGAACCAGTGGAGAAAGGCATCCACTCCCCCAGTCCTTGGCAGGATGAGCACTCTGGGCACCAAGCCCCCTCCAGAACCAGTGGAGAAAGGCATTCACTCCCTCAGTCCTTGGCAGGATGAAGCACTCTGGGCACCAAGCCCCCTCCAGAACGAGTGGAGTATCACATCCACTACCTCAGTCGTTGGCAGGATGAAGCACTCTGGGCACAAATCCCCCCAGAACCAGTTGAGAAAGGCATCCACTCCCTCAGTCCTTGGCAGGATGAAGCACTCTGGGCACCAAGCCCCCTCCAGAAACAGTGGAGAAAGACATTCACTCCCTCAGTCCTTGGCAGGATAACCACCAAAGCCTCTCCCAGGAGTACAGTTAGGAGTGGGAAGACAGCTGCGCCACCATCCAAGGTGGAAAAGGGGCACAGAAAGACAGGCAAGTCGCCGAAAACCTGCATGGCAGACAATACTGGCACAAGCACCGCTGCCAAGGACATTGCCGCCACCAGCACCGCTGCCAAGGACACCGCTGCCACCAGCACCGCTGCCAAGGACACCGCTGCCACCAGAACCAGTGCCAAAGACACCGCCGCCACCAGCACCACTGCCAAGGACACCGCCGCCACCTGCGCCGCTGCCAAGGACACCGCTATCACAAGCACAACTTCACAGGACACCGCCGCCACCAGCACCGCTGCCAAGGACACTGCCGCCACCAGCACCGCAGGCCAATGAGCACCAAAATCTCCAACGCTACTGGGGCCACCATGAGCAGGATGAAGCACTCTGGGCACCAAGCCCCCTCCAGAACCATTGGAGAAAGGCATCCACTGCCTCTGTCCTTGGCAGGATGAAGCACTCTGGGCACCAAGCCCCCTCCAGAACCAGTGGAGTATCATATCCACTACCTCGGTCCTTAGCAGGATGAAGCACTCTGGGCTCCGAGCCTCCTCTAGAACCAGTGGAGAAAGGCATCCACTCCCTCAGTCCTTGGCAGGATGAAGCACTCTGGGCACCAAGCCCCCTCCAGAACCAATGGAGTATCACATCCACTACCTCAGTCCTTGGCAGGATGAAGCACTCTGGGCACCAAGCCCCCCTCCAGAACCAGTAGAGAAAGGCATCCACTCCCTCAGTCCTTGGCAGGATGAGCACTCTGGGCACCAAGCCCCCTCCAGAACCAGTGGAGAAAGGCATTCACTCCCTCAGTCCTTGGCAGGATGAAGCACTCTGGGCACCAAGCCCCCTCCAGAACGAGTGGAGTATCACATCCACTACCTCAGTCGTTGGCAGGATGAAGCACTCTGGGCATAAATCCCCCCAGAACCAGTTGAGAAAGGCATCCACTCCCTCAGTCCTTGGCAGGATGAAGCACTCTGGGCACCAAGCCCCCTCCAGAAACAGTGGAGAAAGACATTCACTCCCTCAGTCCTTGGCAGGATAAAGCACTCTGGGCACCAAGCCCCCTCCAGAACCAGTGGAGTATCATATCCACTCCCTCAGTCCTTGGCAGGATGAGCACTCTGGGCACCAAGCCCCCTCCAGAACCAGTGGAGAAAGGCATTCACTCCCTCAGTCCCTCAGTCCTTGGCAGGATGAAGCACTCTGGGCACCAAGCCCCCTCCAGAACCAGTGGAGTATCACATCCACTACCTCAGTCGTTGGCAGGATGAAGCACTCTGGGCACAAATCCCCCCCAGAACCAGTTGAGAAAGGCATCCACTCCCTCAGTCCTTGGCAGGATGAAGCACTCTGAGCACCAAGCCCCCTCCAGAAACAGTGGAGAAAGACATTCACTCCCTCATTCCTTGACAGGATAAAGCACTCTGGGCACCAAGCCCCCTCCAGAACCAGTGGAGTATCATATCCACTCCCTCAATCCTTGGCAGGATGAAGCACTCTGGACACCAAGCCCCCTCCAGAACCAGTGGAGAAAGGCATCCACTCCCTCAGTCATTGGCAGGATGAAGCACTCTGGGCACCAAGCCCCCTCCAGAACCAGTGGAAAAAGGCATCCACTCCCTCTGTCCTTGACTGGATGAAGCACTCTGGGCACCAAGCGCCCTCCAGAACCAGTGGAGTATCACATCCACTCCCTCAGTCCTTGGCAGGATGAAGCACTCTGGGCACCAAGCCCCCTCCAGAACCAGTGGAGTGTCACATCCACTACCTCAGTCCTTGGCAGGACGAAGCACTCTGGGCACCAAGCCCTCTCCAGAACCAGTGGAGTATCACATCCACTACCTCAGTCCTTGGCAGGATGAAGCACTCTGGGCACCAAGCCCCATCCAGAACCAGTGGAAAAAGGCATCCACTCCCTCAGTCCTTGGCAGGATGAAGCACTCTGGGCACCAAGCCCCCTCCAGAACCAATGGAGTATCACATCCACTCCCTCAGTCCTTGGCAGGATGAAGCACTCTGGGCACCAAGCCCCCTCCAGAACCAGTGGAGTATCACATCCACTCCCTCAGTCCTTAGCAGGATGAAGCACTCTGGGCACCAAGCCCTCTCCAGAACCAGTGGAGAAAGGCATCCACTCCCTCAGTCCTTGGCAGGATGAAGCACTCTGGGCACCAAGCCCCCTCCAGAACCAGTGGAGTATCACATCCACTACCTCAGTCCTTGGCAGGATGAAGCACTCTGGGCACAAAGCCCCCCCCAGAACCAGTTGAGAAAGGCATCCACTCCCTCAGTCCTTGGCAGGAAGAAGCACTCTGGGCACCAAGCCCCCTCCAGAACCAGTGGGGAAAGGCATTCACTCCCTCAGTCCTTGGCAGGATAAAGCACTCTGGGCACCAAGCCCCCTCCAGAACCAGTGGAGTATCATATCCACTACCTCAGTCCTTAGCAGGACGAAGCACTCTGGGCACCAAGCCCTCTCCAGAACCAGTGGAGTATCACATCCACTTCCTCAGTCCTTGGCAGGATGAAGCACTCTGGGCACCAAGCCCCCTCCAGAACCAGTGGAGAAAGGCATCCACTCCCTCAGTCCTTGGCAGGATGAGCACTCTGGGCACCAAGCCCCCTCCAGAACCAGTGGAGAAAGGCATCCACTCCCTCAGTCCTTGGCAGGATGAAGCACTCTGGGCACCAAGCCCCCTCCAGAACCAGTGGATTATCACATCCACTCCCTCAGTCCTTAGCAGGATGAAGCACTCTGGGCACCAAGCCCCCTCCAGAACCAGTGGAGAAAGGCATCCACTCCCTCAGTCCTTGGCAGGATGAAGCACTCTGGGCACCAAGCCCCCTCCAGAACCAGTGGAGTATCACATCCACTACCTCAGTCCTTGGCAGGATGAAGCACTCTGGGCACCAAGCCCCCTCCAGAACCAGTGGATTTGGTCAAAGCAAGCAGACCTTCTGGTTGCCCTTCTGACCCTTGCCCACCACAAATCTTCAAGAACATCCTGCAATCTACTTCTGCTGCCACACCTGTAAGAAGAATCATCAACAACTCTTTAACTTCAGGAACTTTTCCTGCAGACCTGAAAAAGGCGTACATACAACCATTATTAAAGAAAACAAACCTAGCCCCGCAAGACCCCAACAACTACAGACCAATCACAAATGGACCTTTCCTGGGCAAATTGATAGAAAGAGCAGCATTCGCCCAGATGTCACAATTCATTGAAGACAATTCTATACTTTCAGACTTCCAAACTGGATTCCGCCCAGGAAGAAGCACTGAATCAGCACTCATGGCAATCTGGGACGATCTTAAAAACACAGTCGACTGAAATGGAGTTGCTGCACTACTTCTCTTGGACCTCTCAGCTGCCTTTGATACGGTTGACCATGACACCCTAACTCAAAGACTCCATGAAGCCGGCATACAAGGGATTGCTCTCGACTGGATTACTTCCTATCTCCAAAAAAGAGCGAATATCATCCACTCGTCCCCCTTCTTGTCCGAACCCTACCTCACAAAAGCAGGGGTCCCCCAAGGGTCAATCATCTCATCTTTGCTTTTCAACATCTACATGATATCTTTACCAGAACTGATCAATGATTTCCATCTCACATGCTACAACTATGCAGACGACACACAAATACTACTTAAATTAGAAGACCCCAAAAACTTTGAAAACTCACAAATCTTCAGTTGCCTCAGAGCAGTTGATCAGCGGATGACCTGGAGCCATCTCAAACGGAATACCTCCAAAACAGAAATACTCATATGTGGTGACTGGAAACATTATGACCCTCTGTGCGTCTGGCCTGAAGATCTCAGACAACCTCCTCAATTATCCAAGGAAGTTAAAAACCTAGGAATCACCATGGATTCCAAGCTAACTATGAATGCCCAAGTAGACAAATTAGCACGCACAAGCTTCATCACCTTAAAGACTTTACAACGCATCTTCCCCCACCTCGGATTTCCACACAAGGTGCAAGCTACTATCTCGCTTATACTATCCAAACTGGATTATGCCAATAGCCTCTACCATGGATCATCTCTATCTGTTATGAAAAAACTACAACGTATCCAGAATTCCACAGCCAGGCTACTACTACATATAAAGCCGCAAGCCCACATCTCCCCTGCCTTGAGAGCACTACACTGGTTACCCGTTGCCAGAAGATGCACTTTCAAGCTGCTTTGTATCACTCACAAAGCTATACATGGAACAGGACCACTTTTTATCATAAAGAAAATTACCAAATACATCCATCAAAGAACCCCCCGCCTTAGAACACCACCATACAAGAAAAAGACTATGGGCCTGATTCTAACTTTGGAGGACGGTGTTAAACCGTCCCAAAAGTGGCGGATATACCACCTACCGTATTACGAGTCCATTATATCCTATGGAACTCGTAATACGGTAGGTGGTATATCCGCCACTTTTGGGACGGTTTAACACCGTCCTCCAAAGTTAGAATCAGGCCCTATAGGTGGTACATCCTTCTCCGTCCAAGCAGCCAAACTATGGAATTCATTACTCCCAACTATAAGAGCCACAGATAACTTTCTTGTCTTCAGAAAACTACTCAAGAGTTGGCTCTTTCCTTTATAACCACCTTTTTCAAACAACTAGGAACTGCATATGCCTATGTGGATAAATATGTTTTTCAGATTATATGTATATTTCTATTTATTTATAGTTTTTTTGGAAAATATGTATTGCTACTGTCATAACAATAAAATACACACACACTCTTTAAACCTGTCTGACTAAGTATTTTCTTACCCATGATTCTAATTATGTATTGTATGTGCATATGTGTGTGTATTCATGTGTGTGTGTGTGTGTGTGTATATATATCTATATATATATATATATATATATACATATATATATATATATATGTGTGTATGCATGTGTATATGTTGTTTCTGTGCTTGGCATTTTCGTGGATCATTGCATGGCTCCTGGTTTTGGGTTGTTATACTAGATATCTATGAATTCCTGCTCTCATCTTATCACACTTTTCTACTCATCACTCTTATGTCATGTCTCTATCAAACTATCCTCCATTCTCACTCTGACTCATCCCAAATCCCTTCTACCACTTTTATCTCCTAAATATCTCTGCCTAAGCTCTTCCCTCCACCTCCACATCTAACTCACCAAACCTCACTCTACCTCTGTAACCTCCCACACAACCCTACTAAATTCTCCTACATTCATCTCACCCTGCTACTATGCTCTCCCTAACCCTTCCACATACTCTTCCCCCTCTGCCCCCCTTTATTCATCCCAAGCCTTTGGGTTGAGTAAATGAAGGATATACTCCCAATTAACACTTCTGGATTTCTTTCCTCCTCCACCCCTCCATTACTCCAGTCAATCTAACTAACAAACTCTCATATCCGCGGCTCAAATTAACTCATAATAATACTAAAACTGTACTCATTATTAAACAATACTAATCCATCACTAATTCTTGTTGGGTTTCCGGAGTAGCATGCTACTCATCAAAAAGTGCTTTGATGCCTCGTCAGGGGTAGTAAGCGCTATATAAATACGATTACAATACAATACAATACAATACAATACATCCACTCCCTCAGTCCTTGGCAGGATGAATCACTCTGGGCACCAAGCCCCCTCCAGAACCAGTGGAGTATCACATCCACTACCTCAGTCCTTGGCAGGATGAAACACTCTGGGCACCAAGCCCCCTCCAGAACCAGTGGAGAATTTTATCCACTTTAGAGACTGTGGCTTTGCACTCCCCGGGACAAAACAGTGGGTAAACCACCCACTGGAGAGACTTGTGAGACAGTGGCTTTGTACTCCCCAAGTTTAAACAGTGGGCAAACCACCCACTGGAGAGACTTGTGAGACTGTGGCATTGCACTTCCCAGGATAAATCAGTGGGCAACCCACCCACTGTAGAGACTTGAGAGACTGTGGCTTTGCACTCCCCGGGATACATCAATGGGCATGGAGCCCCCTCGTGGATCTGGCATCGTGCACTCAACCGGCTGAGGTGCCCCCCCTTCCCTTCCCCCTGAGGTGCTTGTTGTATTTCGATCTGATGTCCCAGCAGTGTTCTCTCCATTTTGATTGACTATCTTGTGTGGGCCTCGCCCATGCATTTTGGGCCTAGTGGTCCACGGACTTTAATGGTGGAATACCTTGAACTTGTATTCTTGGTGTATATATTTGTTTATAGTGTATATATATATTTTTGAGTACTGGATTTTAATAGATTACAAACGTTCAAATCATTTCCTTTTCTCTTTGCATTCTTCCGGGGGGGGTTGGGGTGTTACTGTAATGTATCATGATGTATTAGTGTGTGTGTTGTCGTGGGTGAGGGTGGAGGTGGGGGTGTTGCGTGTTGTGTGTGTCATTCATTTTTCCCTCCCCCCTCCCCTGTCTCGTAGGTGCAGTACTCACCGTGGTCTTCGCCGCCGCCGTTTGTGCTCCTGGTAGAGGATCAGGAAGACAAAGGCAAGGAGCATCTGTAGTTCCGGTTCCATGGCTTCCTGGTTCCTCGTGGGGTGTGTAGAGGTGAGCGTTTTCCCTTCCAAGTCCTGTTTCTGACGTTTTTTTGTTCGCGGTGAATCCACCCCGGAAATGGTGGCGGATTGGACTGTCGTAATACTGTGGGCGGTACATTATGTTTCGCCTGTCTGTTGGCGGTTACCGCCACAGTGTTTGTTTGTACCGCCGTGGCGGTCGGAGTGTTAAAGTGGCTGTCTATGTTGGTGGTTTCCGCCACGGTCGTGATTCCCTTTTTTTTTTTTATCACCGCCGGCCTGTTGGCGGTTTTACCGCCACTTTAACACCGACCGCCAGGGTTGTAATGACCACCTATATATTTTGAACAATAAACGCCCCTCAAATAGTACTTAGAATAATCACTGACTTGTAACAAGAATCAAAGGGCACATGTTTTTTCTCTGCAAGAATGAACTGTACTAGAAACATGAATAACACGATTACGTCACTCTCTGATTAAGATTCGACGGGACTCAAACGTTCAGGAAATATTATGCATCTTTATCAAACTGCAAATCTAAATTTCAATGTCTAGAAATGATCGCGCACTCTTCTGATCTGTATTTCAAAAGTTAAACGCCATGAATGAATCGTGCACACTGTTGCCGATTCGATTATCAAGAACCAAGTGCCAAGAAATGATCGCGCACACTGCCAATCTAAATAACAAGAAGTAAATGCCTGGAATGAATCGCGCACACTGTTGCCGATTCGGAATTCACAATACGAATGCCATGAAATGATTGCACGTCCTGCCGATCTGAATGCCAAGAAATAAATGCCAGAATTGAATCGTGCACACTGTTGCTGATTCAGAATTTATGATACAAATGCCTTGAAATGATCACATGCACTGCCGATCTGAATGGCAAGAATTAAATGCCAGGATTGAATCACGCACACTGTTGACGATTTGGAATTCACGATACTTATGCCTTGAAATGATCGCACGCACTGCTGATCTGAATGCCAAGAATTAAATGCCCGGATTGAATCGCGCACACTGTTGCCGATTCATAATTCACGATACTAATGCCGTGAAATGATTGCGCGCACTGCCGATCTGAATGGCAAGAATTAAAGCTAGGAATGAATTGCGCACACTGTTGCCGATTCGGATTTCAAGATTCAAACGCCATGAAAACAATCGCACACACGATTTAAAGAGTAGGCCCAAAACTCGAGTGTCACTGGAAACAAAGTCAGGGCCTAACCCTACCTCTGCCTTACCGTCCTGCTTGAAGATCATCAAATAAACAAGGGCAGGCCTGGAAATGATAGGATAGGCCTTCGGTATAGGAGCTCTGGAAAATGCTGCCACTCTGCACCAGGACCTCTGAATAGTGAGCATGTGGAACTGGGCTGGCTCCCTTATAGAGAGCCAAGCCCTGCCTACGAGCCACACCCAACCATGCTGCAAGAAAGGCTTCTAGAAAGTCTTAGAATAAAGGACCACACCCTGTAGTCCTGCAGACAAGCCTTGCAAATGAACAATGAATTACAAACAGCATTAATGACTTTTCAAGATAATAGCTCTGCAATGCAAAAGGTTAACATATTCCATAGAAACACAATGCATGAAATATGACTTTGCATATGGACTGGGTTTTTGCATTTAAGTTGCCCGTAGAGCGCGCACTGTCCTGATGTTGACAATATGCCATTGAGAATTTATCATTCGTCTGATTTTATCATTAAGGTTTGAATGGCGAATAGCACATACTAGACTTTCATTTACTTTCTTGTCATGCTTCTGAAACGTAGCTAGCCAATCATAATATTTTGCTCTTTTCAGACAGTCTTTGATCAATTTTGAAGGAAAACCTCTTATTAAAAATGTATTTTCCAATACTTCAGAATGCTCTAAGAAGTACCTAATTTCAGTGCAATTTCTTCTAATTTGCAAAAACTGACTGAAAGGGACACCCTGTCTCTGACTTCTGGGGTGGTAACTGCCAAAATGCAAAAGAGTATTCCTAGCAGTTGGTTTAACATACAATGAAACAGCTAGACATCTATCTTTATGCGTAATGGAAACATCAAGAAATTCAACCTGATTGTGGTCACTCTTCATAGTGAACTTCAAGTTTGTATCACATATATTCAGCCACATAAGGAATTCTTCCAGTTGTTATTTTTCTCCCCTCCATATGAAAAAAACATCTTCTATATCAAGACCACCAGCAAATGTTCTCATAAAAGGATGCAACTTCATTGTGAATACATTTCTTTTCAAACTCTCCAGCATATAGGTTAGCCACACTGGGAGCACAGACTGCTCCCATGCTGACTCCATTAATCTGTTGAAAAATAGTCCCATTAAATTCAAAATAGTTATTATAAAGAACTGTCTTCAAACAGTCACTAATAAATTGATTTAAGGGACTAGATTCTATGTCCATCAGACTTTGTCTCAAGGGCTTTTTGTTGTGGAGTGTGTGTATATAATGCTTCCAAATCCATAGTCACTAAGATTTCATTTTCTGGATTGAAATGGACACCTTCTATTTTAGAAATAAGGTGACCCATATCATTGACATGAGAAGGAAGTTTGAAGACCAACGGTTGAAGAAAAGTGTCCACATACTGTGATAATGGTTCAATAGCAGAGCCAATAGTCGACACAATTGGTCGTAAGGGAGGATCAAGAGAGTCCTTATGGATCTTGGGCAGCCCATAGATCAGAGTAAATGAGTTCTATCTGGGGAAAGAAAATCAAATTATTTCTGGCAGATCAAACCCTGTTGTAATGCTAAATTACTTCTCTCTTTTATCAAATTTTTAATACATGTCTCTGGATTTAAAGGGACTTTTCTCAAAAAATCTTTAATTTTAACATGCTTGTCATTTTGTCTGTATTCTGTGCTGTATCGAAGACAGTAAGCCCGCCTCCTTTGTCGCAAGGTTTGATAGTGATCTGTTTATTAACCTGCAGATATCTTAAAGCCAGGTTCTCATCCTTATTTAAGTTGTATTGGGGCTTAGGAACATATCTTAACAATTTGGTCACTTTCTTAAGGACCGTTTTTTTAAAAACTTCTGGCCTCAAGGAGTCAATATCTGGGATAAACGAAGAAACCGGTTTCAGACCTGATCTATTTTCTTCAGTAGGCCAAAAAGATGTACCAAAGTATTTCTTGAGATGGATCCTTCTAATAAAGGCATATAGATCTCTGAATAATTCAAATTTGTTAATGTGAATACTTGGGACAAACGACAACCCTTTAGACTGTAATGCCTCAGAATTAGCATCTAAAGTTGTCATGCTCAGATTAATTATTGGTATGTTGTCTAGTCCCTCCAATATTGATTGCGTCTGGTTTGCAAAAAGTGAGGAGGTGTTGTGGATTTACAAATCTGTTCCCTCAGTTGTAGCAAGGTCTAGACCTGAAATTGTTCCTCCTTTTGCCTAAAAAACAAGTATTAGTATGAATTTGGTCTGACTGATTTCGTCTATTCCGAAAAGTGCCAAAATGGTGAGAGCTACCATCACCTTCTGAGTCTGATGAGTCTGAAAATGTAACTATCTTTTTTGATGTCCAATCTTGTTTCTCTTGGATTATCTGAGCTGGCTGTTTATAATAGTTCTCAGAGAGATATGGATATGTTCTTTCTAGAGTAAAGTAATGAATATTCTTCTTCAATTTCTCTGTTTTCCTCTTAACTAGATATTGATTAAACAACTCAAATTATATGGTAAACTCTTCTAGTTTCTTTTTTGCTTCTTCCAAACCAGTAGTTTGTTTAGGTTTGTCTTCTATTTCCTCCATTTCTTTAATGAGACAATTTCATGTGCAGTCTCAATAATTAATAGCATCCAATCTCTGGAGCATCAGTTGGAAACGAGAGACCATTTTTCTAAATAGGTTATAATTTCGACAAAAAGGACCAGTATATTCCTAACTCTCAAACCATTTGGGATGACACATGCTTTCAAGTATTCCAAGATAAACTCAGCATGGGCTTCAGTTCTCCGGGTTTTTTTTTTCAGATCGAGTAGCTTAATCCAATCAACTTTTAGATTGTTGGAAAAACTAAAAGTCTGCCCAAACATTAGTATTGGTTCCCACAATCCTAGAGAAATCAGCCTCAGAGAAACCAAACGTTTTAATGCTATGCATCAAAATGCTGTCTAAAATGTGAAAAAAACAAAGAAATGATAAAAAAACTAATAAAGAAAATCACACCAAAAGAAAACGTGCCAATATTCACATCCACTTATTAAGAAACAGAAAACAACCCAAAAAATATTCAGGCCCTCACTCACCTCTGACATGAATTCCATTAGTGAACCAAGAGCCAGGTCAACTATTATGTGTTCCCTGTACGCAGCCTAGAATGGTATTATGGCTCTCATTCGGACCTTGGCGGGCGGCGGAGGCCGCCCGCCAAAGTCCCGCCGTCAAAATACCGTACCGCGGTCGCAAGACCGCGGCGGGTATTTTGACTTTTCCCCTGGGCTGACGGGCGGCCGCCGAAAGGCCGCCCGCCAGCCCAGGGGAAAACGACCTTCCCACCATGAAGCCGGCTCGTAATCGAGCCGGCGGAGTGGGAAGGTGCGACAGGTGCTACTGCACCCATCGCGTATTTCACTGTCTGCTATGCAGACAGTGAAATACTAGTGGGGCCCTCTTACGGGGGCCCCTGCAGTGCCCATGCCATTGGAATGGGCACTGCAGGGGCCCCCAGGGGCCCCGCGACACCCCCTACCGCCATCCTGTTCCTGGCGGGTGAACCGCCAGGAACAGGATGGCGGTAGGGGGTGTCAGAATCCCCCATGGCGGCGCAGCGAGCTGCGCCGCCATGGGGGATTCAAATGGGCAACGGAAAACCGGCGGGAGACCGCCGGTTTTCCATTTCTGACCGCGGCCAAAGCGCCGCGGTCAGAATGCCCAAGGGAGCACCGCCGGCCTGTCTGCGGTGCTCCCGCCCCCGTTGGCCCTGGCGGTGCAACACCGCCACGGTCATAATGAGGGCCTATATGTCTAACATAATTACAGTCTATTAAATCTGACTCAAGAAAAGACTTTGTACAGTTCACATCTTAAAGGTATATTTTAAGGTATTCTTGTATGTATTAATAGAGAAAACTAGGATCACACAGTTTTATCAAGTGGGGAAGCCATGATTGATCCCAGGTTCGGCATGTTTTAGGCTAGAGAATCCAAGAGGACATTGAGCCAAGCAAGAGGCAGGCATCTGGCTCGAGGCTTCAGTGGGGTTGGATATCTCTGTCACATATTGGCAATTAAGGTGACAAAAGTGTAGGATGGACATGATTTGACAATGATCAAACAATCTGGTGAAGCCGGTTTAAGAGATATTTTGATTAATAATTAATGTGAATATTTCACAGTACAAATGACAACAGTGCACATTATAGAACTATTAGCCAGATGTGCAATGCGATTTTGCAGTTGCAAAAGGCAAAAATTGTCGTTTGCGACCGCAAAATGGTCTTGTACAATGTACCATCCGTATTTTGTGAGTCGGTATGAAGTGACTTGCAAAATATGGTTGCAACACAATTAGGAAGAGGCATCCCGAGGGCATCCCTTCTTAATTGCGACTCACAGTGTAATGTATGATTGTTTTGTGACTGAAACAATTGCAGTTAACAACAATTTCATATTGGTGCTAACCCGTTCGCAAACGGGAATGGTTCCCCATGGGACCCCTTCCCCTTTGTGAATGGTAGCAAAAATGTTTTTCTCAGAGCAGGCAGTGGTCCCCCGGACTACTACCTACTCTGAAAAAATTTAAAGAAAACTTTTCATTTTCATTTTTTAAATGCATCCCGCTTTCCCTTAAGGCATCCTGAGGTTGCCAGCTTCATTATGGTTCCACTGAAATGTGTCATGCTTGGTATCAAACAATTTGACTCATCAAACTTGATCTGCTTCCCAAGTCAGACTTAATGTGTCATGCACTGAGGTGGCTACCTCAGAGGTTGCCAACCTGGTTGCAGCAGCATATGCTGTGCTTTTGCTGCCAGCCTGCAGCTGGTGCCGCTGAGACAGGAATCTGACCTCCTGTCTGGAGGTGTGAACACTCCCAGGAGCCAGAAACAAAGACCTGCCTGGGTCACCTCCCTTCCTGACAGGATGGCAAGTGAAGTATCATATCAAAGCAGTGAGCTTCAAAGCTCCGACTGCCTCTGATATGTACGCAGGCTTTTTCCTAGAGAAGGAAATGCAAGCTCCCTGACCCAGGCACATATGCAACCTGACCAGGTGAGAAAATTAGGAAATTAGATAGTCAGGAGACTGACACCCCAGAAGGCTAGCCACACCACAGAAGTGGGCTAACTGGTCTGTACAGCTGAGAAAGGTTTCTGCCATTTTTAAAAGCGGCAGAATAGACAGTTCTGGGTAGAAAAGGTGCACACACCTCTGGAGGTGGTAATCTCAGGGACCGATTAGCCACTGGGACTAGTAGCCCTTTGCCTACTAGCTTCCACACCCCATCATCCCTAAATCTAGGATTTAAGGAGCTCTCCAGGAACCAGAACCTCAGATCTGACAAACTTGCAACAAAATACAAAGTATAGCCCTGTACCTGTGCTTCTGTGCATAAAGCAAAGGCGCAATAGTCTTCATTTGTGGCAACCACCCTACAACTGCACAACTACAACTCATCCTGGACCAGATACCGGCTCCAAAGGAATGAGGAACCACACTGCACGCCAAAGGCAACACCAGAACTTACTTGAACTAGAGATACTAGTCCTGTGCAGCCCGCAGGCAAATCACACTCCCAGAACCAAAGAACCACTAGACATTAGACTCCAGAGGGCTCACCCAAAGATAAATGGTCGACCTCATCGGGGGAAATGTACTCCTGACCTCCTGCAAGTTTCAGGCATATTCTGTTTTCCCCTGGACTCCAGGACGGGGAAGTATTGAAGGCTATGTTTGCTGTGACCAAGGCTTGTTGGTTGTCAGCCAGGTTACCACTACCTTTATTCAATGTTGTACCTCGAGGGAATACTGCAGCATCATCGACCT
The DNA here is from genome assembly GCF_031143425.1 of Pleurodeles waltl. Taxonomy (NCBI): domain Eukaryota; kingdom Metazoa; phylum Chordata; class Amphibia; order Caudata; family Salamandridae; genus Pleurodeles; species Pleurodeles waltl. The sequence continues at coordinate 49,626,353 of NC_090446.1, read as the reverse complement.
GATGCCCCAGTTGTCCCTTTATTGAGATTTTTTCACCACTTTGATCACCAGCACCGTCTAAACGGGAAACACAACACCCGCAGCTCCTGTGTTCAGCACTAGGCACAGCCAAGCTATCACTCCAACCAGGCCCAATGATCCAGGTAAAGTTCAACTGACTGTTGAGCCTGATTCTGGGACCCGCCTCACCTCTACACTTAGTGGGTTCCAGTAAACTCGACCTGCAAGTGGCCGATTGTCACTAGCGCAGTTTTCCATTGACCACAATGTTATTGTTTTTCAACTTTTAAATGCAATTTTTTTTGTTTTTTTTATTCATATCTCTGGTTATACTCGTCCAATTGTCTATGTTATGGTGTCTAAAAATATATTTAAAAAATAGCTTTATTAATATAAATTGGCATTGGATTTCTTTCGAGTTGTATCAATTACTTTTCGTGAATGTTGGTACTCTGAAATGCATAACACGTGTTCCTCAAGTTAAGCCTGACTGCCAAGACTATGGTAGGGACTTATTAGAGTGAATTCAAAGGACCTATTTGGAGTAATGTGAGGGTACCACATAGTAAATCCCAACTAGCCTCACTGCACAATACCCATCTTTCCTACAGTGTGGCTGGATCCAGCTTCATTGCAATGAAGGCAGCTGCCTCTGTCATTGGGACAGGCGGTGAGTGTAAGAAAGACACTCTTTTTTTGCTCCACTGCAGTCACTATGTTTTATGTGGCTCTCTTACTGCACGAGTGAGGTGGAGGTGGAGGGGGGACAAGGGGTGCCCTGAAAACCGTAGGCAGTGAACGCTAGGAGCTCAAGGTGCAGTGAAGGCACCAGTCCGTGTGATAGAAATGCATTTATTGCAACATACATGAATGCTGGGGCATGTAACTGCTTGGGAGAATGTGCCAACCAGTGAAATCATTTAATATACTGAAATCCACTACTTAAACCATATTGCTAATTGGATTTCATGATAATAAGAAAAACATATGTCAAACTTACACATTTTCATTCAGAGTAGATCCATTTACCCAAGTCCAGCGTCCTCCAACAGGTGTGATGAAAAGTCCAATCCAAGCCTGGTTGGTCAGTTTGGATTTGAAATAATCCTGCACACAATAAATAAAAATATAAGATAGGTACAACCCTTACATTCACATTTCTTTCTGCATGAACATAGCTACGTCACTGCAATAGACTTTAGGGAAATTAGTTAATGCATTTGAAAAAAGATGCTTTTTCACAGAGATATTACAGTGTGTAACCCCCAGCCCCAGATGCATCCTTCTTAGGTTGTTGTGGTACAAGAAAGGGGATGAACATCTCTTCCTCCAAGCCAGGAAAAGACAGATTTATCCATGTTTGCTGCAGAACTTGTAACCTCTCCTGGGCTTTTCTTTTACAGCTCATTTTTATAATTTGTATTACTCCAGCCAAGCACATGAAGACTATAACTCTAACAATGCAGGATAGAAACATGGCATATAGTCCATGAATACACCTCACAATCATAGCTGCACAATGCAGTTCTGTAAATTTGTATGTGTATTAATTGTTCTAACTGTAATGTTCTA